>NW_018745395.1:30000-614293 GCF_001683475.1 Chenopodium quinoa
TGCTCTGCTGTGCTGAAATTCGCTCTACTCTACTTAAATCTATTCTGCTCTGCCCAGAAGCTCAAAAGAACAGGGCATAACACTCAAAGTTCGGATTATTTAAAAATAATCTAAAGTTTGGATTATTTTTAGCAAACCAACGAAAGTTGAGATTATTTTTATCAATTTTCAAAGATTATTTATAAAAAGTATGGAATTTAAAATCACAGTGTTCGATTGTCTAACCAAGGCCAATTGTTAAAACAAAAAAAATACCATGTTATTTAATATTCTATCTGGCTCTTTTTTATTGTTCTTGTTTTCCTGGCCAGTTGGTTGTATCAAAACGTTAGTTGATCATAGTTTGAAACTTTCTTTAATCCTTTGTCCCTAAATGACCCTCATAATTTAAAAATAACATCATATATTGCTCTCGTTTTGCACCAAAAATTGTGTCACGGTTCATTTTACATTCAATAGTTAGTTAATTACCTATTTACCCACCTATATATTGATCCATTCTTCAATTACCATCCAAACTCAACTGATACCTTTTTTAAAATAAAAAAATAAAAACTAGTGAGTAGCCCGGGCGTTGCCCCGGGATACAACTTTTATAGTTGTGCAGCTTCAATACTTTTATAGTATAATATTATTAGTGATGTGCAATATTAAAGCATAATTAGTTATTAGCCTAGATGGTTAAACAATAACATCTCTTCAAGAGGTCTAGTGTTTAACCTTTTCATCCATATATTTTTTCAATATAGTTGAGACAACATGGAGTATTGTTGGTAGCGTGGATGATGTGGCATATTGAGGAATGAAATAGCTGACGTGGCATAATAAGGAGTTGAGTTAGTGTCGTGGCGTAGTGAGGGGGTCTATGCGGCGTAGAGACATTTGCAGAAACGTCTTTTAATATATCAGTATAAATAATAAATAAATCATACATATTCCACTATCCCCAACGGTACTACTCCCATAGTCCTTTTAATTAGTCACGTTTTGGCTTGTACATTTGCCAATATACTTAAGAGAAGGTATTGCCCCCAATATTTCGTGCGGCAACAAACATCCCAACAACAATAAACTCAACAATCATCCCAACAACAACATTTACAAGCTATGCAAGATACAATTGAGCGTTAAGAGACTCGTCGGGATCAAATACGTCATCCATGGTGGAAGAGAGAGAAAGTTTAAGAGAATTGAAGAGGATGGAGAAGAAAGAGAAAATAAGGATTGTTGATAATATTTGTCCATATTTTATGCTTAAATTGTCTTGATAATTGTTTGAGATTCTCGGATTTTTCAAGGTATTGCACCCAATATTTTGTGCGGCAACAAACATCCCAACAACAACAACAAACTCAACAATCATCCCAATAACAACAAACTCAAAAATCATCCCAAAAACAACAAATTCAACAAATATCCCAACAACAACAATTACAAGCTATGCGAGATACAATTGAGCAGTGAGAAACTTATCGGGATCAAATACATCATCCATGGTGGAAGAGAGAGAAAGTTTAAGAGAATTGAAGAGGATGGAGAAGAGAGAGAAAATAAGTATTGTTGATTATATTTGTCCATATTTTATGTTTGAACTGCCTTGATAATTGTTTGAGATTCTTGGAATTTTTCAAAAATACTCAAAAAAAATCGAATTGGGGCTTTTTTGTGTGGTTTATAATTGTTGATATTGATTGTCCCATGGGATTGTATGATGAATTGTGAGTGTTATGATAATAAATGCATGTATTTTAATTGAGAAATGAGCAAGTTATTTTATACCCACGAGCTTATTACATGATCGTCAATGGAGGTTCCTCCATTGTTAACCTATTAATTTTTAATTAAAAAAAGTGAATTTTTTTTAAAAAAAAATCTGTTTTTAATTTTTAGAGAATACGTACAATTTGATTGTGGATATGTATTATGTAATAGAACCTGTATAGTTTGTTAGAGGATATGTATTATTTGATGGAGGATATGTACAATTTGGTAGAGGATACGTACAATTTGTTGAAAGATATATATTATTCGACAGAGGATATGTAATATGTTAGAAAATATGTACATACATTTAATTAGAGGATATATAGTATTTGATATAGTATATGTAAAGTTTATTGAAGGATATGAATTTTTTATGGAGGATATATAGTTTGTTAGAGGATATAAATTATTTGATGTAAGATATATACAATTTGTTAGAGGGTATGTTATATATATATATATATATATATATATATATATATATATATATATATATATATATATATATATATAGAGAGAGAGAGAGAGAGAGAGAGAGAGAGAGAGAGAGAGAGAGAGAGAGAGAGAGAGAGAGAGAGAGAGAGAGAGAGAGAGAATCAAATATGTATAATTTATTAGATGATATAAATTATTTGATGGAGGATACATATTATTTTATAAAGTATGTGTACTGTATTAGAAAATATGTATAGTTCATTAGAGGATATATATAATTTGATATAATTGGAGGATATGAATTATTTGATGGAGGATATATACTGTTCGTTAGAGGTATGAATTATTTGATGAAGGATATGTACAATTTATTAGAGGATATGTTTTATTTAATAGAGCATATGGATAATTAATTGGAGGATACAAATCATTTGATGGAGGATATGTATTATTTAATAGAGGATATGTACAATTTGTTTGGATGATATGTATTGTTTGATGGAGGATGTGTATAATTTGTTAGATGATATGTATGTAGTACTTGATGGAGGATATGTAGGGGTGTAAATAAGCCGAGCCGAGCCGAGTACTACCTTATTCATGTTCTAGTTCATTTAACTTCGACGAGTCCGATCACGATCCCGAGCTTTCAAACGAGCTCAAAAATCTGTTCAAGCTCGGCTCATTTAGATTACTATATGTTCGCGCACGGTTCGTGAATGACTCGTTTATTAAACGAGTTGATAAACGAGCATTTCATGAATAAACTTAGTAACAAACGAGCTTCTCTAATAAATGAGCTTTGTACTTTTAACCTTGAAAATCTTTAAATTAGCATAATAATTAAATCTTATTTATAAACCTTATAATTAAATCTTAAATATTAAAAAACTTCGGAATTAAATTAACAATTGTGAATAAATAAATAGTTTATGAACATAAATAAACGAATAGCTCGCAAACATATATAAACGAGTTGTTCATGAAATTATATGAATGAGCATATCTATGTTCGATCGTGTTCAAGCTCATTTATTAAACGAGCTTCAAAATTTGTTCAAACTTGGCTCATTTATCAAATAAACGAACATGAACGAGCTTTAACCGAGCTTGAACCCGAGTAGTTTATTGATCGACTTGGTTCATTTACACCCCTAAGGATATGTACATTCTATTAGAGGATATGTATTAATTGATAGACGATAGGTACAATTTCTTGATGATATGTGGTATTTGATAGAGAATATGTATAACTTGTTGGAGGATATGTGTTATTTGATAGATGATACATACAATTTGTTGAAGGTTATATATTATTTGAGGGAGGATATGAACAACTTACATATGATATGTATTGTTTAATAGAGGATATGTATAGTTTGTTGAAGGATATGTATTATTTGATAGAGGATATGAACAGTTTGTTAGAGAATATGTAGTATCTGATACAAGATGTGCACAATTTAATACAGGATATATTTTATTTGATAGAGGATATGTATAACTTGTTAGAGGATTACTACTACATTTTCAATCAAATACGACGCCAAACAATGAGCTAATGCAACGCCCTATTCAATGTCGTCACAACAAATAGTCTGATGCAACGGTAGGATTAACTAATACAATAGTCAATTATATATCATATCTAATGCGACGGTCCTTTATCTACCGTTGCATTAGATTGGGCTAATACAAAGGCAACAAGAGCTAACACAACAGCTGCTAAATTTTCAATATTATATTCTTTCCGTACCTATTTTATACCCAAAATTTTGAAATTTGAAATTTAAGACCCCAAATATTTTAACCCCCAATGCTCTGTTATCTCCGTTATCAGAGTTACAAATTAAAAAAAAAAAAAAAAAAAAAAAAAAAAAAAAAAAAAAAAAAAAACTCCAAATTCCCCTTCTTCTAGAAAAATGTTGAGTTTTAAAGTGATTCCAAAGTTCCTAAATTTTCTTTCAAAAATCAGATTGGAGTAGTAGAGATTTACGTTTTTCTACATTTTTTTGTGGATTTTCAATTTATATGGTTAGGGTTTCCTATAATTATGGATTTGAGTTATCTCATATTGAGGGGCACCAAGGGTTCGTAATCTAGTAGATCTGGTGCGGCAGCTTTGAATCCGGCAATCTGATGCCGTGACGGTGTGTACGGTGGTGGCCCTATCCCTCCAAAAATAGCCCAGTCAAAAAGAGGAGAGAGAACGGCGTAGTAGGAAGAAGAAAAAAATTAATTTTTCTAGTCTTGCAAAGCTCTTATGGCGGCTGTTAGGGGTGAGGAAAAATTCCGGGTACCCGGAATTGGAACCGGAACCGGTTAGGAACTGGTGGGTCCGGAACCGGAATTGGACCCGGTGGTTCCAATTCCGGGTAATAAATTATGGACCCGATTATAACCAATTCCAATTCCAATTCTCAACTTTTTGGAACTGGAACCGGTTGGGTACCTGTAGGCGTCGTTCGAAGTGCGCCTACGTTAAAGCATGTGGTGAATATGCTTGGCACTCATAGGAAGTGGGAATTGACATTACGATTAGGGACAACGATTAGGGATAAAGAAAAGTAGGGAGCCGCCAACAAGTTTTTAAGGAACTTGTAAACCATTCACGGATCATAAAAAGGCAACCACGATAAGGGACAACGGTAGGCAACAACGATTGACCCGTGAAGGTTACACCCCATTCATAATCCATGAGATTACTAACTCCATATGGTTCTGAACCACGAAAGGAGGATCGGGGATGATGGTACAAAGTGAGTCATGGAGTCACATTCGCCCGTATTGGCCTCTACTCGATTCTTATAGTGAAAAATGATTCCTGCATTCTCAAAGGCATACAAAAAAATATTCAATTCGCTCCAAACTATTATTAAGCTAAATTGGTTGAATATTAATGCAACATATAATTCTAAAATATCGTGATCACTTGATTTAATAACAAGGTTAAAAAGGAACCTAAACCGGTTGTCCAAATTATCTTATTAGTCGTGATTTTCAATTACATATTCCCTTTAAACATGCAAAAGGATATGGTGTTCAATAAATAACAATAATAGAATTAACATTAATATTGCAATTTAACCATAATATCAATAGTCAAATAAAATATAAAATAACCCAATCATGATACTAGCAATAAGAAAATAAAATAAGAGTAATTAAATTAATTAACTACTCACATTCCGCACGTTCCTTTAAATTGCTACATCATGATGTTAGTAAATTCAATTAAAATATAAATCAAATGGAAATTAAATTAAATTAAAAAAAATTAGAGTTGATTTGGTCCAAACCCTCAGTCAATTTTACCTTTCACGCCTTGGTTTAAGTATAGAACTTTGGGTATCATATGGACTCCTTGGAGTGCTTAAAGGAAGGAATAGTGAAAGAATGGGGAGGCTAGTGTTTAGGCTAAAGAGGGAGAAGAGAATTATTTGATGATCAAGCTTGTTGATGATTGAAAAAAGGGATATATGACCTCTATTTATAGAGAAAAAAGAAGGGTCGAAAAAACAAGATAAGATCCGAATCAAATCGGAATAAAACTCGATAGACAACAGTTTTTGTGGTTTTTGTCTTTATCATATCTTTTGGATCTAGATATAGGAATAAGATAAATAACATATCGTTGGAAAGATCTTGAATTCTACTTTCTAATCCAATTAGAATCAGATTAAAATATTTTGTAGAATAAAAGATATGGCCAAAATAGTGAGACAGTGTCAGTTTTGGATAGAGTTTGACATTTTATTCATATCTTTTCCGTTATAGCTCGGAATTGATATTATAATATATCATTGGAAAGATACTTTCAAGGGCTATACAACAATATAAAATTTGGATAAAAAATATGAGGCACGAAAATCATATCTGACTATCTTTGAACGTCTTTCAATTCGGATAGAAATAGGATTTTCAAAAAGAAAAGTTTTATTCAATTTCAAACTCTTTAATCTTATATTTTCAAAAAGGATAATTAAGATATTTTAGAAACTTATAGAAGCTTCTAATTAATCCTAATTGGCTTAGTGTAGGGAATATTTCAAGCATTACCCCAAACTTGAACCCGCTGTGATCATACACTTAAACATGGTGGCGTCCAAAGGGAAGGAAACTAGAGCAAAAGAGTCGCCAACAAGTTTTAGGAACTCGTAAACCGTTCACAGGGTGAAGGTTACACCCCTTAACGATCCAGGAGATCGTCAACTCCAATAGGTCTGGAACCATGACTGGTAGTTCGGGGATGAAGGTACAAATCCAACCTAAAAGAGATTAGCCTGCCCTAATAATAAGCCTCTACTTTATTCTGATCGTATTCATGTGCGCTTTCTGACTAACATGCAATCAATAGGTTTACCTTAAACCTATTTATCTATGTTGGTTGAATATTAATGCACAAACAAAACTATTATTGGCGATCACTTGAATTATAATCATATTAACCCTAAATAAGATTATTAATTATCTTATTAAGCGTGATTACAAGTACAAATTCCCTTTAAACATGCATAAAAGGTGTGATCAAGCAATAACAAATAAATAAATATCAAGCAACATAATAATAATCATAAAAATTATAAAAATCATAATCATGTTCATGTTTAAAATAAAGCATAATAATAGCAAGATCATAGGCATGATACTAACAAGATTAATAACAAACCTTAGCATGTCACTAAACATCAAAGATCAAATATATAGCCCTAACATGATACTAACAAAAATATTAGGAAGAGAATAGGAATCATCATAACAATCATAATTGTCATATTTGATATTAGAAATTATAGTTATTACCCTAAACATGATACTAGGAAGATCAAAATGCCCTAGCATGACGCTAGGAATCATAATAACAACCTAAGCATGATTTCTATATTATATTATCAATTAAAGCACTTACTTAGATGCCTCGTACCTCTTTCTTTTACGTCTAGGGCGAAGACAACTTCGAACTTGGCTAGGTGTGTCTAGTGCTAATGTATGAGGAATTGTGTTTGTAAAAGGGTTGGTTTAGAAAGAGAGAGAGAATCAAGAAATTCTTGATGAGAGTTGGTGATTGAAAAAGGGGAGATATGACCTCTATTTATAGAGAAAAAAGAGGGTCGAAGAATAAGAAAAGAATCTGAATTCGAATCGAATGGACAACAGTTTTTGAGGATTTTGTTTTTATCATATATTTTGATCTAGAAGTCCAAATAAGGCATATGATATGTCGTTGGAAATATCTTGAAGTCTAATTTCCAACCCAATTAGAATCAGATTAAAATCTTTTATAGATAAAAAGATATGGCTGAAATAGTGGGACGATGTTAGTTTTGGATAGAGTTTCACATCTCATTCATATCTTTTTCGTTATAGCTCGGATTTAATATTATAATATATAATTGGAAAGATAATTCAACCATATAAAATTTGGATAAAAATTATGAGGCACAAAAATAAAATCTGACTGTCTTTGAACATCTTTAAATTCGAATATAATTAGGATTAAAAAAAAAGGAAAGTTTTTATTTAACTCAAATTCTTTAATCTTATCTTTTCAAAAAGGATAATTAAGATCTTTTAGAAACTTATAGAAGCTTCTAATTAATCCTAATTAGTTTAGGAATAGGATTAAACCTTTGGACCCTCCACGTGATCATTGGGCCGTAGGTAAAACCCAGTTTGGACCCAGTTTAGTATATTGGCCATAACTTCCTCATAATTCATCGGAATTGAGCTTATAATATATCGTTGGAAAGTTCTTTTCAAGCCCCATCCAACTACACCATTATTGAAACCTTATCATGGACCAAACTAAACTGGAATGCATGTTTTTCATAGATAAGGTAAGAAAAGAAATATTTTCAAAAACAGAAAGAAGAGATGTTTTAATAAAAACATCCTCATCACTAGACTTTTCACACTTTTGTTTTGTTCGATAATCAAATGACATGAAAGGTACTCATCACTGGGTTTGGTTTTGGGGAGACACATTTGGGTGTCTACACTTAGGAATAGGATTAAATAATTTGGACCCTCCACATGATCATTGGGTCGTAAGTAAGGTGGGCTTAGGTTCGGTTTAGGCTCACTTTAATATGTTGGTCATAACTTATTCGTTATAACTCGGATTTGGGCTCGTAATATATCGCTGGAAATCTCTTTTAAAGCCCCATCCAACTATTCAATCGTTGAACCCAGATAATGGACCAAAATAAACTAGACTAAACGTTTTTATAAAAAGGACACGATATGAATGATTTTAAAGGACACGAAATGCATTATTTTGGGTTTAAAGGCACGAAAAGAGGAAAATAAGTTATGGTTTGGGGAAATGGGATAGGATTTGGGTTGGTTTTATGAAATGGAAAGATGGATTTAAGCACTCCAAGATTAAATACTCAACCCGACCAATAATGGCGGTGAAAGGTTGTTCATCATCGGGTTTGTTTTTAGGGAAATATTTTAGGTGTCTATAGTACCCGGTTACCTAATATATGCTAAACTAAATAAAATTTAAATAATTAAAATATGTTGAATGTATCTAATTTGTAAATTAAAAAAGTATTATTAATACCTAACATAAATACAAATAGCTTAATGCATATATAAATATAAGTATTAAACGCTAAAAATGGGCCTAACTAATATAAGAACGAATTATAATTTGTATTATATTTTAACAATTGCATACATAAGTGGGTACCCAAAACCGAAACCGATACCCGGAGGTTCCAATACCAATTCCTAACTTTTAGGACCCGGTTGAACCTATTCCAATTCCGGATCCGAATTTTAGGACCTGGTTCCAACCAATTCCAAGTTCAGGTCCTAAAATTTTGACTGGGTACCCGGTTTGCTCACCCCTAGCGGCTGTGTTCGGGCATTTGTTCTTGAATTAGTTGTTTCTACACACCTACACCATCTGGTAACTCATCTATTATCAATTTTCTTTTTATTGAGTATTTTTTGAGTTTTGAATTTAGTAACGGTGATTATTGCTGTTTTGGGGTTAGCTAGTGTGAATAATTTGGAATTTAAAAACTTGTTTGATTGATAATTGCTTACTGATGTGCATTTTTATATTTGAAGGTGATAATGTGATTATTACATCTTTTACAAGAAAATTTGACTGTCAAATCTTGATTAGAAATTAATGATTAATTGGTAAGATAATTTTTATCTCCTGTGCATGCCATTAACTTGTTGTTGCACTTCTATTTCATCTTGCCTGTCTTTTTGCTGCAATTGAAATAAGGGCCTCAAGGCTATTGAATTTGGGTCAATAATGTTAAATACTATGGATTAGTGGAGGATAGAAAGATGTATACTAATTCCTTTTGTTATGTAATGTAGATTATTTATGGCTGAAAATTCAATGTAATGAACTATGTTTACCTATGGACTTATTGAATTCGAAATAACACAATCTATTGACTTGAATGACAGCTTTGCATCTTCGCATTTGAGTAATTTAATGGTAACAGGGGAATGTTGGGGTTGGAACCGGAAAATTGGGGTGAACTTAAAAGGTTTCAAAATGTTAGTAGTATATTTGGAATAGATAGGACTCAAATTTTGGTGTTTTGGGGCGGTAAATTGATAATGTTTGATGTAATTCTCAACTTTATCATGGTTGTAATCAAACCAAGAGTTATGTATTTCTCACCTAAGAAAACCAAAGGTTGTGACGCCATATTTGAGTGTTCGTGTATTAAGATTTGTTGTTCATGGAGCCTAGTTGGAATTATTTTGTAGAAAATGATTTTTAATCTGAAGTTTTGAGATTTGCAACAGTGTCTAATAGAGTAGTCCAAGTATAATTTTCAGCTTTCAATTCTATAACTATACCAATGCTTTTCTACTATAGAAACAGTGTCCAATTCATTCACTTTAGTGAGTGTACTTTACTAAAATCCAGTGCAAAAGTTTTAATTTGGGCAAAAGCTTTCAAATAATTTTATTCATTCCTCTAAAAGTTCCTCCCTTGGAATGTGAGAGAATAAATTAGTTTGCTTTAATGGCAGTGTTGGTTGATCCAAGATGTGTAACTTTTATGAGTAATGAGACATAAGTTTGTTCTTTTTTGAACCTAAAATATTAATTTACGACAAAAGGATTAATGCTGATTAATTATTTCTCTAATCCTCATCCCTTTACATGTTTTCTCATCAACTCGTATCACAGGTCATGGAACCATAAGATGCATGTCATAGATGTAGTGATAGGCTGATAGCTGGAAGTACATACTTGTTTAGTTTGACAAAGGTATTATGGTCGTTTTGTATATCCTATCAGTAGATGTATTTACTTAAATGCGTTTTATGACCCTTCAATATGTGTATAGTTTCATTTATAGAATGATGTTCATGATGTAAATTGGTTGTGATTATAAGAGTTAAATGATCTTATTCTTAGTAGTTGTATATTATACCTTATATATAACTAATTATATGAAAGTGACTGGCATTAGCTATGTATATTTCTTATATATAATGTATGCAGGGGCATATAATTTATAACGGTTACCACAGGCTATAGGAGGAAAATTACAGACTTTTAACTAATTATGGCGGTGAAAGGTTGTTCATCAATTACAGACTTTTAACTAATTCATCATCTGTTGCGTTAGGTCTTTATACCGTGGCATTAGAGCTATTGCCACGCCAGCAGAAGCCACGGTATGGAGCCGTGGCATTAGGTCTATTACAACGGATTTTGGGCCCTACTGTAACGGATTTGAGCGTCGCATTAGCCCTTTAATGTAGTAGTGGATATGTATAACTTTTTGGAGGATACGTAATCAATTTATTAGAGGGTATATATATTATTTGACGGAGAATATGTATGTATAATTTGTTAGATGCTACTTGTATATATTATTTGATAGAGGATATGTAAATTTTGTTGGATGAAATGTATTAATTGATGCAAACCAAAAATACAAAGTTAATTAATTAAAAAATACTGAAAAAAGAAAATATTTAAAAAATTAAAAAAGAGGATTTTATTTTGAAGGAGAATTGATATTTTTTTAATTAATAAAAATAAAATTAAATGTTGCTTGATCCCTTTGACAAGTGCATGTCGTTGGGTACATACACTCTCCACCTTGACAAATGTACGTATGTGTGGTATAGCTTGTTGGGTTCCTCCCCTTACCTCTCCCATGCAATTCACCCAGTGAAGTCGCATCATTTCCCTCTAATTTATTGCTGAGGTAATAAAGGAGGAGATATCATCCATTGTATAGATAATATTATAGACACAATACATGATATCATTTAACTTATGGAGGATATATATCATCCAACTTATAGATGATATAATCTACATAATAGAGTCATCCAACTTATAGATGATATAATCTACATAATAGAATTTATTTTATAAAAATAATTTAAAAGGTCAACAATGGCAGAACCACCATTGAAGGACCCGTAGTAAGCTCATGGGTATAATATAACATGTAGGAAATATGACTAATAGCAATTAATAAAATGACTTATCTAGAAAATGTCATGGCGTGACAATAGATCACTGCCCTAAAGTCGAATTTGCCCTACACAGGTACACACGGACTCATAGCAATCGACTTGGCCTCCAGGGTTACACGACTCCAACTCTTCAGTGTACTACGGAGAATTAGATTGAAAACACCTTCGAACAATGCTCAAAAGAAAATGAGGTCATGAAGAATAATTGTAAGAGAGGATGAATTCCCACTTTTTTCTGTGTTCGGAAAGGGATAAAGGAGATGTTTATATAGTATATGAGTGTGAACCGAATACAACAAATTTGGTCACAAATGAGAGTGATGAATAAGGTACGACGAATTTGATCATCAATTTAGACCAAAAATGGTTAACATCTAAATCCCCCAATTAAGTCCAAAACTATTGATTAATTGAGCATATTTCAAGGAACCAACTTAATTTTAGAAACCAATTTATACAATGCAATCTTTGACAAATGGGAAATTAATTCTTTTGAAGCACAATTTATTTAGAGTTCTCTATCTAAACTCAAACATAACATGCTCATTTCTCAACCAAAATACATGCATTTATTATCAAAACACTCACAATTCAACATACAATCACATAGGACAATCAATTTAAACAATTATACATCATACACAAAAGCCCCAAATCGTTTTTTTGGGCATTTTTCAAAAAAATCCGAGAATCTTAATCAATTATCAAGTCAATTCGAGCATAAATCATGGATAAATATAATCAACAATCTTTATTTTTTTTTTCTCTCCACTCCATCCTCATCAATTCAAGCATAAATCATTGTCAAATAAAATAGAAAAATTTAGCAGTAAGTTGAGGAGAGAGAAAATAAGGGTGGGTTAAAGGTGAAGAATGAGAAAGAAGTCAAGTAGGATTGAGTGAGAGTATTGTTGGTGATGGTGAGTTAAAATGAGGGTGTGAGAAGTTTGTATTGTCGTATATACATATAATAGTTAATCTGACGAAATGTTTGGTCATACTTGACTAACCCATTAATTTGTGTACAAGTATCTGACCATTAATATAGTACTCATTAAGAATAATTAAATAAGACCCCACTTGACTATATTATGTTTTTATACAAAGGGATATAATCAGAAGATTATTTTAGCTTATTAATAAAGTCAAATACAAACCCTAACTAATAAATAGGAATAAAAGGAGTAATAATCTTTTCATTTTCAACCTTCAATCACATATGTTCCAATTTTCTTAATCTCGGTGAAAGAATTCATACAAAAACAATAGAAGGGATGAAGAGATACTTATTGAAATTTGAGCCGAATCACTTAACAAAAACTAATTGACGATATGATCTCAACATCACGCACATTACTTAAAGTTGTCGATACTAAAATAACCATCCGTTTATTTAGGAAAAATTAACAAGAATAATTTCAACTTTGCTCCATCCGCTCAAAATAATTCAATAATTCTAACTTCTGATTATTTTTAATAATCCCAACTTTATACTACTCCGTGTATCCGCCTAAAACAATCCCAAGTTACCGGTAACCTGTTAAACAGGTAAGATTTTTCTTTTTCAGGTTTAATTTACACATGTCACCACGTCGTGGCTTGTAAAAAATAATAAAAAAATATTATTAAAATTATTATTATTATTATTATTATTACCTAATTAATTAATAAAAACACCATCATCCCCTCCCCAGCACCTCCCAGGCCCTCATCTCCGACCATCACTACCCCATCCCCTTGCCGACGCTGGACCCAACTATAAACAGTCGACCCTGTCCCTACCCCTCTATCAACCGTCAGCCCTTTCGCTTCACCTTAAACCACCATCCGCCATTAAAGAGATCAATGTGTCAACCGCTCGAAGTTCCCATTGAAATTCATCACAAAGAGCAACAACATCCTGACAATCATTTAATCCCTCAATCTCTCTATTCAAGTCATCTTCACCTTCAATCATCGTCTTTTCACCCCAAGAAATACCCTCTCGACAATGGAGCTAAACAGCCTTCGATCCCAAAAGGTTCCTGAAATTTTGGGCGGATAAAGTATAAAGTTGGGATTATTAAAAAATAATCGAAAGTTGAGATTATTTTGAGCGGATGGAGCAAAGTTGGGATTATTTTTAACAATTTTTCCGTTTGTTTATTACTCGTACTATTTATTACTAGTATGTCATTTAGTCTACTACAAGTCTACAAGTATAAACTTAAAAGAAAAACAGAGAACAATATGATACTTACATAAAAGTCATTATATTCGTGGTCAAGTACACACACAATAAACTACTCAACATAGCAATCATAAAAGATGGCACACAATAATAATTTCCCCTACTCAGTATCTAGTGCTGTCAAATTTCAAACCGAAACCGTTTAATTGTCCGAAACAAACCGACTCAAATGAGAACCGAACCGATTAAAAACCGTTTTTTTAAACCGAAAACCTACCCGAACCGTATGTGAATGAACCCGAAACTGAACCGATCTGAATAACGTTACAGCTAGGGGTGGGACTTCGGCCTGGCGGTTCGGTTTGACCTCGGTTTGAGTCGGTTTTGGTTTGGAGCGGTTCGGATTGAAACGGTTTAGTTTAGCTGGCGGGTCGGTTTGGTTCGGTTTGGGTTAGTCACGACTCGGTTTGGTTTCGGTTTATTTCTTTGCGGTTTAAATTCGGTTTGGGTCATAAACGGGTCGGTTTATAAACGATTCGGATTATGTCGGTTCGGTTTGATACGGGTCGGTTTAGGGGGCGGGTTTACCCGGGTCAATGTCAGTTCAGTTTACAAACGGTTTGGATCAAGCCGGTTTGGTTTGAAATGGGTCGGTTTAGGGGCGGGTTTACCCGGGTCAATATCGGTTCGGTTTATAAACGGTGCGAATCATGTCGGTTCAGTTTGAAATGGGCCGGTTTAGTGGAGGGTTTACACAGTTCAATTGGTTCGGTTTATGAACGGTTTGGATCATGTCGGTTCGGTTTATAAGCGATTTGGGTCATGAATTCATGATTTTTTTAAAGATCGCGTCATGACCATGATTTAATGAGTTGATACTTATAATACGATAAATCGATAATTAAGAATGTACAAGTATTCAATTAGATTGATCAACAAGTGTTTTAAACTTTTAAGTTTTAATAATCAGATATGTAAATATGTTTATCGATTGTAGTACATACCAATAATTCAATGAGGCAATGATACTTATGATAGTATGATAATGATACCAACCGTACATTCGTACGATATGATATACATAATAATTAATCTATAATAAAATATATTAACAATATCGTATTGAATCAACTTCCATTTCCAAACATTGCATTTCTTATAAATTATAACTTACACGAGATTAAATGGATTCGTTATTTAGTTTGTTACTTTATTTAGATTACTAACTCAAACAACTTAATAAGTTAAATGGACGAAATCACGAAATCATGACCATGATTTAATGAGTTGATACTTATAATACGATAAATCGATAATTAAGAATGTACAAGTATTCAATTAGATTGATCAACAAGTGTTTTAAACTTTTAAGTTTTAATAATCAGATATGT
Organism: Chenopodium quinoa; assembly: GCF_001683475.1. Lineage (NCBI taxonomy): Eukaryota > Viridiplantae > Streptophyta > Magnoliopsida > Caryophyllales > Amaranthaceae > Chenopodium > Chenopodium quinoa. The sequence continues at coordinate 45,249 of NW_018745395.1, forward strand.
AAATATGTTTATCGATTATAGTACATACCAATAATTCAATGAGGCAATGATACTTATGATAGTATGATAACGATACCAACCGTACATTCGTATGATATGATATACATAATAATTAATCTATAATTACATATACATTAACAATATCGTATTGAATCAATTTCCATTTTCAAACATTGCATTTCTTATAAATTATAACTTACACGAGATTAAATGGATTCGTTATTTAGTTTGTTACTTTATTTAGATTACTAACTCAAACAACTTAATAAGTTAAATGGACGAAATCACGAAATCACTAATTAAAGTGGTGATGAAATCATTATGCAATACTAATGTACGAATAGTCAAATATACAACGGTTAGATTGAATGCCCATGAAAAACAATGGTTAGATTTTCATTACTTTATTAGTTATTAGTATTATTACTTATTAAGTTATTATTAGTTTATTATATATACTGATATACAGTCACAGACTCACAGATATATATAATATACATATAGAGATGTCAGATATTGATGTGCATTAACTCATTAAGTCATTAACTATGTCGTATTGAATCAATTTCAATTTTGAAACATTTGCGTTTCTTACAATTTATAACTTATAAGTAATAAACTAATAATAATAATAATAATAGTAATAATAATAATAATAATAATAATAATAATAATAATAATAATAATTATAATAATATTATAATAATAGTAGTAGTAAACTAGTAATAATAATAATATTAACAAATAATTATACTAACAATAACAATAATAATAATAATCCCTCAAAATAATAATAATAATAATAAATAATTAAAAAAACGGTCAAAAAGACCTAGAATAGCACAAAGAAAAATCTAGACCGTTAGATCTAGATGAATATTCTGGAATCTACAAAAAAAAAAATGAACGGTTAGATGCTGAGATTGAATATGGACGGTTAGATCAACTGAACAAGTAAAACCTAAACCTAGAAAAAAAAACCCACTCTATCAGCCATTCAGCCGTTTTACACTTTTACTCACTCAGTCACTCTTCTATTCTCAATCTATCATAGTTTATCTCTCTAACTTCTCAGTTTCTCACTCTTTCGTTCTGAAATTCTCAAGAATCTCAACTTCTCAACTTTTAAAAATCCTAATTAGGGTTTTTGTTTTCGTTTCATTTGTGTTTTGGATCTACAGTTCTGATTTCTCGCTTTACATTCTCGTTTTTTTGTTTTTTCAAATCTTCCTCTCCTTCAATTTGAAGGCTTCAAGCCGTCAAAAGTTCAAAACTCAAGGTAATTTTTTGTTAATTTTTGTTGTTTTCGTTTTGATTTTTTTCGTTTTTGTTTCGGTTTGTTTATTTAGGGTTTTTGTTTTCGTTTCATTTTTGTTTTGGATCTAAGTTCTGATTTCTGACTTTTCCATTCTCGTTTTTTTTTTCAAATCTTCCTCTCCTTCAAGCCGTCAAACCTCAAGGTAATTTTTTGTTAATTTTTGTTGTTTTCGTTTTGATTTTTTTCGTTTTCGTTTCGGTTTTTTACTTTTTTTATTTAGGGTTTTTGTTTTCGTTTCATTTTTTGTTTTGGATCTAAAGTTCTGATTTCTGACTTTTCCATTCTCGTTTTTTTTTTTTTTCAAATCTTCCTCTCCTTCAAGCCGTCAAACCTCAAGGTAATTTTTTTGTTAATTTTTTCGATTTTTTTCGTTTTCGTTTCGGTTTTTTTTTTTTTTTTTTATTTCAAGTTCTGATAATCTACATTCTTGATTTTTTCTTTTGGTCTCCAGTTGAGGCAGTTCTCCATCTTCAAATCTCCTTCAAGCCGTCAAAGGTAATTACTTTTTCCTTTTCGTTTTTTTTTTTAATACAGTTTTTCTGTTTTTGTATTTGATTATTGTTGTTGTTCTTGCTTGAATATAGTCGAAATATGCCTAAAATCTGTTGTTGATTGTATTTTTGTTTTTTACGGGAAAATGGTAGATTTGTGCTGTTTTGTTGTTTATTATGCTCGATTTAAAAGTAATGATGATGGGTTGTTCAGATTATGTGATTATTATTGTTGGAATACATGCATTGTTTATTTATTGGAATACTTGTGCAGTTGTGCTTCATGCTTTGGTCCATACTCCATAAAAAATGATGGTTGACCATACTGTCGATTGCATACTTGTAATAATTGGCATATTTTGTACTCAAGAATGAATTTATCCATTGAAATTCAATTGTGGGTCCTTATGCCTTACTGAAAAAAATGACTTACCAGGGAAATCATGCATGCTTAAAATGAATGGTAGTCTTCTATTTTTATTTGTAATGTCATAATTTAACTTTTAATAGAAAATCTGTTTCAGTTGCATGAGGTTGATGACGAATGTGATGATTCAACTAGATGCCCTCTGGCTGATCTTGAGGCATATTTGAATGGACCTCGTTCGCGATTAATTCAAGGGGAACATTTTGACGTTCTCAAGTACTGGGAATCTCAAGCTTCTTCTCTTCCTATTTTAGCTAATATGGCAAGGGATGTTTTGGCCATTCCTATTACATCGGTGGCCTCTGAATCTTCTTTTAGTTTGGGTGGTCGTATTTTGAACAAATATAGGGGTAAACTTTTGCCAAAGAATGTTGAGGCATTGGTTACCACCCAAAATTGGTGTCGTGGTTATCAAGCGGATGTTGAGGAAGACGTCCTCCTTATTGGTAAAGATATTGAAGCCAAAAGTGCTTCATCTGCATAACTGGTATTTGTGTCTCATTGTGGTTTATTTTATCTTGAAAAATCGTTGCCCTTGTCATTTATTTTCAGACTTACTGGCAGCATTTTTCAAGACTTTTAAAATCGTTGCCCTTGTCATTTATGTTGAGACTTAAATAGTTAAATGTATTTTGGTACTTGTTGGCAGCATTTCTCAAGTTTTTGTTAAAACAACCATTGCTCAGTGATGTAAATCTGAGAGCAATTTTAAAAAACAAAAGCTATAATTTTGAAGTTGCTTGAACTTGTTATGAGCTGCTGCCTGCTGGTAGTGCTTTTGCCTTTTGGTTGTTGTCTCTGAGTTGTTATTGCCTATATTGTTTCCTGCATGAGCTGGTTCCTGCCTCCTGCCAGCTTGAGGTGCTGTGTTGCTGCCTTTTGTGTTATGAATTTATGATAAGTTTTGTTGCTGCTGTTTCTTATGCTTGCTGTTTTAATTTTTCTTGAATCATCGTTGCCCTTGTCATTTATGTTGAGACTTCAATGTATATGTACTTGCTGGCAGCATTTTTCAAGTTTTAAGTTAAAACATCCATTGCTCAGTGATGATACGATAAACGTAAATCTGAGAGCAATTTTGAAAAACAAAAATAAGTTCCTGCTGAGTCCCTTCTGCTTATATTATTCCTTGCTTCTGAAAAGTTGTTGATCTGTTATTACGTGTGCTGGTTCCTGCTTGTTGATGCTATTTCCTCTGCTCTTGGGTGCTGTGCTGCTGCTTCAAGATTCTGCTTCAAGATTCTGCTCCCAAATCACTCACATTCTCACTCCTCCTTTCATCTTATCATGTATCATTTTTTGCAACCCTAAACTTGATGATGTTTCAGTTGATAAATCTGAAATCTAATCTGGGTAGTAGTGATAGTAGTTTCATTATGTATTGGTATATGTATTGTGAATTTTAATTAATGAAAATGGTGACTTTTTTTAATTGCTTGTTGATATTACTCTAATTTTAATGCTATTTATCTGCTGGATTTGTGGTAATGTTATGAAATAATTGTGGCTACAGATTTGGGATGCCTCTGTATTTATTAAAATTCTTTTACTTAATATCTGGTTTAATTTAAGAAAAGCTAAAAAAATGTGTTTTATAAACATTTTAGTCCTCCCCTTTACAAAATACTTGTATAAGAAAGTTTTATAAAGTGATAATGTGAATGATTGTACGCCTTATTCTAATGCTTATACCACTTGTGTAACGCAATCTCATACATCTCCAATCTTATGTTACCTTTGAGGCTTTGAGTGTTATTGGATGATCATGAATATCTTTATGAAGGAACAATGAAGATAATTTAGGTGGACTAGCATTATTACTGGAATGAAAATGATACAAATGATATATCTTGTAATTAAAATAAATAAGTAATCTGAAACGATATTAATAATGCCGTTGGCCTAGATCTAGGTGATATAAACCTTTGTATAATCCTACGCCGTTTGATTAGATCTACATTTATTAACATTAATTGTATTTACTATTTAGCCATTTAGGTTGTAAATAATTCAATTTGAATTAAGCAGTTTGTAATCGGATCAGTTTAAACAGGTTACGATTCGAAAACAGTTCGATTTTAACGGCTTAACGGGTTATGGCAGTTCAGTTTAGACGGTTAGCGGATTATAACGGTTCGGTTTATACGTGCGGTTTAAACGGTTTCGGTTCATAAACGGGTCGGTTTAAACGGGTAGCGGGTTACAAATGGTTCGGTTTAAGCGGTTTTTTTTCGGTTTAAACGGTTTCGGTTTATAAACGGTTCGGGTCATTAACGGGTTTATAAACCATTCGGTTCGGTTTCGTTTCGGTTCGGATTTGCGCAGTTTGGTTTGTTATCGGTTTACGGTCCGTAACGGGTTGACATTCAGCGGTTCAATTCGGTTTCGGTTTGATATTGAACGGTTCAGTTCGGTTTTCGGTTTATATTTATCGGTTTATAAACGGATCGGTCCGTGATGGTTCGGTTCGGTAACGGGCGGTTTCACGGTTCGGTTTGAAAAGTCCCACCCCTAGTTACAGCGTATAAGAACCGAACCAGTTTTAAATCGAACTGAAATCAGACCGAACCGAAAAAGAACCGAACTGTTTCTAACCCGAAACCGCTTTCAACCCGAAACCGTTTGAATCGGGATAAAAACCGTTTACACCGAACCGTTAACAACTCGCGACCCATACCGTTTGCACCGAACTGTATATAAACCGAACTATTTATAAACCGAACCGCTTGCAACCCGAATTGTTTATGAACCAGGCCGCTTATAAACGAATCGGCTACAAACTGCTCACTATAAAGAGAATATTAAAATCAAGTTAAAAGGTATTTTAATTGAAATTTAATTATCATAGTACAAAAATTCTTCCTGCCAAATTAATATTTATTGAAAATTTATTATCATAGTATAAAATATCTTCCTGCCACTAAAAATCCTCCTGCCATAAACTGAACCGAAAAAGAACCGAACCAGTTATAAACTGAACCGAAAAAGCACCGAATCAATTATAAACTGAACCAAAAAAGAACCGAACTAGTTTTAAACTGAACCGAAAAAGAACCGAACTGTTTTTCACCCTAAACCATTTCCAACCCGAAACTATTTGAACCGGGATAAAAACCGTTTACACCGAACCGTTAACAAACTGTAACCTGCCTGCACCGAACCGTTTACTACCCGGACTGGTTACAACCCGAACTGAATTAAAACCGCTCAAGAATAAACCGAAACCGAATCGAACCGATCACTATTTAAACCGAACTGGAACCGAACCGCAAGACACTTAAACCAATTTCGAACCGACCTGATTTAATGTCGAACCGATTTCAAACCGAACCGAACCCGAACTGTCAAACTGTTTGCAAGCAATTCTTGAAGGAATAACAAATTAACAATAACACCATAAAAGTGGGCTCCAAACTAAGAGAAACTTCATGTGATTATCAACCATAAATGACAATAATTAATTATGCAATGCAATAGTACGACGTTAAAAAAAAAACGTACTACGGATATTGACTAATTAAACTATTTGACTAAATAAATAAAATTCAAACCCCAAAAAACAATGAATTTGGGATATGAGGAAGTTAAGGTGTAGGTGTAAACAGGTGACCGTTTTGTTTGACAGCCGAAATTTTAATAGTGGCAAAAAACAAGTATTGGTATAATAAACATTAAGGGTCTGTTTTCATTGACTGAACTCAGCTGAACTGAACTAAACTGAGCTGAACTGAACTAAACTGAACTAAACTGAATTTCAACGTAAGAGAACAGCCCTAAGTCTTTAACACATTACACATGTTATGCAACATTATTGGCCTTGTATCTTGCTATATTTATCCAAGTCGTGTATCGTATGTACGCGGTTCTTTTCATTAGTTTGTTGTGTTTGTTTGTCATGTGATGCAAGCATCTTTTATTACGTCACCTTTGTATTACAGGGGTTACTCGTCAGTATTATATAAATTACTCGATCGGTGTTATATAGATTACTTCTTCAATAGTACAAGGGTTACTTGATCAGTGTTACAAGGGTGATTGGGTCAGTGTTATAGGAATTACTTTGTTCATTTACAACCGGTCACATGATGTGGCCAACCGTACATAAAATGGACTGTATCACTTATTTAATGTCTATAAGCCAAGATATGTTCTAAATTTAAGGAAATAAGTTATGATATGAATTAAAAGGGCCAGTCAAGTCCAAATCACTATTAAAAGAAATCTTAACAAGGTCTAATGAGTTAGTTCAAAAAAGACTAAATAAAATTATTATTATTAAGATAAGGTAAGAAATATCATTAAGATAAGTGTAGAGAAGTTAAAATTCGGGTGCATAAATAATAAACATCTTCTTAATTACTTGCTTCGTTTTTAAAATACTTGTTCCGCTTTTCTTTTCCGACTGTTTTTAAATAGCTGCTCTATTTCCTTTTTTGGAAAGCTATTACAATATTTAATTAATTTCTCATACTTAGTGGACCAAACATAATACTCTATCTCCACCTATTTTCTCGCTACTTTTGCTTTTTACAATTTTTTATTTTTTCAACTACCCTACTAGTTACTACCTCCATATTTTATTACTTTATCTAATTTATCCTAAAACTCTGTGCATGAAGAAATTGAGCAAATATTTAAAAACAGAAGGAGTACATAGCAACGTACTGTTCAACATAATTTTAAGGAAAAAATTATTGATTTATTTATAAAATTGTCATTTGATAAAGAAATTTAAAGGATGTTAACTTACCGTAGATGTGAGCCATTTTATATCATAAATGAATTGAAATGCATTATTGAAAGAAAATCATCTATATTATGACCATAGGATGCATAGGATACAAGGACACATAGGATAAATGGACACTTCATCCAACTGTCGTGTCCATATTGGACACCGTGTCAGACACCGACACTAGTAGGAGTGTAGGACACTCTAATATGACCCCCCCAAACCCCCCCAACACACACATATAGATTGATCTACTCCATTTCATTATAAATGTTCTACTTTGACTATTGTACCATTCACATTTCGTTACTTTGACCTTCGTTATTGTTTTATAACTTTATAAGTTAGTTTTCGAATGACAACATTTTAAACTCTTGTAATTTATACTTAGTAATAATTACTCCGTAAAAATATTTTTGGTCAAAGTTTTTCTTTAACAAATGTGCCAGTCAAATTAGGGTATTTTATTTGAAACTGGAACAATATTAGATACTCGTATGAAGTATAGTAGAATAATTGTACTGTAAAAGTCTGTAATGTGGGCGTGTGGCAATAATATTTTATTTAATGCCACATAAATCAGTAAATTTGATCAATTGATGCAATTCACTTACAAATTTGTGTTCAAGTAATATGCAATTCAAAAGCCCAGCAAGCTTAGCCCACGTAAACAGTAGTATACTTTGAAGGTAAGTTTTGGTGCTTAAGTAATTAAGACACTTTTTTTTAAGGCAATTAAGACACATAATCAAATTAATGAGACAGATGATTTAATTAATGAGACACATGAATTAGCAAATTAACAATAAAACAACATAGTATGTCTGTGAATTGAATATGGTAAATTTTTATAAAGTAATGTAACATAATCGATTTAATACATTGTATACACCCAAATCCCAATTACATCACTTCAATATCCCACCTACATTCCTATTTTCTATTCCTTTGATTTCTCTAACATAACTGTATAAATGACATAAATATAAGAAAAAACTTTAGCCAAAGTGTCACAGTCCGGGAGTTTGGACCCCGAAACGTGCGGCGCGCTCTAGCCTTTTGGCGGCAAGAACGCTAGCCTTGAGCGGAAGAGGGGCTTGTGAGCACAAAGCAACACAAGCGAGCAATAGAATCTCAGGAGCACTCACGTCTATCTGGGCGACGGAGTGCGGGTGGTCGGGGCTTGTGACGGCCGGTACTTCAAAGCGGGCACAAGCGGGTCCGAACCACGAGTCCTTAGCGCATCAAGTTGGGTTGGAGGGGAGCTAATATGCAAGTAAGACACAATATCTATAAAGGTCTAACAACAAACAAGCATAAAAGCAAGACAACACTTGGTAGAAGGCTTTAAGATTTCATTAATCATTCGCCCTCTAAAGAGCTTTAAATGACATACAAGGAGAATCCCTAGTGAACACTGATCTGACAGTAACACAATAATGGGACCTCAAGCTAAGAAAACATAACCTAAACTCTAGGAAAGCACTTAAATGGAATCTAATACATCAAAAGGAGTTGGATTCTAACACAAAGCTATAGAAAAGTGTTGCCACCAAGGCCATGGTGCAACAAATGATGAGCAATTTGATCTCTAGCTTGGACCGCCGTAGACGACTTCGCAACATTCTCCGGCAACACCTCGTCGTCGAAAAGCTCGAACGAGTTCCCGGGATCATCCACAATCTCATCCTTCCGCATCTCACAAATATTATGAAGAACACAACAAGCACCTAGTACAATAGGCAACTCTTGTAACTTAACTTCGGTCCTTTTTTGCAAACAACCCCACCTCTCCTTTAGTCTATAAAATGAGTTTTTTGCCACTTTTTGAATTTCCCCAACTTTCTCGTTAAAAGCATGTTGTGCCCAAGTTAAGTTTTGGTGACTATACGGTACCAACATCCAATCCATTAACGGATAGCTTGAGTTCCCCACCATCCACATATCCTTCATCAAGCCGCGACTCGCCCGCTTGAACAAGGCCGATTTCTCTAGCACGTGTTCATCGGAGAATGACCCCGGCCACCCGATACAAACATCGGTGAATATCCCTCTAGGATCCACCATTCCTTGTAGTGTTACGGTGTAACTCATCTTTTGGTTATGTTCGGTGTGGCGCTTGTTAAAGTACACACCAACGTTGGCCTTTGGTGCTATAACCGGAATGTGGGTGGTGTAGATAGCACCACCCACATTCGAGATTCCGGTTTTTGACTTGAACTCCTCTTTGATGGCGTCCAATTTAGTGTCGTCAGGCCATTGAAGAAAACGCGCCATTAGCGTATTTCTTATGGCGGTACAAACTTCGAGTACGAGTTTGTGGCATGTGGATATTCCCAGGCCGAACCACTTCGATACTTCTCGAAGCGGTTCGCCTGTTGCGAGTCTCCAAATACAGACCGCGACCCGGTGACGAACCGGGATCGCAGCTCGTAGCATTGTATCTTTTTTGTTAATAAGAGGGTCGAGTTCTTCACATAACATGTTGAACGTAGCCTTACTCATTCGAAACGACTTCTTGAATTCCTCGTCTGGATAATCCGGGTGACTACATTTATCCCACCAGTCCTTCGATCGATCCTTCACCCACATTCTTCGGTTCACCGCCGGTCCTGGTGCTGGTGCCGAGGATTGACCCGCATTGTGAGAGCGTTCCAATCCTCGCTTCGGCTGAGCAGCAGTAGCAACTACTCCTGTTACTGCTGCTTCAGTCGACTAAATTTGAATTTGATTTTGGTTTTGGTTTTGAATTTGATTTTCATTAGTAAGGGTAAAATGGTAATTTTCGGAAACCATTTATATTCCGAACCCGGGTTGAGAATGGGAATGGTTCTGATCATCCTCGTCTCCGAACATAAGAACGGAGGCGAGGATATCCTTAATCGTACCCGTATCCGTATTGTTTAAGAAAAAATCGACACTCTCGCTTTCAGATCTCTGTTTTTTCAACGGAGAAGAATCAACGGGAGAATTAGCTGCAATTTTAGGATAAGGTGTTGGGTAAAACTGAGATAAATCGTCGAAAGGGAATGAAGAAATTTCCATGCGATATAAAATTGATGAGATTGATTATATAAATTAAAGTAAAGAAGAGTTGAATTTATTTGAATGAAATGGAGAAAGATGGAAATTAAGAGCGCAAAGAAATGTGAACGGAGAAAGATAGAGTTGAATTGAAGGAGAGAGAAAATGAGGGGAATTTATATGCAACAAAAATGAAAGGGAAGCGTGTGAAGAAGTGTGAATGCGTTGAAGGAAGATTCCAGTGTCTCCGATTGTGACTCATGTATGACCATATCTTGATTCCTTTCTTTTTATTGTTCATTTTCATTTTTTAATTACTCGGTTTTTATGTGGACCGGGTTGACAATCAGTTCCTTGTACATTTATAGATGTCATTACGTTGAAAGTACTCTCTTTACTCTTAATCTATCATCTTTAAATATGTGTTTGTTTATTAATATGTCTTAGTATGTACAATGTATAAATGATACTCCTAATAATGTAAAAAGAACATTAAAAAAAAGAGGTGATGCTTAAGTTAATACGGAGTACTTGTATGTATTTGTGTGTGCTTTATTCACCCGATTTTACGTATCTAATTAAATTTATCCTATCTTATCTAAACCTATCTGATTTTCTGAAAATTTATTTTAGTTGTAATTTGTAATTGATTAATCCTTATCAAAATTTATTTTTTCAAAACGAACTCATCACACTTGAAATAAGTGAGAATTAAGTAAATAGAATTAACTCTTAATTAGTTATCTTACAAAGATTAGTCAAAGTAAAATGAATGACTTTGACAATAAAAACAAAATCTAATTAAGTAATTAGTGCTAAAATGGGTTAATATATGAAACAATCACATGAGAAATCCTGTTGTTATTAATGATAAAGTACTATTGGTTAAACAAATAAGGGAATAAATCAGGATTAGAATGATGTAATTTTACTGATTAGAAAAATCAGTAAGGATACTAAATTACAGACACGTGCAGTACGCGGTTATGAGTTTATCTATTTAATTATGATTTTGGAGATAATTAAATATCTTAAGGATTTAGAAAACGTTTGGAAATAGGGGAAAGGGGGATGTAGCTTCCTAAAGCAAAAATGGAAAGTGAGAGGAGTGAAGAATGAAAATTAGATTATTAAGGAAATAAAATGAAAAAAGAAAAGGTGATATCATGAACTATTTGGATGAGTAGCTTTATGAAAAAGGAAAGGAAAAAAAAAAAGAATAATGGGAAATTCTAAAGGAGAATTCTTGTAAGATAAATCCAAATATCTCTAAAATACAAATGTATGATTTTGTTATATCTTTTAATTATTGGTATGATTTTGTTGTAATCTTATGTGATATTGTTTTTCAAAAGAAAGATAAATAACCTTTTTTTTTGTTCTTCCACTTTTAAATTTGAATAATTCTTGAAACATGTGAAAATTAAATTATAAAAGCAAATTTTTTTAGGAAAAATTGATAAAAATAATCTCAACTTTTGCCGATTCGTTCAAATAATTTCAATTTTGGATTATTTTTAAATAATCTGAATTGTGAGGTTCATTTGCTCAAAAATCAAAATGGTCCCAACCGAACACCAACCTGTTATAACAAGTTACGGTAACACGTGTCATCACATGTATGGTTGAAATTTTTTAAAAAAAATTAAAAATTAAAAAAAAACTTTAATAATCAAACAAAAACCCAGCCCCACCCACAACCATCGTTTGCACCACCATCCTGACTTTCCCAGAACCACCCACCTCCGTCTCCGCCTGAAATCCCCCGCGCCGGCGCCCAGACCCTTCCAACGTAGCACAAATTTGACACAAGCTCTCATTCACGATATGAAGTTGGCGTAACCTCTCCTTTACTGCCAAATTGCCCTTCACAGCACTTCACATAAAGTGTTGGAGCTTCGGAGGCCCCTTTAATTTCTAGATCGACATCTACACATCTTCACTCATCTGCCTATTGACAATCAAACTCGGATTTCGAGAAACACTTCTGGACTTAATAAGGATGACGAATAATCTTACCTTATAGTTCATGAAGAGACATTAAGTAACATAGGAAATAAGCTATACACAAAAGGCGCACTTGTCCGGAAGGACAAGTGGGAGATTGATAGGAATGGTGTTCTTCAAACAAGTTTATTATTCCAAGGTTCATAATTATTAGAAAGCTAATTATTCAGTGATGTCAAGTGATCGGAATGCCTAATTAGAAGTCGTTTCCGATCTGTAATATTAATGTATAATTAATATTACAATTGAATCTTGACTGAACCCTTCGGGTCACACCCAAGCAACTAATGATCCGAAACGGCGAATTAATTCGAAAAGAATTAATAAGTCGCTCGAGTATTATGAGCATAGATGTCGGAAATCGAGCTAGGAGCGTCGAGACCGAGGGTCACTAGTCGAGTCGAATTAATAAAAGATAAGACGGTAAAAATCAATTAATTAATCAACAATTATCAAAATACCCCTAGCATTGGAATGCCCTGAGCAAACCGAGTGCTAGGGGCAAGTGGTGCTAGCATGGGAAAGTGGTGTTAGCATGGCAGCTAGCATGCGCGCCGCACCAAGCCGAGCCTACTAGTAGTGCTGGCTGGTGTGTTGCGTGGCATGCTAGCATGCCAATGCTAGCAAGCATGCCAATGCTAGCAAGCATGCCAATGCTAGCAAGCATGCTAGCGCGCGCAACAGCTAGGAGCGCTAGCGTGCTATCATTGCTAGCAGTAGGTGCACAAGAAGCCACGGCTAGCAGCCCGCAACTGTGCGTGGTTTGTTGGGCCGAGGCATTGAGCAACTCGCACACATAAGCAAAAGTGCAGGTCCAGCCGAGCACAAGGCCGCCAGCTGGGCATGCCTTGGTGCCCAAGGCTGGGTGCCACGTGGTGTCGTGTAATAGGGTCCGGGTGAGGGGAGTGTGTGAGGCGGTTTTGGGGAAGCTTGGGGATTAAGGCTTTGATCCCCCTTGTGGTCCTCACCTACCCTCTCCTTCCTTGTTGCCACTTGTTGATTAATTATTGCTTTACTAATTTTCTTTTGTTTTTGAATTAACAATAAAATGAAAAATGATTTTTACCAACTCCCCCACATTGATGGGAGAATGTAATGTTTTGTGAGAATTCTTTATAAATACCCATGTACTGGGATTTATGAATTTCACTTGAGTTGGAACTCAAAAAGGCATCTCCATAATAGTGAGAAAACCTTTAAGTTCACATAAACTTGAGTAGTTGTTTTTGGTCCAAACTCGGCTAAACTCCGAGTTAGAAACCGTTCAGGTCGTTGTTGCGGGTGGACTATCATTGAAGGTCTATGAGCTTGCGAGACTCGGCTTTCAAAGTAAGAGCTCGTTGGAGCAAGAGAAGCACGCATTAAGGGTAATATTGTCTTTTCACTTTATCTTGTTATTTATGTCTTTTAGTTATATTAATTATGAGCGAGTCTTGGGGTCGGGTTTTGTTCCGCGGAAAGTCGGACTTTTCAAAACCCAACAGGGTAAGCTTTTGCCAGCCTTAGTAATGATCATTTTTTCTTGCAATTTTACGCAATTTATCATTAAATGCAATTTAAGACTACTTACCAAATGTATCGTCAAAACTTTGAGAATGAAACGAGTCACATTGGATTTAATGATTTTATTTCTCCAACCATTATAGTTGGTTTGACATCGTTTTTTGTTTTCAGTTATTTTGAAAACAAAAAACCAGAAAACAGGAAACAAGAAAAAGGTGTTTCTAGTTTTTTATTGTCAGTTTTCAAAATTACCATGAGTTTAATAAATTTGACTAATTTTCAATTCATTATATGACATATATCACATGATTTTGAAAAAACCAAAAACCAAAAAACAGAAAACCACAGTGATGCCAAACAAACCCTAATTTAACCTAACCTAAATTAACTTAAACTCGATTTGACTTGATATCTAAGACCCATACTTGATCTACAACCTACCCAAAGACAACTCGACATGCAATATACTCGACTTATAAATGACTCACCAATATTAACTAACTTAACACTAATTCAATACAAGAAATAATTGATGATTTGTCGTGGCTACTAATTGATCCAATTTCACCCAATTTGTTACAAGCTTGAAGTTACAACATGACTTGTTATTTGTTACACCTTACAATGCATGAACCAATTTAACTCGACTTATTTTTAATTCAAACTAAATACGCAGTATAATTTGACCTAAACAACCAAACTTAATTATGTAAGTAGGAATATAACCAACTTAAGCTGATAATAACTTGACACATAAGACCAAATTGTCTCGTTTTAAACTTTTAACCCAATTGTGGGCCAACTTGATACCAATCAAGGATCCGAATTATCACTTTTTTTTTTTTGGGAAGAAAATTAACACCACTTCCAAAATTAAAAGTGATTAAATAAAAATAAAATATACTCAACTTCAACTTCCCTCATCCTCCATTCGCAAACAATCAAACATCCCCATATCAGTTTATCACTCCCATCACTTTTAAAATTGAAACCTTCAATGGTCAGTTATATTGGAGATATTGAAGATGAAAACAAATTCCTACCCTTTAAGGTTAACCATACCCTTTGTTTCACCCTTTATTTTAAGGGTTTTCGTTAAGTTAGAAGGGGAAATTGATATCTGCCAAACTTTTTCTTGACATCTATACCCTTATTCAAGCATATAAATTGACAATCTTGCCCCCATATCTTGCCCTATAAATTAATATGGCATATTAACAAGGATATTCTAGCAGCGGTTCAATTTTTCTTTGCACATGGTTACTTGTTGAAGGAGTGGAATCGTACTTTTTTGGTTCTGCTACCGAAAGTGGATAGGCCAGAACAGGTCTCTCAGTTTCGTCCTATTGGGTTATGTAATGTTCTATACAAGTGCATTTCGAAGTGTCTTACTATTCGTCTGAGACAAGTCCTTCCGACCTTGGTTTCGGATTTTCAGCATGCCTTTATTCTGGGCCGACAGACGTCTGATAGTAGTCTCATTGCTCACGAAGTTCTTTCTTTTATGAATTCTTCTAGGGCTAGGAAACGTTTTTTTGCAGCTTTAAAATTAGATATGAATAAGGCCTATGACAGGGTTAATTGGGAGTTCCTCTTTCAGGTCTTACATGGGTTTGGTTTTCCTCCCTATTGGATTCATTTAGTAAGATAGTGTGTTTCAACGGTTTCATATCAGATCCTGATCAATGGTGAACCCTCTTCGGTTTTTCGCCCCCAGTGTGGTCTTAGACAGGGTGATCCTTTGTCCCCTTATTTGTTTGTGTTATGTATGAAGGTGTTGTCTGGAATGTTACGACGGGCGGAAGCTCAGTCTCTTTTCTGGGGAATTCGTGTTTCGAGAGGAGCTCCTTCAATTTCTCATTTGTTTTTTTGCTGATGACTCCCTTCTCTTCTTTGAGGTGAACCCTTGGGCTTGTGATAATTTAATGCAGATTCTCAAGGATTTTTGTGATAAATCAGGCCAAATGATAAGTCTGCAAAAATCATATGTTAAATTTAGCCCGAATACTCCTTCAGATTATAGAGACTTTTTGGCAAGGAGTTTGAGACTTCATCAGGTTGAATAGTTGGATTCTTATTTAGGTACTCCTGTTGATTTTGGCCGGAATAGGGTTTCTGCTTTCGGGTTCCTTGTGGACAAGATTTCTCAGAGGTTGTCGGCTTTTTTGAGTCTTCGGCTTTCAGCTGCGGCTAAACTAGTGGTTATTAATTTGGTTTTAGTTGCGTCTTTTAACCACATCCTTTCAGTTTTCCATATCCCGTCCACAATCACAAGGTGTATTGATAATATGCTTGCTAGATTTTGGTGGAAATCTTCTCCCAATTCTAAGGGTATGGCTTTTCGCTTGGCTTCTCTCTTACATCTTCCTAAAGGCCTGGGGGGTCTGGGTCTCCGTAGTTTGGAAATCTTCAACTCAGCTCTTCTGGCTCGGCAATGCTGGCGTCTCAACAGGCAGCATCCTCAGCTTTTGCCCTCCAAGGTTATTTCGGCTAAATATCCTAGTCTTTTTTCTTTGTCTGCGGAGAGGTTGCGTCACCCGTCTTGGGGTTGTAGGAGTATGGCTTGCGGGGTTTCGACTTTGATTTCGGGCCTAGCTTGGAAGGTGGGTTCCGGCTCTCGTGTTCGTTTGTTGGAGGACTCCTGGGTTCCCGGGGGGTTGGTACAGTTTAAAGCTGGTTTGGATGAGTCGGATCTTCCGACTCATGTTTCTTATATCATTAATCCGCGTTCTAACGCGTGGGATCCCTTGAGGATTCATCGGCTGTTTGATGATGTTACAGCCAATCGTATTCTGTCCCTGAATCGTCCACAAAGTCCGATGGATGATTTTGTGTATTGGAAATTTAGGAGGGACGGGCAGTTTACGACTAAGTCGGCTTATGCTTTGTTGGTTCGCCGCTCTTTGGTTTCGCTCCCTAGTGCTCCAGTCGCTCTTGGGTTGCTCCAGCTCATTGGCTTGCGGAAAGATAAGCTTTCTAAATGAGAAAGAGTTCCACGAAGATGCAGGCTAGAAAGATGCTATTTGCTGGACAAGCTCGTCGTCGGCATTTTCTTTTATGGTCCTTTTAGTTGGTTTTGGTTTTGGTCCTGTTTTTGTTTTTCTTTCTTTGTTCTATTTGTCACAAAAAAAAAAAAAAAAAAAAAAAAAAAAAGATATTCTCAAAACTAAGTTAGAAAATAAACCACCTACGAACTTACAGAGTCAAAGTAGGCAAATCCCAAATTCAGAAATTCTCCATTTTCTCTCTTTCTGCGGTTTTGCCAAATCACATCATCGACCAAACTGCAAATTCGACATTACAAAATCGCTACAAATTTTGAATTCATCAACTATAGGTTAGTTGATCTGATTTTTTCTTTTCTAATTTCTGTTTCTTCAATTTCAAATTTTTGTTCGGTTTTTTTTTTCTTTTTCCTGTAATTTTCGTTATTTTTTTTCGAAAATTTCCGGCAACCTCTGTTTCTAATAGCAATAAATCATCCTTTCTCTCTTTATTATTAGGTAAAATTGGTTCCTCCCCAGGAAAAAATTGCATGAAAAAGGGCCAAGCAGGTCAGTTTTATAGTCCAATTGTTAATTAAATTAAATTTTTATTTTTTATATATTATTTTCCATTTTTTTATAATTCTCATGATATTAATGTGTAATGGGTTGTGGAAATGATCAAACTTTTGTGATTATAATTAGAAGTATTACCCTCTTGGAGGTTTATTGAATTTACTTGGTAATTGGTGTAATTATTCAAAAATTGTTCTGTCATTATAACTATGCTTTACATGTTTAGTGAATTAGTGGGTGGATAATGTGGTAAAATAGGCTTGAACGTGGCTTCAAGGAAATCGAAATTAAAGGGAAGTGTCTTAGTCTAAGCAATTTGGGGTAAGTTTAAGAATGTCTTACATGAGCTTATTTATTTGATGCTTTGTTGGTACTAGGAGTAAGTTATAAGATTTGCAGTCATTCGATTGGTTAGTTGTGAATCCCTTGGACCTTTCGATTTGATGTTGCATTGTTTACTAGTGCAAAAGTAAAATACAAAAAATTTCATATGTCATTAAGGTTGGTTAGCTACGAATCCCCCAGTTCTTTGAATTACTTAAAGTATATCATTAAGGTTATTTACGAAGTACTTAGTATGTCATTAAGGTTGGTTTGACTATTGCTTTCTATGTGAAGGTGCTATGGTGAGTTATTGTCATATCTTAGTGTTTGGTTAGGTCCTTGGGTGGTGTTGGGGAATTGATTGACTGGTTACTAAAAATGGAATGAAAATGGACAAATTCAACATTTGAGGCGTGAAAAAAATCAATTTTCCAAAATAATATTTCAACTCTAATTTACACACTAGGTATCACGAAATTACTAGGAGATATAATGAAGACAATTACAAAAGTGTGTAGTATGTTTATGATCTAATATAATCAAACTTTGGGTAAATTATGATGATGATAATTGGAAGTGCAAAGGTTTTCATAAGAGAATAAAAATTGATTTTCCTTGAATGTGTGTTCATCATATGTGAATAACATATTTATATCAAGAGCAAAAAACACTAAACAACATGAATAAAACTGTCAGCCCAATCTAGACCCGCGCCCAACTGGCAAATCTGGTTGACGAGTAGTGGCCCTACCATGTGAGGAAATGATATTCCCCAAACTCGTCCTCGTGCTCGGCGGGCGATGGTTGCCAGACCGGGTGAGTGCCTAGCTTTTCCTTCAATGTTCTTGTGAGCCCGACCGCGGGACGGTTGCCCGACATTTGTAAATGCAGCCTCGCACCCAGTCGGGTGAGCACCCTAAACCAGACAAATCTTCTATTCTCTAAACCGAGGTTCTTTCACTCTACTTAATTAATTAAATTACAATACCATAGCCTAAGTAAATTAGTCAATCAACATGAACTCTGCATACAATACTCTAAATTATTCAACAATCCTCCCCAATTTAGAGTATTAAACTAGACTCATTGCAAACGTCATCATCATAACAAACAGTCTTATGCATAAATGAAAGTGTACAAAGACTTGAACTCCCACTTAGGGCAATATACATTTCAAGAATCCATATCCATTTAGCATCAACTTTTGAACAAAAAGCAATACATATTGAACTCTTAAAGATATTACACACCCAAGATCAATTACTTGATTACATATATACTTGACACATTAAGCCATGTGTCCCTATCTTTTCGTAAGTACTTCAAAACTATGCCCCAATAACTTCTTAAAGCGGCTAAACTTCTTACTTATATAGGTAGACTTTAAAAAAATGCTCATGTGACAAAGCACTATACTAGGAAATATATTATGTTAAAAACAACTTCTTTTCATCTCAAAATATTAGAACTTTACTTTGCATGATTAAACAAGTTCCCAATTACCAAATAAGAAAGTCAATCTTATTGAACTTAAGACCCACATTCTTATTGGGTGTTAAGTTAATACTCCCTCATTGATAATTATTTAGGGCTCCAATCCCAAATTGATTGTCATCTTATTTTTCATATCTCTAGCCATCAGTAAAACAATCGGCCGGATTAAAGTTTGTTCGAACATAGTCAATAGTGATCACACTATTCTCGATAAGTCCTTAGATGTAACTATGCTGCACTCCAATGTGTCTTGATTTAACATTATACACTTAGCTATATGCCTTAGCCAAAGTAGCATTATTATCGCTATATATCACAATTGGCGATATTGGCTTTTGTAATGCATTAAATCCCTTAACTATTTTGCTTCTTTATTAGCGGAATGTTAAGCTGTGAACTCCGATGTCCTTTTGGAGTCCGCAATGCAAGTTTACTTTTTAGGTGCCCATGAAATGACACCTTTCCCATAAAGGAATACCCATCCACAAGTGAGTGATCTTGCATTCGAATATCCTCGAACAACCAAAGGATACCCACTATAGCACAAACCATAATCCATGGTTTTCTTTAAGTAGTTCAACAAAGAACGAACCGCTTGCCAATGTAGCATACTAGGATTACGGGTGCACCAACCGCATAAGCGATATCCGGCTTAATACTTGTCATGTCATACATCAAACATTATATAAGTCTATATTTCAGTTGTGAAAACGCATTACCTTAAATAAATATCAACTTTATGCTAGGATTTATAGGTGTTGAATAAAGAAAGGTTGAATTCACTAATATTGAATTTCTTTAGCACTTTCTCAATGCAATGAGATTGTGATAAGATTAATTTCTTTCATGGAAAAATGAAAACTAAGGAAGGATTTTGTCATTTCAACTTATGAAAAACCCATTCTAAAGATAACATGTCATCTACATGTAGACAAAATTTTACAACCGGAGCGTTGTCATCGAATTTGCTATACACACATTTGTTTGAAATGTTCAACTTAAAACCATTAGACACCACTACCTCATCAAAATTTTGATTCCATTACTTAGGGTTCGTTTGGCATTGCTGTGGTTTTCTGTTTTTTGGTTTTCAAAAAAACAGGAAACTGTAAACCAAAAATGATGCCAAACAAGCCCTTAATTGCTTGTTTTCGCCTATACAGTGATTTAATTAACTTGCAAACTTTTTGCTCTTGGCCTTTCACAACAAACCCTTCATGTTGTCGCATATAAATGTCTTCCTCAAAATCTCTATTCGAGAACGCTGTCTTGACATCCATTTGGTGGTTCACAGGATTCTTAATTGCCATAAGAGCAATCAACAATCTAATAGTTGTGATTCTAGCAAGTGGTGCATATGTATCAAAATAATCGTTACCAAGATTTGGCGTAAAATCCTTGTGCCATTAACCGGACTTTGAACTTTTCAACATTTTCATCAATCCTCGATTTCTTTTTAAAGATTCATTTATTAACACATAAGTATTGTTTCCCATGATGGATTTCATCTCATCATTAATTGCTTCCTTCTAAAATGGAGCATCCTGATACTTCATAGCCTCTTCATAGGTTATAAGATCATCTTTCACATTAAAAATGTATGGATGTTGCGTTGAATCTTCGTCCCTTGATCCTTTAACCAAGTACACATGAAAATTCGAGCCAAATGATTTTTCTTTCCTTGCCCTTTTACTTCTCCTAGGTTGTTATGATGATGTAAATGCCTCCTCTAAATGAGTTTGGTCATCTACCTCTTGATAAATTACAATTTGATTAAATTCTTTGAGTTTCGGCATTTGTAGTAACATTCTTTGGTCTAGGAATTGAAGTATTTTCTTCAATCAATGTATTCCTAGACTCTATGGTGATATGGATTGACTAATAGTCTTTTTGTTCTATTACATATAACCTATAGCATTTGCAATGTTCTCCATATCCTATAAAAATGCATTTCACTCCTCTTTCATCCAACTTTTTATGTTTAGGTTTTGACACTTTTAAAATTGCTTTATAATCCCAAACTTTGAGATAACTTAGTTTGGTTTCCTTTTTTTCTTTTTTACTATAGCTCATATGGGGTAACATTATTCCCTTTCATTGAAACACGATTTAATACATAACAAGCCGTGAAAACGACTTTACCCCAACCTTAAACCCGACAAGAAAGCATGGAATTAACCATTTCTTCTAAAGTCCTATTCTTCCTTTTAACTACACCATTTTGTTGTGATGTTTATGCCGTGGTAGTTTCATGTACTAAACCTATTAATCGGAATAACTTGGATCATAGTATTCACCTCCTTTATCGGTTCTTAATCTTTTTATCTTTCCATTAGTTTGCAATTTTACTTCATTTTTGTAAATATTAAATTTATCAAAGGCTTCATTTTTAGAGAATAATAAATAAACATAACAAAACCTTGAAAAATCATCAGTAAATGTTACCAAATGTTTCTTATTCCCTAAAGAAGGTGTGTTGTGAAAATCATATAAGTCACTATGCACTTAATTAAGTAATGAGGTATTTTTCTCAACAACATTAGGAAATGGTTTCCCTGTGATTTTTGTTAACATGCATGTCTTGCACTTTTCTATCCTTGGATTACATATGAGAATTAAATCATGATTTGACATAAAATACAACTTTTTATAATTAACATGACCAAGTCTTAAATGCTATAGAAAAGAATTGTCATTAACAACTTACACACTATCTTTAAAAGCATTGCAAATACTTAATTTAAATATAGCATCACACAAATATCCAAGTCCTACAAATGATACTATCTTTAAAAGCATTACAAATACTTAATTTAAACGTAGCATCACACAAATATCTAAGTCCTACAAATTGACCACTTTTAGACAAAATAAACTTATTCAACTCAAGCACCATTTTAAATTCTAAACGATTCAAGATAGCACCGGACACTAGATGTCTCCTAAGATCGGGAGCATACAACACATCTCTTAAAATAAGGGATTTACCCAAACTAAAAACTAGCTCAACTTGTCCCTTGCCTAGCACCTTAGCGGTATAGTAATTGCCCATATAGAGAATCTCTCCACCATCAACCTCCAAGAAGGCCTTGAACAATTATCTATCTTTGCATACATGTCTCGATACTCATGAATCGATGTACCACGAACAATCAACCTTTGCACAGTTGATTTAAGAAATCATACACACATAATCCATAAATAATTTAAATATATTTTGTGCACAAGAGTTACCTTGATTGTCTTGAGATTGGCTAGCTTCACCTTTTCTACCTTGGGTCTTTTTATTGCTTAATTTCTTCTTCCATATTGTACAATTATTCTTAAAATGACTGGGTTTTCCACAAATTCATCTAGCATGTGATTTTTTTACCATTACCACTTACTTTAGGTTATTTGCCCTTTTGTTTGTTTGAGTCATATCCCTTCTTCCTCTCATTTGACTTACCGTCCACCACCATGTAAACGGTGGTAGAACTAGGATTTACCTTCTTTTGTCCTTCTTGATTTCGGATTTCTTCTTCAATTCGAATGTGGGAACTTAATTCCTTAAGATTAAAATCATCTTTTCAATGTTTTAAGGCAGGCCTAAAGTCTTTTGAAGAGGAAGGTAATTTTGTCTATTATAGAAGATACTATAAATGTCTCATTAAGATTAATTTCATGTTGCGTAAGACTCCCTATAATCCTTTGAATTTCATGATATTGTTCCATGATCGGCCTACTATCAACAAACTTAAAATTGTTAAATTTACTTACAAGGAATTCTTTTTTATGTATCCTCGTCCATATATTCAGACTTTAAGTCATCCCAAAGCATTTTAGCGGAATTATGGAACAAATAAATATCAAACAACTCATTTGACATATAATAAAGGATGTGCCCACGACAAATGTAGTCATCGTTCTCTTACTTGTTCCTTTTCCTAATAGCCTCCAATGTCTCATTTTCCTCTTCTGTTGGCTTTGGGAATGTGAGAACATATGCCACTCCAAGTGGTGTCAATAGAAAATGCATCATTTTTTGCCATCTTCAAAAATCTACTCCTTCAGTCGAACTTGTCTTCTTTGAACATAAAAGAATTGACTTCAAACTTTCAAAAGGTGGACAAGTTTGAAGGATAAGATTTTCGAAGATGGCAGAAAAAGATTCATTCTCTGTTGACATCACTTGTAGTGGCACGGAGTCAATGGAGAAGGAAAATGAGACATTGGAGGCTATCAGGAAAAGAAACAAGTGGGAGAATTATGACTACATTTGTCTTGGGTACATCTTTAATTGTATGTCAAATGAGTTGTTTGATATTATTTGTTTCATGATTTCGCTAAAATGTTTTGGGATTATTAAGAGTCTAAATATATAGGTCGAGAATGCATCTAGCAAGAAATTCCCTGTTAGCCGGTCATGGAACAATATCACGAGGTTCAAAGGATCTTAGGGAATTTTAGGAAACATGAAAGTAATCTGATGAGACCTTTATAGTATATTGTATAATAGGCAAATTGTCTTCCTCTTAGAAAGACAATAGGAATGCCTTAAAGCATAGAAAATATGATATTAATCTTAAGGGATTAAATTCCCACATTCGGATTTCAGAAGAAATCCAAATACAAGAAGGAAACATGGTGGAGGATGGTAAGTCCAATGAGAGAAAGAGGGGATATGACTCAAACAAAAAAAAAAAGGGGCAAAAAGCCTAAAGTAAGTGGTGATGGTTAAAAATCACATGCTTGTTGGTCTGTGGAAAAGTTGATCATTTTAAGAAGGATTGTACAATTTGGAAGAAAAAATTAAACAATAAAAAGACTCAATGGGAAAGGCGATGCTAGCCAATCCCAAGAAAAACAAGGTGGGAATTGCACAAATTTCATTTAAGGATTATGTGTGTATGATTTTTTGAAATTAATTGTGTACAGGCTGATTGTCCGTGGTATATCGATTCAGGATTATCAAGGCATGTATGCAAAGATAAATCATTGTTCAAGACCTTCATATGGCCAATGACCGTATCGCTAAGGTGCTAGGCAAGGGACAAGTTGAGCTAGTTTTTATTTCGGACAAATCTCTTATTTTAAGAGATGTGTTGTATGTTTCCGAACTTAGGAGAAATCTAGTGTCTTGGTGCTTTCTTGAATCGTTAATGATTTGAAAATGGTGTTTGAGTCTAATAAGTTTATTTTGTCTAAAGGTGGTCAATTTGTAGGACTTGGATATTTGTGTGATGCTATGTCTGAATTACGTATTTGTAATGCTTTTAAAGATAGTGTGTATTTTGTTAATGACAATTCTTCTCTATGGCATTTAAGACTTGGTTATGTTAATCATAAAAAGTTGTATTTTATGTCAAAGCATGATTTAATCCTCCAACATATGGTGCATTGGCACAACACTATGTCAAGTAATATTTTAAGGTTGGCTTCATTATCTTGGGATTTAAATCTTTTTTTAAGGTTTGTTTGAGAAAATTATTGTTGTAGATAAGGAATGTACCTTGACTTAATTGATAGCTCTGTATGTGAGGTTTTTCTTAGTTTTTTTTCCTGTTTCCTTCCCTTGTTTTTGTTGTTGTTGTTTCCTCTATGTTTTGTAACTTTGTTTGAACGCAAGTGTTTTCGCACTGTGTACTTCTGTCTCCAATATCAGATGTAAGTTTAGAAAAGATTGTTGTAATCAGGCTTTCTTATGAAACTACAAAAACACTGGTTTAACATAAAAAAGAATGGCAGAAAAAGAAAATGCGGAGTAGGATTTGGATTATTTGAATCAAGTTGTTAGTTTTCTATCAAATTCCATAGTCTTGATTTTTTTTAATCAATAGTTGCAAAGTCATTTCTAGTTTGTAGATGACATGACCCTAGATTGTTGTGATTTTCTTTTTTTAGTTAGGACAAAATTAATTGAAATTGAGTGTATTCAATTATTTAAGCTCACCATCTTAGTTTTGGTTTCTTCTAATATTGCCTTAGGTGGTGTTCTATCACCTGAAATTCACTTATCATATCTTATCTTAGTGGCCTTGAACATATCTTATTACTCATAGAACTTTTTAGCTCTTATCTAAACTTATTAACCTTGTTAGAACTTATTAGCCCTTGTCTTATCTTCTACCGTATTATTCTCTTTTTGCACATTATTAGACCTTATTGGAACATATTAGCCCTTGCATGATCTTTGCTTATTTGAACTTATCAACCCTTTTACCTTCGCCTGCCCCCCTAATATTGCAACAAGGGAGGTGTGTATGGACATTAAGATGAGGAGAGAGATAGAAACAAAGACATTGACCAATGTGATGAGGAAAAAGGCTAAAGGCGTACCAAGGCATTTCAGAGTTCCATGCACCTAAGGAGTGCCTCACTAGCGTGTAATAAACAATTTTTTTTTTTTTTTTGAAAAAATATCTGCGTGCCTCTAGGGTCTGCCTTAGTACGCCTGTGCGACTTAGCTGTGCATCATTAAAACCACCTCGCCTAGACCTAAAAAGACGCATAACCCCTAACGCCTAGGTGTGTCTTTTCAAATTCTGGTTGTAATATTTGCAGAACATCCTCGAATAGAATTGGCAATATTAGGGGAAAGGAGGAAGAATTATCTTATTTTAAGTTATTAGCCCTTATTTTATGCTGAAATTATTAGCACTTATCTTATTATATCTTATCTAAACTTAAAGAGACTTGAATTAAGTGAAAATAAGGTGAGGAGAGCATAATCTTAATACCTCTATTTTCCTTGTGCCTACAATTGAAATTTTCTTACAAGAACTCAGAGTATCTTCTTATTGATTAGTAAAATATTGACACGTGTGTGACGTAAAACATACTTGCCAAGTTGCAATTTTGAGTAGAAGATTAAACTTTTAATGCTTGTTTGTTGAAATAGTTCATTAAGTTTTATTGCTAAATAAATTGTTAAGCTGTTATGCATATAGTGATCAAATAGTCAATGCCTAGGCTACTAAAATTATGCTTTTATTGTTGGGATTTGATATTAAAGATATGGGATTCTAGAATCATAATAGAAGTCTATGCATAATGATGGAGACAAGAACCCCAAGTGTGATTTTTTTACTCACTACATCAGATCACTTCAATATTGTTAGATCGAATGTTTGAAGAGAAACATTCTCCTCACCCTCACTCAAAGAGATGCCCGACCATGGCATGGTTTAAGGGATAGGGTTTTCTTGTGGTTTTAATGATTTATCCCATTAAGCAGGATTTTGATTGTTTTGATAATGACCTTTATAAAACAAATCACATACCCAAGTTCAAGCCTAGCTCAACTATCCATTATAGAAGTGTGGCTGTAATGGTCCCAAACCCATAGTCTATCTTGATTTGATCAAATACCTTGTGTGTCTATACGTTCAATTATTACTCCGTATTTAGAAGTAAGACCAATATTTTAATTGGTATTAGCTGAATTTTATAATTACCCCAAACAATCGAGTAAAAATCTATATTATGAGTAATGGATACATGATTGTAGGACATCTCCAACTTTTATAGCAGGTGTGCTATATATATATAGTGTGCACTGAGGTGGATGTACTACTTCAGGCTAAGTCTAGGCTTTGGTATTATACTTTAGAATTTACAGTAGTTTGGGAGTGTTTGGACTTTTATTAATATCCTGCGAGGAAATTAGGAGCTAGGTGTAAGCAGTGGCTTCATCCTTTGTTTCTAGTTAGTCCTGGAATCAAGTATTGATTAGAAGCATCTATGTAAATGAAAAAAAAAAAAGAAGGAATAAATAAAGTTAAAAGTGCATGGATGCTCCTTGGTTGAAATTATGTAAGGTTGCGTTTGAATACTCTTATTTCATTTCAAATAGTGAAATTCAATTCCAGAATTTCAATTGCTAGAATTTAATTCCAAGTCATTTGTTTGGGAAATTATGAATTTGGAATTTCAAATGCTAATAAGATGTTTGGTAATACAATGTATTTCAAATCCAGAATTTCAAACAAAGGCAAATTCTGCTAATAAAATCACCACAAAAATACAACATACTCACATCAAAGTTGTAATTCAAGTTCACTCACACTTGAACAAATCTACTAATCATCATCAATTCATCATTACATATAAAATTTAGACTAACTCTGCTAATTCGATACATCTTTTTATCATATTGAACTCATCGAATCCATTGTTTTACGAACCTATTCACAACACTTTGTCTTGTCCTTTGGAATTCAGACTCCTTGGAAATTACACTATTAGCTTACTAGCAGCAACATGTCTAGAACAAATTGCTCCTTTCTTTGCAGTGAACAATTGATTTCAACAATTGATTCAGGATTTTAGGGTTTAAAGATAATTTACACAAATTTAGAAACTATCAAGAATGAAATAAACATAGCAAATCATCATTAGATAAAAAATTTACAGATCAATCAAAGCATGCATATAACTTTGAAAATCAATTGGAAACAAAATACATTATAGAAAGAAAATTGGGCCAATTTGGAGGAAAGTTAGGCCAATTCAAAGGAAAAAAATAAAATCTGAAGGAAAATCAGAGAATTACCAACAAGATCCAACACAATTAAACCTAAGATTATAGAAAATAAAACCTAAATTTCTCAGAAATTAACCAATAACACAACAAATTCAAGCTAAACAAATTGAACAACCCTTGTAGAGAGATGTGGTTTCGCACAAATTCCTAGCAAACGAGCAATGAGAGCGAACGAGAAGAGAGAGAAAGCTCATGAGAAGAGAGAGAAAGCACAAGGAGAGAGAAAGATGCATTGTCGTTACTTTTTTGGATTTCAAATGACAGACTTTTATGATGGATTTCAAATTATGAAAAATAAACTTAAGTTTAAGTGGGTTGGAATTGGGCCAATTCCAATTCTAAATTTTTTGGATTACCCAAACAAGGTGTTTGATCCAATTCCAGCATTTCAAATGAAATGCTCCATACCAAACAGGCCATAAATTTATTGTGTTTTATTAGGTAATACTCCCGATTTTCCAAAATAGATGCATTACTTGCTTTATTTGTCTATTCCAAAATACATGTATTACTACTAATTTGGGTAACTTCAAGTCTTCAACCATGTTTTTTCAATTATTTCTCTCTCTTTCCATAATCCCAACTTAAAAGATTGTATAAATTCTTTCTCAAGGTGTTCACTTAAATTACTTTATAAAATAATTAACACTCTCTCACATTCTCTCTTTCATAGTCATCATTGTCTTTTTATTAAAATAAATAAGCTCCACTTTACAATTATACAATATAATATTAATACGAATAAACTCTTCCAAAACTCTCCGCAATCCCAAGTAATGCATTTATTTTAGAACGGAGAGAATATGTCACTTTTTCCATCCCTTATTGATATTCACGTATTGTTGGTTAGAAAGTCCCAATTTTTGTTCAACCAATATGTAAAGTAGCTTGATTTGTTGTTTTATGCATTTTTTAGTACGTGGTAAAGATAATGATTTTGTATGTAGATGTAATCCTATGCTGATGCCCATGTTAATGGTACTTAACCCATAATATTTTTCATCATGAATTTTCAGTACTATTTAATACCACTTGGGAAGTGGTATTGGGTGTTAATGACATTTTATGAGGTTGCATTACCAAGAACATTGATATGATACTTTCTTTCATACTCACATTTAAAACCATTTTTGCCACCTACCAAAACCATACGCCCATAAGGGTAATACTTGATTAGAATGATGTGTCTTTTTTAATAAAAGGCATGAATGGATTCCACCAAATATCTAGGTTTTGTTATTCATGTTTGCTAAGTGTTTTTGCTTCATAATTGCATTCTTGTAGTATATTGGAGCTTTCCTCACTTCTATTGTTGTTGTAGTAACTTTTCTCATCTGATTTTTCAAACCTAGTAACTTATAACGATAAAAAAAAGTTATGTGACCGTGTGATAGATTATATGTGATTTTTGTTTTTTTTTAAGAGAGGACATATTCAATGAGTTTGTATCTTATCTAAACTTAGATGGCACCGAAGAAGAAAAGAGACAATGAAGTTGGGGGCAAAGATTTGAGTCGGGCTAATTGGTCCAAAGACAATTTACACTTATTTTGTGATTTGTGTATCAAATATGCTGAAAGAGGAAAGGGAAAACATGGTGCTATGATGTGTCGAAGAATGCCATGGAAAACACTCGAGGTAGAGTTTCGAAAAAGGATAAACTTAGCCTACGATAGAAACAAACTTAAAAACAAGTGGGATTGGATGAGAAGTAGATGGAGCCTTTGGAAAGCATTGAAAGGAGAAGAAATGGGTTTGGACTGGGATCATGAAAAAGGAACTATAACTGCTAGTGAGGATTGGTGGAAGAAAAAGATTGAGGTTAGTTCTTTTACTTTTATTTAATTTCATTACTTCTATTTTAGAAAATTAGTGAAATAAGTTGAATTGAGCTCCTAGAAAAAATGTTTGATTCCATTAACCTTTCTTATAGGAAAATATGCATTTCAGAGCATTTAAAGATGAAGGGATTGAACCTGAACTTGAAAACAAGATGGAACAACTATTTGGAGTTTCAGTTGATCAAGGATTGTATAGTCATACTCCGGTCATCGATTGTTCCCAAGGTGTTCAATGTGAAACGGAAGCAGTTCCTATCCCTTCACCCCCAAGTTTGAATGTCGGTGATGCACCATACAACTGTGATGATGAAATAAGTGAGAATACTGCTTTTAACTGCAGCCTAGATGATATGGAACAACAAGAACCTCATAATGACCATACCCCAATTCCTTCTCCAACTCCCCTTCAATGTAGAGGACAGGGAAGCGGAAGCAAAAGAGCTTTTGAGAATGGTGCTTCAGAAAGTCTTAAGAGCTGTAGGACTGAACTTGCCACAGCAGTAGGTGCTAAAATGCTGATGGAGAAGCTTGATTCTATGGGGAAAGCTGTTACTGATAGGAATATTAAAGTTATGGAGTTAATGAGTCTTGAAGCACGGAAGTTGGTTGATTCTTCTCATACCCTTGTTGAATCTCTAGCAAAGATAGTGTCTATGCCTGGCTTAGTCCCTGGTAGCCCTGAATTCTGTTTTGCATGCACCTTGATTGAGGATCCTCAAAAGAGGACAATTCTTCATGGCATACCGGATGACTACTCAAGACTTCAATGGATAAAGTTCTTGTACGAGGAGCGTAGGAATAAATAAAAATCCTACCAATTTTATTTGACTTAATAATTAGTTCTTTTCTTATATATAGATAGTATAGTCAATTGTGAAACTGATTCATGAATATTGAAATCATAGATTCATTGTTTGCCGCTCTCTTAAGAGCTGTGATAGTTTTGCTTACAATTAGCTAGTCCAAATTATAGATTGTAAATCAGATCTAGAAGATGACTATCAGTAGTGAATACAAGGAAATTTATGATTGTTGCGAGTATATAGTATAGTTTGGTTGTCAAGCATTGTAAATTGTTCTCTTAAGATTCTAATACAGGTTAATTTCATGCCTACTATATTGTGTTCAATCATGTTTGAAGAGCAATGAAGTAGGCACCGAGATGACAATGAATTTTCGGACTTGGTCGTTTGTGCATTTATTTTTATGTCATTTTACACTAGAGAAATTATAATTATATTAGCTATGTTTATCAAACTTAGTTTATTAAATTATAAATGGATCAAATTGGTTAACTATACAACTAATGCAATCACGCCTTGTACTAGGGGGTTGAAAGGAAAGCGCCATATTTTTTTAAAAAAATTTCATCTGAGGGACGGTTTCCTAGTATATATTTAGATGATTCAACACCATTAAAACGCATTTATTAGTGGTCAGGTAAAAATAAACTCTACTCACAGTTTATGATAGTCTGAATTCTTAAACTGTTTGTAATTAAGATAAAATAATGCAACTGTTGAAGTTAGATTTAACTAGCTACTCTCTACAAATGCTTTCTTTTCATAGTGCAAGGACTTAGTGTTATGAAATAAAATCGAAGCATAAGTCAAGTGATTGCTTCAAACTCGTTCAATACTTGTAAATGTACAGAGTATATACACTCATTAAAAGTTCTGTAAGAAGAGCAGCTGGACATGGAGATTTTTCTCCGAATTATGTGATTCAACTACTATTGCGGTTCAACCAGCTACTCATATATACATTAAGGTATGTGTATAAATGAGGATGAAAGTTAAAAAAAGTTGATGATAGAAAAGGAAACCAAAAGAATAAAATTAAAATCTGTGAAGCTATACAGTCTTTGATGGGTTCACCTTCTTCGTCAGGGATGTGTAGAAGCTAAACGAGATTTCCACTCTTGTATGGCGGTAAGCAAGGTCATGTTGGGAGTAAGATTAAAATGAGTCATTTTTTGCTTAGTCACAGGAGAAATGTCATGTCTTTCGAGCCATGCTTCTATTGCTCTACGCTCATATGTAAATCCGTCTGCTGCAACATGTGGATCATCCATAATTTCCTGCAACATGACATAGAAGGCTCAATGATGATCTAATACGAAGTATATAGCTGTTTTGTTAAAGTGCTTGAGCTTGAAAAAGTTGCTCTATTAGTTATCAGCTCGTTGCTCCTGTCAATGGATGCTGTTGAGAATACAGAAGACTACTGTCTCAGGCCATTTTATAGTTAGGGGTATCTGAGAAGGGACGCCCCACTAAAGTGTGCTTTCAGTCAGAGTTTTCTAACAAAGTTCTGCTGAGTATCTAGCAATAATCAAGGCTTTTATATCAACCAGAAAATAAAAAGGAAATTCGGAAAATAAAACTTACATGAAGAATAGGGCAGAAGTAGTGACTGGGTGCAAAAATGCTGTTTCGTTCGACTTTCATACTGGCATCAGCAACATCAGCAAGTTTCCTCAGAACCGGAAGAACAACTGTTTCAAGGTCTGGTCTATCTCTGCATCTGAGCTTACAACATTCTAATGCAAGCTTAGTCAGCTCCTCTACCTCTGCAAGTGGCCAGTCCTTGATGGAATCATCTAATATATACGGCAAGGAACCACTAGCAATCGCGTTCTCCATGACCAATAAAAGACCATTTGGACTTCGAGCTGTTAATAACTGAAGAAGTATTATCCCAAAAGAATACAGGTCTGATTTTGGTCTGACAGTACCAGTTCTTTGATATTCTGGATCGATATAGTATAAAGTTCCGGCAAGCAAGGAGTTACCAAACATTGTAACTGAATCTGGAATGTTATCAGATACAAGTTTGGCTAACCCAACATCACTGATTTTAGTCACATAGTTTCTTCCTAACAGGATATTCCCTGGTTTCAGATCACGGTGCACAATGGGTTCTGGTTTTCTGCGATGTAAGAATGCAAGGCCACAAGCAATTTCAAAGGCTATTCGGAATCTAGCAAACCAAGGAAGAGGTGCTTTTCCTTTTTGGCGGAATATAAGCTCTTCTAAACTTCCATTTTCCATGTACTCGTACACAAGGCAGCCCATTTCAGAACATACTCCAAGTAGTAACACAATGTTTGGATGGCATAGTTGGCTCAAGATTCTGATCTGCAGAAGATTATTCAGAACATCATGAGACTTTGTAGAGGCAACCAGTATATAGAAAGGAGTTTATGCAAACACATTCGAAATTTTAGAGTTTTTGAGAAGATATGAAAACGGGTCTGTGCAATCTACGAAGGTGGAAAATTTCACCTTATACAAACCCAAAAGAAGCTTATAAGGGGGTTATTTTCTCTCGTCTTCTGTAATATGGGGCGAAACAAAAGTGGAGACGTACCTCTCTGAGAAACTCTTCCTTCTTGTCAGTTGCATCACGCTCAAGCACCTTTATTGCAACCGGTGTGTGATCAAGAGTACCTCTGTAAACTTTACCATATCCGCCTTCACCAATTATCTTTTCCTCCGAAAAGTCTTCTGTAGCCACTCTAATTTCATCTGGTGTGTACCTTCTTAATCTCCTTTCATTTGAAATGAGCGCCTCAACAATTTTTTGTCTTTCTTTGAATTCTTTCAAAGCATTGAGTTCTGCTATCTGCCTTTCATAAGATTCTTTGGCTAGCAAATTTTTAGCTGCTTGAGCATCTTTTTCAGCTCGCAATAGCTTCATTTTTTCTTGCTCAGCAATTTTCTTCATAGTTTCTTCTCGTTCTGTAGCAGCATTTATCTTCTCTGCTTCCACAGCACATTCTGAGGAAAGAATTCGTACCTGCAAATTTTAGCACAATCAATATCCCCTGATGAGTGCAGTTCTAAGACTACTTCTTTTAAACACGGCTTAGTCTCAGTGCAATTTAGAAGTGACAAGTTAAATATGCGATGGAAGAAGTATATATGTAACTACTGTGTCAAAAATCAGACTCCTACCTTCTTTTGAGCATGGACTAGATCTTCACAAGCTCGATTATACAAAGCCAGTGTAGTTTGTAACTCTAATCGCAATTGCTCTACATCATTATGCAAGTCAAACTGCAACAAATTGACAGTAAAAATATACTATATGAGAGAAGTGCAGAACAATCTGGTGAACATAAAGACTGTAGAAGAAAGACGAGTAACAACTATCCTGAGAAGAATCACAACAAAAACACACCTGCTCATAAGACACAAGAGTATCAGAAGTGGACATTTGTCCTACTGAGGAAGCATCCGTGTAGGCAGAAGTCGTGGAGCTATGACTAGTATTGCTTCGAGCATTGATATCATTACTGTTAGCCCCTCGACGTACATCTGTTGAAGAGATTGATTGACTAGATTCTGATTGCGAGTATCCTGTACTAGGCTCAACTGAAGAGGAAGAGTGTAGAGGTGTCTGCCCTGTCGTCACCACTATAGGTAATTTATTGCCACCAGTATCTGTTGACAGTCTGATTTCAGTTAAATTTACGTCTGAAGGATAACAGTCTAACAGATGCAACAAGATTACCCGAGCATTTTCGTAAAAAAAGAAGTAAACATATACCGTTTGTGGTCATTGAACTAGCAACTTTAGTCTTCACTCTTCGTTTTGATACAACAAATATATCACAGGTATCAGGTGCATTTTTTAGCACAAGTTGTGGTATTCCATGGCCTTTTATTCTCCTGACAATCAAAATGTTCGAAACTGTTAGCTTCATGAACATACAGAAAAGAGCATTTTAATGCACAATGTAACTCAGATGTTGCTGACAGCAAAATTGCATCGAAATGCTATGACTCTGGACCTGAGTGATATGAGCTAAGATCACTAAATGATTCTAAAGCCACGTTTACCTCCAAAAGCGATTCAATGATTCAGATCCCAGAACTAAGCTTCTGACATTCGCCTTCATTATATAGTCGACAAGTCCAGCAGCAATATTGTCATACTCTATCAGCAAAGTCTCAAACTGCATCTGAAAGATATGAATTTGACAGTGTTATGCTAATGGATATGAGTTTGACAGTATTATCTACTTTCTTTGTTTGGAAATAATACAGACATCGGAAGGAGACTAAGCTAGGAAACACTACCTCGCCTGGTTTATAAAGTCTTCTGTATTGTAGGAAGACTGCTTGAGATTTTTCTCTAACATCCTCCATATATTTTGCCACAACTTTTGTGTCTAACTCAGTGATTGGGATACTATTTCCGGCTGAAATATGAGGTAAAATAATCAGCAAGAGATTAAGAAATACTTCTATATTTTTTCAAGTATTTCCAAATGTATTGTACAAGAATGAAGAATCCAATCAACCCATAGCTTTTCTAGAATTTTAGAGTACTCTGTCTGTCCCTTTTTATTAGCGGCATTTTTCTTTTGAGCTTTTTTTTGTTTCTTATTTACCACAATTTCATACAAGTAATAAGTTTTTATCTTTACTTTTTCTCTAAAATTTGAACTCGCATTCACCCATTCATTTTCCCTTATCTCATGAGTCTCGTGGGGTTTTTTGTAATCTAACTTGATGTAGTAAATAAAACGATAATGTCAATTACAACAATGCCCCCTATTAAGTACAACATGTCAATGTATGTGATGCGGGGAGAAAGAAATTCACCCAAAAAAAAAAAAAAAAAAAATAGTCAAAACATCCCAAAGAGGAAAAAACATTATTTTGGAAAAAAAAACCATCGTCAACCAACTTTTCATACATATAAAAAGCTATGAGTAGAAAGTATGAAGATGCACCGATTACAAATATGCAAATTACAATATTTAGTTTTACATATCATGATATCAAAACTTCAAAAGCCAAGTTTGAGAATTGCAACAAATGACAAGAAATAGTCAATATAAAAAGGAATTTAACGATATTTTGGTTTTGTATTGAAATCCCCAAATGATCTACAAAATTTGATGCATAGCTAAAAAAAATTGTTTAAATTTTGGTACAAAAATTAGTTTGGATCACGTTGACGTAAACCCATCAACCACATAAATCCTTTCCTTTTTTTTTTCATTCTAAATAATAATGGTAGATTAAGATAAAATAAATAAAAATATGTTGATTACATATTTTCATAAGAGGGAGAGAGGCATTACATGGAGTTGGGATGTGTGTGATGGTAGGCATGACATGAACTAGAACAAAGTGATCAGCTTGAGACAAGAGATTTTCGACGGCCCATTTAACGGCGCGTTTGCTTCCATTGCCTCCACCGTTACCACCGATGTCTACAGCCACCGCGATGGTGGTCATCGGTGCTTATCTCTTTGCCTAACAAGAATGGCTGCTATATATATTTGGTGACCCTTTTAAGAGTTCACTCTTTTGTTATTTATTAACAAAAAATGCAATAATGAACAAGTTTTGTTTAGAGACGAAATGAGGGAATGAAGAGAGGGGCACGTAATAATGCAATAGGGGTCGTTTGACTTTTATGAAATGGACATTTATGAATTATGATATCTCACAAATAATATTAAGATTTGGGATTTTTGGCTCAAGGATGTGTAAATGCTTTAATTTGGGGGGGTTTAATTATATATTTATAAATGGTCTAATTGGTCTTATGATTATTTCCTTTATATATTAGTGCTTGAAAAACAGTTTTAATTAGGGAAGGAAGACTTGCAATAATTTATGTTAACCGATTTAAAAAATGTAGAGAATCGCATCTTAAGTTTAATAAAATGTATCAATTTCACATAAAATGTAGTTGACTTCTAAATATCTAACTTCAAAAGAATTTTAAGGTAATGGATGGATGGAACCCTATGAGAAAATAAGTTGACTTTTTTTTTTCCCCTTAGCTCTTCTTCTTTTAGTAAGTTATGGCAAGGGTTGTCTGTCTAAAGGGAATAGGGAAAGGAAGTGCTCTTTTGAGTTTCCAATTAACCTAAAATTTGTGGGTCTTACAAAATAATGATAAATAAATAAAAATCGATACAGATCTAATCAAACCAAATCACCACCTTAAACCTAACTAATAATTTCGGTCTAGTCTCTGGGTCGAGAAATTAAAAAAAATGAAAAGGATAGATCTTCGATCCAATTCGGTTCAAAACTCCTTAAAAACCAATCTTGGATTGAACGGGTTTTATAATTTATAATTTTGAATAAAAGCTATATAATGCTTAATTTATACCTTTGATATGATAGAAATATTATTATTTTATTCAAAATTGATATTAACTAATCCTTTTTGTTATGTTAATGTTTTTCATGCACTTTTTCATTATGCTATAAAAACATTTGAAAATATAACGTTGCTTGGTATTGAACAAGTATAGGTAGGGGTGTACATAAAATATCTAGAGTCGGAAATCGAACCTGAATCGGACTAGCATATTCAGGTCCATTGCCGGTCCAGGTAACATGGTCCAATCCGGTTTGGTGCTCACCCTAGTACCCCACTATACATAAAATACCCTGGACATGAAACAGTCCGATTTGGACCGGACCGGACCGGCAGATCAAGGTCCATTGCCAATCCGCGTAAATCGGTCCAGGTCCAATCCGGTTCAGGTCTGGACCGGTGTTCAGCCTTAAGTATAGGTAAATGCATAACCATCCTGCATAGATTTCCTCCTATGTGATAGTGTACTCTAATGTAGTAGCTTGACTTTTCCCTAAATTTAAAAAAAAAAAAAAAAAAAAAAAAAAAAAAAAAAAAAAACTTTTTTTTTCACTAGGATAAGGCAGTACAATTCAATGCGAGTGGATACCTTTTGTATCTTATTTAGAGTCTGTTATGTTCAACTTATATTCAGTTATTTCAGGTCTAATATGTTCAAATAAGTTCAGTTAAGATAAGTTTAGTTCAAAAAATAAGTTCATATAAGTTTAGTTTAGGAAAAATAAGTTCTAATAAGGGTTATCCAAGTTCAAATTACAACTAAAATAAGTTTAAATAAGTTCAGACAAGTTCTAGTTAAGTTTAGATAAGTTTAGTTACAATCGGATAAGTTCAAATATAAGTTTAAATAAGTGAAAATCATCAAGTGAATAAAATACACCGTTAGTGCATAATACATCCCTGATTTTTACAATATTTGCAAAAGTATGATGTAAAGAAAATAGTATTTAGCTTAATTCTCGTGTCACGCACGGTTTTCTAATAAATTAATACAACGCGGTTTTAATTTAATAAAAACTTACAAAAAATAATTTTATTTAGCAAAAACTCACTTGACTATTTAATCAAAAGTAGTCAAAATGACACATATCAATAGTGTAAAAGTCAAATTGTTGTAAGTAAAATAAAAGTCAAACTAGTTTGACTTTTGATTATGAGAAAGTAGTTTAGCATTAAAGTTTATGTTTTTTACACTTGACTAATTTTAGTATTATGTTATTTATATATATTGATTGATTATGAGAAAGGGTGTGTTTGGTAAAAAGCTTTTTAAAGAGCTTTTAGCTTATTTTGTCCAATTAGATGTTTGACCAATTAAAAAAGCTAATTTGGGTGTTTGGAACATAGCTTATTAAAAGAGATTTTTGGGCTCAAAAAGCTCTTTTAGAAAAAGCTCATTATAAGAGCTTTTTAAAATTAGCTTATTGTACAATTAGCTTTTTGTTTCTTAAATACACTAAAACAGCTAACAATTAATAGCTATTTACCAAACATTTTTATACAATCAGTTAATCATAACCAGCTAGCCAATCCAGCTACTATAAACAGCTAGTCAAACCAGCTAATACAATAAGCTACCAGCTAATTACCAAACAGGGCCAAAGTAGTTTAGTAGATAACTAGTAAAATGATTTTTTACTATTTAGTTATACTCTCAATCTTTCCTTGGATAATATGCAGTTTGCTAACTAGTATAAATATAGTAACATTAGATAGTTTATTGGCAAAGTTAAACCTTTTAATGGTATTATTAAGCCGTCTAATGACGCGCATATATTGTTATAGATTTCTAATAGTACAATTAGATATGTA
This sequence comes from Chenopodium quinoa, assembly GCF_001683475.1. Taxonomy (NCBI): domain Eukaryota; kingdom Viridiplantae; phylum Streptophyta; class Magnoliopsida; order Caryophyllales; family Amaranthaceae; genus Chenopodium; species Chenopodium quinoa. The sequence continues at coordinate 83,443 of NW_018745395.1, forward strand.
CATGATACATACTACTCTATGGTCTAATAGTGTCAACAATTTTTCAATGGCACTAAATATCTTTATTGTATCAAACAAAAACATACCATTAGAATATACTAACCCCAATGACCTCTTTCGATCTCTCTCTTCTGCAGTTCTGCGATTCTGCCAACTATGCTGCAGGAATTGCTCTAGATATTAACATGCATTGTGTTTTGCACTAAATAATAATACTCCGTAATAATAATAATAATAATAATAATAATAATAATAATAATAATAATAATAATAATAATAATAATAATAATAATAATAATAATAATAATAATAATAATAATAATAATAATAATAATAATAATAATAATAATAATAATAATAATAATAATAATTCTTAGGATTACATATAAGCATTAAATTTACACTTGAAAATCGTAAAAAGTTAAGAAATTATAAAAATATAAACATTAATTACACTAATTTATGCGTGGTTTTGTCATAAATTCCTAATTTTATACAATTTCTAATAGTGTATTTAATGCTTATATGTAGCCCTTAGGGCTACATAATAGCATTACCCTAAAAAAATTAGAAAATTCCCTGAAACAGAATTTGTTTCTCATGGGGCATATTTGTGAATAAATCAACAACTTTTTCATTATTGTAGGCTCTACAATTGAATAAAGTTGTTGGTTTATTTACGAAAATGTAACGTGAGAAACAAATTTTATTTTTCACTATGAGAAATTGGGGCATCCCCAAAAAATTTACATGTAAGTATGCAACAGTAGTTCGGGTAAGGTAATGATCGAGATAAAAATTATTCACCTTGTTGATTTCAATAAACTACTTAATCAAAGTATCATTAATAGACAATTGATTTTGAGATGTGACATTAATAAATCTTGTAATTACGTAGTCCAACTTTTCTAGTACTCCGTAATAATTTTGCAAATTAAATATGCATGCCTAAGCGTAAGACAACATTTTGAAACCATCTCACTTTTGAAAATTTCATGTAATACTTAATAAGTTAATACGAGTAGCTAGTTAAAATTTTTGGCTTTATGTGAGATTATTACGCCGCATTGTATTGAGGTGGAAAATAAAATTATTATTTTATTATGCAAGTCGATAAATTTATTATTACTTATAAAATTGTCCTACCATACTTATTTTAAGTGCCTTATGTTACCAAAAAAAATATTAAGTGCCTAATAATGTAGTTATATTATGTCAATTTTGTTTATTCCCCCTGAAAAGTTCTAGTATTGATTCAACATTAAACTTCGAAATATATAGAAAACTTTAGAAATAAATATTAGGTAGGTCCAAGATATTATGGGTTGATGCAATGAACCAAGAATATACGTATATTATTAGTATAATTTAATAGTATAATACTCATAATTAATTGAGATTTTATTTAGGCTGCAGGCTTCATAGAATCCCGAATCGAGCATGATGAAGAATGCGGGGAATATGCTGTGGAGATTATCCTCGAAAGCTACCATATTTTTTTAACACATTTTTGGGTCTAGTAATCATTTAGTTTGATTTTATTTATTTTGCTTACCGCATATGAGATTGACACATATAAATGCCTTTACATCTTCAGCTACAACGCCTATACATATCACGTTATTTCAAATAAGGTGAAGATAACATATATAGCTCGAGTCTACACTTCATAGAACTAACCTTATATTAGGATGTAATCTACATTTAGTGTTCTTTATATATGCTTCCTCCGTTTTTCTTTTATTGTACCATAAGGACTTTTACACTATTTCTTAATCTTCTTTGACCATCTTTTGTGATTTATCCATTAAGAAAAACATAGTCATGTGGGATCCAGTTACATTTGTCTCGAAATCTACTATTCAAATATCAATTTTTTTTTTATAATTTTTACAAAAGTATAATTAAAGATATTAATTAATAGCCAAGGAAATTCATTGGCAAGCGTGAAACCCTTTATGGTGCAATAAAAAAACAGAACGGAGGAAGTAATAGGTTTACCTTCTTAAATCACAACCCTTTTAAGACTACATTTAGTGTTTATTCACCTCTATTCTTTACCTATTTGAACTTGTACTGTTGACCCTGACTTACCAACACTACTGAATTTATTAGATTATAAATGAACTTATTATAGTTGCGAGCTTAAATTGAATAGACCTTGCTATGGAAAATTAAACTTATTTACTACTTCGTATGAACTTAACATATCTAAAGAATTTTTATCGCTTATTAAACTAAACTTCTCTAAACTCACTTTTCAATAGTGTGGAAAACAAACCTAGGACCAATAATCAAAATTTTTACAACCTCCGATTTTTTTTAGTTGCAACTTTGGGGTATTATTTGAAAGATACAAAATATTCTAAATTTGCAAAAAAAAAAAAAAAAAAAAAAAAAAAATCGGAGGTAGTATTATTTTTGTTGTAGTGTGCTTTTGACTACAAGTAAACAATATTTTTTAGGCCTTTACTCCCCCAACTAAATCTACATTTTTGCAAGAAATTTCATATAAGAATCATTTTTGTTAATAGAAAAGACTCAAATAAGAATTAATGTTGTAGTTAATATGATGGCAATGATTAATATACTGGTAATGACGTAATGTCAACTGCATAGAATCGTTGCACCAAACATAAAATTATTATTTTTATTTTTAAAACAATACATTAATAATTTGAATATTTATATGGTTTGACCAAGTCAATTAGGTTTACTACTTCCATTAATCTGAATGTCTCCATTCTGTCAGACAGATACAATTGGTGGAAGCAAGAAGATTACTAAAAATCAAAGATTATAGCTCGTAACTAGCAATATATAGCTGGAAAAATATCCTTGAAAAAGAATTATCTTCTACATTCATGAATGTGATCATGATGTAGTCACAAAATAATGTTTTTTATTCTTAAAGGAAACAAATTTAACTTATGGTATTTTTTGCGCACATAGTCGCAAGATTACTACAAGAGGGTATGAAAAAAAATTGTCATTGTCAAACTTGTGTACTGCCTTTAATATTATATTACAGCGTATTGTTAATTTGCTACTCCGTATTTTGCTATATACTACCTCCGTTACATATTATTTGCAACGATTTGACATAAAGTAGAGAGGAAAAATGTCTAATCGTTGTAAATAGAGAGTAATATGTAACGGAGGTAGTAGTATAAAATAAAATTGTAAAATTTGGATCATTTTTAGAGCTTGCAATTTTATTTTATTTTATTTTATTTTTTTTTACAGGAAGAATAGTAAATATCTTCAAGTCGATAGACCTTACTTGGACGGATGAAAAATTGACCAAAATCCACTATGTAGTGGTAAACATAAAACTTGTAGAAAGCAAAAGATGGTAAAAACTTTATAAAAAGACCCCTAAAAGATGGTAAAACAAAACTAACTAAAATCAAAGTGGTAAAATTAAAATTTATAGTTATAAACATATAATAAATTCATTCCAACTTTTTATAATTGTTAAGAGTGTGTTCAACAAAATATAATTATGGATCGGAGGTATGTAGCTGTTAAGTGTGGTAGTAGTTGTTAGTTGCGCAAATAACTATTAGCTGTCAATAAGTTGTTAGCTATAAATATAGATAATTAATGTATGAATATTTGGTAAAGTAGCGATTAACTAGATGTTACATTTAAAAAACAATATATCTTCTTTTTTTTTTTTTTTCCAAACTAAGCTATCCCTTGTGTGGAATTTGACAGGGTAAAGTCGTATCCCCAAATCAAAAATAATACCTAAATCCTCTAACTAATGTAGATAGGGAAGTATGGTCGAATCCACAGAGAAACAGATCTTTATATTCCTAATTAACTAATATGATCTAAATTATTAGGTAACCAATAGTTCAAGTGGTTAGAGCTTCCCTCCCGATTCCAGGAGATCTTGGGATCGATTCTCACCCCCGCCCTTGTGGCTCTCTAAACACCAAAAAAAAAAAAAAAAAAAAAAAAAAGATTATTAGGTAACCAATTATGTAAATTTGAATAATAAACTATGGAGATCAAGAATAGGGAGAAAATAATATATAAAAGGATCTAGGGTATAGGTTCACCAATAAATAATATTCCAATTTCATCTTTCGAATCTCGACCTAACCATTTATAAATTAATCTGCCTATTGAAACTAGACCTAAACATCAATTCTCATCTGTCGAATCTCGAATCAATATTGTCAAACTCATGCATAAAAGATCAGGCCTAATCTAGTCACAGAGCGTTAAATCAATCAATAGGAAATTAATCTAGCATTGACAATCAACAACAATAAATTACCCCTTCATATTATTCATGGATCCCCATAAACCCTATAAAAAAAACTACTCACACATAATAAAAACTAAACTAATCAAAGCAATAAACACAAATCATGATGAAAGGAGTAAAATAAACAACTGAGATTAAGAGAAGAGAAATAGTTACCAAACTAATCTGTATTAATGGAAATAATTAAGAACAAGAGTTCAGAGAAAAGTTAAGAGAGAGAAAAATCCTAAGTAGAGAGAGAAAGTCTAAGAAAGAAGATCATCAAAAATTACGTACAAATCTCGTACTTAAACGTTTTCTAAAACAAAAATTAAAACTAAACTAATCAGGTCTTGAGAAAACACTCGCCCGATCGGGTGAAGGGTCGCCTGATCGGGCCCGCCTTTTTCTTTGCGCTTCTTCTCAGCAGCATCGCCCGATCGTGCTAGACGTTCGCACGATCGGGCGCGCTATCAGCTACGCACAACACTAAGCATGTCGCGCCCGATTGTGCTAGACCTTGCCCGATCGGGCCCTTGCTTCACTTTGAGGCTCGGACTTCGATTGGGCTTGATTTCTCGGCCCAATCCGGATTTCCTCTTCGGGTCTTGAATACTCGGTCCAAGTACCTCGGGATCCCAATTACCGAGCCCTTAATCACCGGCTCGATGACTCTAACCGACCTTGGGCTTCAAAGATGGTTGTATTTCTCCAATGCTCGTGATTGCTCCAAAATAACTCGGAAAAATACTCCAAAAGCATAAATCCCTGCAAAAGTCAACCAAATCTACGAAAACACTAGAAAACACCAATTAGTAATAAAAGTGGCTCTAAAGAGCCAAAAACACTACTAATTATGACCAAGGGACGGGGATAAAATACTATATAAAACAGACACATCAGAATTCTCCTAATTTGTGTTAATTGATTATATTTTCTATGTTTCGTGATAATGGCAACATTAGGCCATGCACAAAATCTGAGGAAAATTTCAGGGCTTGTCCACTAGGGCTTGGAGAGCCTTGATTAATGAGCTAGCTCAGGAAGTTACTGAGGCCGACAAGAGAATGGGAATTAATCAAAAACTGTTGTAGTTGAAAGGAAGTTAGCTCAGACCAAAATATAAATTTTTATAGTAATATAAAGTAGGAAAAACTGAAAAGAATAATCCCGCCTTTTCACTATCTACTCAAAACAAGCCAACTTTTGCATATTCTGGGAACGGGCCAACCTTTACCCCTTATTTTGGTCCCTTTTACAGGTTACCTGATGAGCAGGTTAACTTTTTTTTTTTTAATTTTTTTTTCTTTAATCATCTTCACCACCATAATCACCAGCACCATTCACCGTAACCACCACATCACTTCCTAACACCACCTCCACTACTGAACCAAACTGACTCCCACACCCACAATCACTGCCCCACCACTAACCAGTGACCACCACCATCCTCCCCACAACCCACAACCCATTAAATGTAATTTATCCCGCCCCAAAATCCACTGCGTCGACCAGAGCTCTACCCCACCCAACCCCAAAATCAGACTCAATTTGATTTCCAAAGTAATCGAAGTTGAAGTTGATTTCCAAAGTAACCACAATTGTCAATTTGATTTCTAAAGTAATTGAAGTTGAAGGTGTCTGAAAGTTTAAAGAAAGACTCAATTTGATTTCCAAAAGAAAAAATGGAGAGATTTGGTAAAAACTTTGGCTGGGTAATTAGATCGCTTCGCCATGGCCAAATTCCAGAATTAAAATTGCTTGCTTCGAGGTGGGTTTTGCACAGCAAGGAAGGGGTGGGGGTGATTTCGGTCCTTAGGGTAAGTTGGATGAGTTATTCAGTATGGCTTTAATGATTGCTGGTGGTGGGTTGGTGGCTTGCTGTTGTTAGCGGAAGGAGGTTGCGTGGTGATGGGCGGCTGCTGGAAGCGGTGGTGGATGTGGGGCTGCTGGTTGTGGTCAACTGGTCAAGGCTCGATGGTTGTGCGGCTTCGTTGATTGTTGGTGATGGGTCGGCTGGCGGGAAAGGGGGTAGCTATGGTGGTGGTGGGGGCTGAGTCAGGAGGAAGGAGGTGGTTCTTTTTTAAAATTTTTTTTCTTTTTTTTGGGTTTTTTTTTAATTATTTAAGCTAACAACCAATTAGAAGGTGACATGTGGCAAGTGATCACCTTCTAAAACAGGTTACTAAAAAGTCGGTCAAAGGCTTGTTTTGATAAAATAGGGGGTAAAGGTTGGCCCGTTCCCAGAATACGTAAAGGTTGGCTTGTTTTGAGCAAATAAAGCAAAGGTGGGATTATTCTTTTCAATTTTTCCTAAGTATAGTTTATAGGAGATGGAAATAATATAAAAGTAATGTAAGTGGGGTTGATAGGAAAGAGAAATAATAAAATATTTGTAAAAGTAAGGTTTAGTAGGTGTAAAATAATGATGAGACTTTATCAAATATTTCATACGAAATTAGTATGAAACGGATATAAAAGTAAAGTGTTGTAATTATTACGTAACAGATGCAGTGGTTAATCGGGTTATTCATACCAGGCTAGTGTTTTGGAATTTGACCCACATTTAGTGGATAGATCAAAATCGGTGTTGCAGCCGAACTTAGCACCATGATCGTCCAATATTGAGGTTGGGCTTAAAATGGCCCCACTCTGCCTTCAGAAATTACGAAGTGTTTGGTTATTATTTTGACATTCACTACCGCCATCATTTTAAGCAAATTGACAATCTTGCCCTTACTAATTTTTTTCTTCCCATTTTCATTCTCTAACATTAGTCCATCAACCACAACCATATCAACCACCAGCTTCTACACTACACATCCACAACGACGGCAAAAGTCGACGAGAAATGGATAGAGATCGAGGTGGCTTGATGAAAAAAGAATTAAGGATTAATCGGAGCTCCACGGTAACCGGTTTTGACCTCCGGTTACCGTGGACTTTAACTGATTTTGGGCTCCGATTACCATGGTCAACCGGAGGTCAAACCCGGTTACCGTCCACGGTACCCAGAGGCTAAAACCGGTTACCATGGACGGTAATCGGAGCCTAATTCAAAATTTGCTCAATTTTCTTATAAAAAATTTAAAATGGTGTGGTTGGTAACCTGAGGTGAAAACCGGTTGCCCACCATCAGTAATCGGAGGTGAAAACTGATTACCGGCTACGGTCAACCGGATTTGGTCGCCGGTTACTGGTGTTGGCAATCGGTTTTCACCTCCGGTTACCACCCACTTATTTCATATAATATATATATAAAAAAAAAAAAAAAAAAAAAAAAAAAAACTAATCGGAAACTACTTACCTCCTTTCCACCCATTCCGTCGTAGCCGTTGTCACTGCCGATGTCTAAGTCTGCGCAGCCTCCACCGCCTGAGATCGCGCCACCGCCGTTGCCTGAGCTTGCCGCCAATTGCTTCCCGGTAAACTCCATATATGTGGTTGTGGAGGTTGTGTGGTAAAAAAGGTGAGTGGTTGGTGTTTGAGGAGAGAGAAAAAAAATAAGGGTCAAAGATAGGTTTGGGTTTAGTAAGGGCAAAATTGTCAGTTTGCTCGAAATGATGGCGGTGGCGATAAATTTGAACGTCGGTATTTAGCATTTCACTAAAAAATAAAAAATGACACAACACGTGTCCAAAATGGCTTAACCCAACACAAACTAATCCTAGTAAGTAATAAGCTTTCTTTGGCGACGTTTTCTTTGTTTTGGGAACCATTTGACATGAAAATACATTGTTAAGGCTTAGTCAATCGCTCAACCCTCCGGCATTCTCCAATGTCATCTTTACTTAAGTCCGACATTCCTCTCATATATGACAAATGACAAAAACATTACCAAAATACAAGGCATGAGTTCCACACACCAAGACCAGCATTGACTTCCTAATTTGTAACATGATTATATTATGCATGCTTTAAACCCAAACTAACACTATTTGGTGCATAAAAGCTATGTAAGTTTGGCTTGGTCACAGCACCCAAAACTATAGGAAAGTTTTGCGGAAAGTTTAAAAAAAAAACGGTAAAAAGAAGTTACTTGAGACTGACTAAGCAGCATATTACCAAATATCTCGCTAATTTTCAAATTTTAATTTTTCAACCTAGCATATTTACTCAACTACTTGCTTCTTTCTACTTAATTTAATTCCTTAAACTGCTTAAGGTAACATAATACAGTTCAACCTTCAAACAACAAGGTAATGTTTTGATGATTTATTTTTCTATTTTCAGTACATATAATTCAGTTTCTGTTTTTGTATTTGCCAAAATTCTGTTTTTATGGTGTATAGAGGAGCTTTAAAGAGTGTTAATATAGACAGGCTTCAATACTAGTCTTGATATTGTAACCAACTAAGTTAATTGACATACACGAGTTTGGTTTTTATTATGGCTGCAATCACCTTTATATTTTCTATGTGTACATCGACATACTCGTCTTATGATGAGAAAATGATTATGTGTCAAGCAACTATGAAGTTGTAAATTAATGATTATATGTGACAGTGTATAACTGTATTATTGATTCTGATAAAACTCGAGTTGATAGTACTGATTCGAGTAGTTGTTCTTGAATTGTAGCACATTTTGTTGCGAAATATCTTAATTACTCTTTCTTAATACCAGTAGAAACAAAGATAATAAGCATATGTAGTAAATGTTTGTGTTCAGCATTAACAGGGCCTTGATTTATTTCACCTAAATAGTTCCGATCAATTCATTTTTTTTTGAAAACTACAAGTTATTGCAGACACTAATTGTTTTTTCTGTTTTTTTTTTCTTTTTTTCTTTTCTGTTTAACAGGTACTAATTTAAGACTTCTTTAACCATAGATAACTCAAATTGCATTAACAAAGGGTACATTGCTAACAATATGGTCCCGGCGAGAAGTAAAGATTTATCATCATCTTGGTAATATAATGACTTTCCTTTCACTACCGAACCCACGCCATATACTACCTCCGTTACAGGTTATGTGTAACGATTTGACATAAACCAGAGAGGGAAAATGTCTAATCGTTGCATTTAACCTGTAAAGGAGGTAGTATCTACCATAAGATTAAATTAACCAATTTTCTCCTAGCTAACTAATGCTCTTTTTTCAGGTGTCCCAAACACACAAATAGTTGCAACTCAATATGTGATGCCCCTATAAAATTAGACCAAGTAAGTATTCTTTTAGCAAAATCTTCTGAATTATGTACCTTCTTTACTGAAATTTTAAATTTACTCATTTGATTCATTTTGGACAATCTAGGGACTCTTGGCTAATAGATCAGCTACAATAGCCTCCTTACTAAGAAACAACCCTTCGGAAAATCTCTCTGCTTTCATCAAAGAAATACCATTAGAACGCGAAGCCTTAGAACTCATAGCAAGATTTTGCCAAGGATTGGAAGTCAAGATGACAACTGACAACGTAATCCCTCTCATCTGCCTTTCTAACTACCTCGAGATGACTGAAAATCACAGCCCGAATAACTTACTCCACAATGCCATCATATTCTTAGAAGATGAAATCATTCCTAGTTGGGATCAGACTATAAAGTCTCTTCGAGCATCAGGGTGTGCATTCCAGCAGGCTGCAGACAATGGTCTTTTGAAGCTCTGCATTGAGGCTCTCACAGACTGTGCATTATCTGACCCTGCTCTCCTTGGACAACCCATCATGGTTGAGCGCGACAGCAGTAGCAGCAAACACTTGTATTATAAAAATGCAACAAGGAGGAAGCTCTTTGCTGGTGCAGAGCATTTAGATACATCATCTGAAGATCTAGCCTCATTGCCGGTGAAAATGTATGAGCCAATCATCAAGGGGATGATACAAGGCCAGGTCCGACAAGAGAACATCATTGGATCCCTACACCAGTACCTCAAGAAACATGCAGCTGATGTCGAAACCATTGAAGCCATTGAGAGACTATTGCCAGCTAGTACTTTTACCTGTAATAACAAATATCCTCTGTACCCTTACACCCTCCTGTTTGAGATGTACACCTCTGCAGTCTTCCATGGCGCGAGTGCAGAATGCATAGCTTCCTTAGAAAATCGAATTGGTAAGGAGCTATACCGCTCCACAGCTGAGGATCTCCTTAAACTAGACCTCGATGTTGAGAGCCTAAGGCAGATACTGAAGGCATACTACGCCAATTTCACTGAGGCTAACCCTGCAGGACTAGTTACAGTGGCAGAACTCATGGAAAACTACTTAGTACAGGTAGCAAAAGAGAGGGAAACAGATGTCAGGAGCTTCACAGAACTGGCACAGATGGCAAGTTCGACATCCAATGTAGGGGACTACCGTTGCTCGGATGGTATATACAAGGCAGTGGACCTTTACTTGGATATGCACAGAGAGTTAATTGAATCAGAAAAGGAGGAAATATGCAGGGTATTGGATTTTCAGAAGATGTCATCAGAGGCTTGTCAGCACGCGGCCTTAAATCAAAAGTTGCCCTTAAGAGTGGTGGTGCAAGTATTGTTTGTGTCGCAGTTGCAACTAAAAGATAACATCAGCAAAGCTGTTGTGGAGTACCCTAGCATTAGTAGTGTAAAACACGGACAACAACGAGGAAGCGAAGAGATTAGAGTAGTGGAGGAGGATCAAGAGTTGGATGATGAAAAGGAAGAGATTCAAGGGTGTCATGAAAAGAATTGTTGTGGGAAGAAGAGTAAGAAGAAGGTGGGTTTGTGGAAGGGAATGAAGAGGAAGTTTGGTTGTATGGGAAGTAATGATTATGAAATTTTACATGATTGTAGCTGCCAAACCACAAAGAAGAACAAAAAGGAGCACTCTTGAAGTATTTTGTTTAGTTTAATTAAATACTGTAGTTTAACTGACTTTTTAGGCCTGTTTTTCAATGAGTTTAATGAATGTTTGAATGTATTTGGATAATGCCATTTTCATGTATTGATTTTGTGAGTAGTAGCTTTATTAAACTTTATCAGTTTTTTTATTTTCTCATGTATTTATTTATAATATTTCATGAGTAGATTATTCTTTTTTTTTTTTTTTTGAAACAAGTAGTATTTGATTCATATAAGAAAAAACACATTCATATTAGATTTGTATCTCTTTATGGTTTCAAAATCTATACTTTTTCTAAACTTTTGTAATAGTAATATGTAATTGAAAATATTAATTTTAACAAAACATCAAAACCATTTACCAGACACAGCCAAGTCAATATAGTATATGAGGGGAAAAACTACCTTTAGACATTTCGATTTCTAGTGATTTTACTTGCTTTACATATCATATTTAAAGGAATGATGATTCATGCAATGTATATTATGATTACAAAAATAAGGCCAAAAATTAACTTTTAGCCCCCCTTATAACAAAGAAGCTTCCAAATGGCTCTTAACAGAATAGGCAGCTATCTGTGACAAACAAGTAGCTTTCTCTTCTCCCTGCCAGATCAGATCTGTCGATGATGCCCCAATCACCCAATGGCGAATTATTTGTAGGTAATTGTTAAAACCACTACCATATATACATGAACAATCATCTAGGAAAAGCATCTACTCCCCACAGATATCAACAAGTTACATGGAGGGCGCAACACAAGTCCGAGGAGCCTGTGGAATTGTAGAACAGAGGGCGCAACAAAAATCCAAGGAGCCTGTAGAAATTGTAGAAAAGTTGGTCTTTAATGAAGATCAGTAACAAGATTGAGTTACAAGGAGAACACAACACAGGTCTGAGGAGCCTGCGGAATTGTAGAACAGTTGGTCTTTAACAAAGATCACTTAGAAGATGAATTTTAAACCAGGAACAAGTTTGGACACATACCTTCAAAACCTTTTATTCATTGTAACTTTTTTACACCAAGAACATTTTACTGTATTACTGTCATAGTGTCATGTAAGTTCTTATCATTGTGGCTCCTGTAGGATCGGACAGTAGATGCCTTATAAGACCCATTCTCAAATCATTCGGAGCAATAAAGAACATGTAAAAGGCAAACAAAATGAGATCAGCTGAAGAGAGATTAGAACCAAGGAATCCCTCCCACATCCTGCAAAGGAAACACGAAAATCTGCCTCAAAATATACATAAAAATGGTGGTTTAAGAAAAGGTCGAGAAAAATTATGCAATTGGGTAGTATGATTAAAAATACTTGAAACATTTAGGTAAATGTAAACCCGCAGACAAACAGACAGAAAGGCCCAACTCTTTCTATGCTCTGAGATAATTCCTAATGACATTTAGGAGTCAGGACTATGTTTCATGGTGATGCACATGTCATCTACACGATTATTTGATTAAATGTTTAATACTTATAGCTTGCCAAGATAAGTATTCTGCAGCTGTAGTCATTGATTGCTGAATTCAATTATGTCATGCAGGACTGCAGTGTAATCAAATATACTTGCATTTCGGTATCATCTCCACCAATTATCTGTGTGTCCATTTACATACTGCTTGATTCCTCATATTATGAAACACTAAGCAGTGAGTCACACACCTAAACTCCCAAGATAACCTAATTTAAGTAGAGTTACATTATTAACTTAATGTGATTATAAATGAGTTCTCGTATTGATGAAAACATTGACAATACTTCCTATCTATTTAATGACTTCATAGTTGTGGTCAGCTAGATGAAATAAACAAGAATTTCAAACAATACAAATAATAGAGTATAAAACATGTTCATGGGACTCAACCAACTTAAGCTTTTGGTTGAATAGATCCTCTAACATTGTATCGGAGCCAGCATGACACAAAGGTCACGGGTTCAAATCTCATCCACCCCTCACTTTCAAGTGGAATATCAAGTTTGGGTATGATGATGGTCTATGCTACATCCACATTTCAAGCCCAACAGGCTCTTGTGTGAGGAGGCGTGATAGAGTATAAAACATATTCCTAGGCCTCAAGCATCACAGTGGTCTTTTAACAACAAACATAAAAGATTTCGTGGCTGAACCATCACATTGTCTCTTGATTAACAATCAAATGAAAATAATTATCTATAACCAGTAACTTTTAGTTTTTTGCTGGTTTAGCATCAATCTCTGTTAAATGATTATGACTCTAATTGGTGTATGGTATAAACAGAGTTATCCAAACGAGATAATCAAAATGCAAACAATATGGACTGTGAATGCCAAATGCAACAAGAAATGAATAGGGATTGCATGATATGCATCTATTACCATTTTGGCACTCGGAAAAAGGTTTGGAAGAATGTCCTGATACCCTCAGTATCAAGCTGAACTATAAGTGATAGTCCAAAAAGGAAGAACGATCTTTGACGTTTCCTTTCTTGAGGCCAAAGAGTATTCCAGGCTGCACCAACAGAAAAAAGTTAACAGCAAAATTTGGGTTTACCAGTAGCTAATTCCAACAAGCTACTAATTTATCATTGAAAAAAGCAAAAGTAGAAACAAAATCTCCCCATTTTGTGCTTCATTTTTCTTTACAGTCAAAAAATGAAGGCAGCTTCAAATTTCTTAAGATTAAAAGCGGACAAGATGTAAATATTACTTCTTGTACACAACATTTAACAAATATTATGACCTTCATAGAACATTTAGCAATGTTCATTAAAGGCATGTCATACATTGTCCTGAATTGAGACACTTTAAAGCATCAAGCCAAATCATGACCATGTGCAATGATTGCAAAAGAAAAATTATAACCAATTATATTTCTACGAAGTATATTGTTTATGAATCCTGCATCGATTTTTTTTATTATCTGATCTAGGCTTTTAAACGAATCGGTTCATCAATACAGAAGGATTAAACATTTAATTTTAATGCATATAAAAAAATTGGAATGTACAAACCTTGCATTGAGATATTCTCCGCATTCCTCTGACGCAAAATTGCATTTTTTGAGAGATCATTCTTGATCAAGTTTGCAATTGCAGAAGCATAATTCGGAGCCTCTGACAAAGATCTCACAACTGAATACCCTGTATGACAAAGCCAATAAAGATGGAGGATACATCACTTCAGACTTTCAGTGCATATGAATTTCATAAACCTTTATAGCTTATAAGATGACACAACAATATTACATAAATCTATAAGATAATAGAAATCCAGCTTGTGTCTTACCTGTGGCTGGATGGACCATGCTCGCAGCAGCACCAAATGCAAGGTTTCTTTGTTCTGTATTTGGTAAGGACCCGCCAACAGGTATATAAGACCACTCCTGCATCATATAGAATGACTATTACAACAGTAACATGAGTGCATCTAACAAGTTAAATGGTTCACAATGATGATAGAATTTTCCATTACCCTCAAAAAATATTACTAGGAGATTTTAGTAAAAGTATTACATACACTAATGTGAAAAAAGAGCTGCAGGGTTCAAGCACTCAGATGTAACGGTGTTATTATTAGAGTCTGCTTATTAACTGGATGTCTCTTACTCTGTTAGAGCCTTTATTTAGAGAAACATCTTGCCACAGTAGAGGAGCCGAGGAGGAGAGGTCAATGTGCTTTAACCTTGTTGGCTGTTTTAAATCTTCAAAATTAATCATAAATCAACAAAAGTTAAGGATGGAGGACCCTTCTTGTGAATTTTCTTTATTTTTCTCTAACCAAGGGAATGGCAATATCTAAAAATTCACAACATTTTCCATGTTTCACAGGAAAAAAAAGACCACATAAAGGCAAAAAGTCTTCATATGAACCATGATTCTGGACATAACCCCTATAAACAATCACTTACATTGCACACCAAGTAAACCATTTAGATTGATGACCACCATGTGTGTAAAAAGGAAGACAAGATGTACTACCTAAACTCTAGATAATCAAGGTGCTATTGTAGGTGTTGTTGTCATCGTCTAGTCATGTTGTAAGGCAAGTTGTAGATCTTTCCAGCATACATCATCAGTCCACTCCATTAGAAATTATCAGTACCAAAAGGGGCACAACAGGAAATCCCCATCTTAATTCTCTCATTACTCAATGCAGAATCAAAGTTTCCAGTACAAGGACAAGTCCAATTATGTTTGGGAATACATGTATCTTCTTGGTACATATTGTCTGCTTGGATGTTTCATGGTATCCTTAACAAAATACTGTAGAAAATTGGTATGATTCTATACTTTTCTCTAAGTTTACTGTAAACTAGCCTAGGGGAGGGAGAGAATGTAGGTAGCAAAATTAGTAGTCACAATAAGCTTGGAGAATTTAGTCAGTTATTAGACTTAGAAGTGCTATATGAAGAAAAGATCAGTGGGGAGAAACCATGGAGAACAATGTTTGAGAGTTTTCCTTAGATTCGTTACTCTTGGAAAGAACAAGCCTCTCAATTGCTTGTGCTTATCACTTTCTTCTGTAGTTTTCATTTAGCCAATCTTTTTCAGCAAATTTCTGCTCTTGTCATCAATTCATCATCTTAGATTCTTAGTCTGTTCAAGTACCGATCAATATATTTACACTTAATTGATTTAAGAAAAGATCAGTGAGGTAGGTAAAGGTGATGGCTAGTTACAGTAAGCTACTTTCATGTTATAATCTTAATATAAAAAATATAAGCAAATTCTAAAAAATAAAAAAAGGGGCAGGAAATATTCTACACAAACACTAGTCTTTGCAGCAATCTTGCTAAATACTAGATCTTTATAGTTTATTCACAAATAGCTGTTAGCCTCCCATTGAAGTGAAATTTACTCATTCTCCCATTTTTCTCTGCAACTATTCCGGGGGGAGGGGGGGTTGACAATAGATCAAAAGTACATGTTTACTTTTTAGCCATTGTAATAGAAAATTAAATTAAATTGCAGAAGCTAGAGTTGGATCAAAACCTAAGCTCTGATACCATGTTAATGGACCAACTCAAACAAAAGCTTAAGCTCACAGGGATATCAATACTTTCTCCTATAGGTTGCAGTCAATGTTTTTATTTTTTGTCATTTCCCTTCTTTTCTTTTGCTGTTTAGCCATTTGGATGGGAATTATTTGACTAATCAAACCAATAAAAAGAAAATTAGTAGTAATATGTAACCATCAACAGTGAAAATACCTCTTCGTATGTTTTAATGATACGAACACCCATAGTTTGTAATCTTGTCATAAGCTTTTTCTTGAGCAGATCAAAGGGCATTGCATCTGCTGAAGCCAAGCAAGTCTCCTGCATTTATTAAGTCTTGAGACAGCTATAAGAGAGAGGGAAAATACAATACACACATTGAAAATAGAAGGCTAACCTCAAAGAAGATCCTAGTTGGCGACAATGGCATTGCATACAAGAATGTTGGATATTTTGCCTCCAGCGACTGAAAGCTCTGTTTAGTGTAGTCTCTATAGTCCATAAACACCATCAAATTGGGATCATAAGGACTATTTTCCACCTACAATCGCAAGGAATTAATTTATGAAGTTGGATACTATGAACTAGAGAGCTATTCAAAATCCAAATTAAGCATGTGTGTCATCATTTGACTTGAAATCTCGAGTTTGAATGATTAATTTTTTTTTCCAAAACAATTTTGAAATGAGTGAAGAGAATAATTCACAAGAGTATCACACATGCATTACTAAAGATAATATCTGCCCAAAAAAACTTGTGTTCAATACAATATCTCAAGCTACATACAACATACCTCCACCTCTACACCATAAGCTGTTTGTACACAAACCCTTGGACCACCCACTTCATACTCCAGAAGTTTCCCTGAAGCTGCTCCAGAAGCAACCGTTACAAGCCTAAAAACATAACGTGTCAGTAAGTACGAACATTACATTTTCATTCCAGTAAACAAGAGGAGAAAGATATGCACCTGCAAGGAATAGTGATATTGCGTTCACAAGCAACAAGACTATGTCCACCAGGTCCTTCCATAATCCTTTCGACTTTTGCATTCAGATAAGAGACACCTGACTCCAAACACCTAAGAAAATTAATAAATTACATAACTACATAAAGCTGGCAAATAAAATCAGGCAGAGAAATCTCAAGACCAACAAGCAGATAACAAAATGACAAAATGCAGCTTTTACCTTTGCACCAGCTCCTGATGAAGTAAATGCCGGCTGACTCTTCCATAAGATCGACCAATGTATAAGGGATCATCATTATCAATATAGACAATGGTATCACGCCAAACCTGCTCGATACAGCCTCCAAGTCCCAATGCTGAAATATGATAAATTGATTACACATTCAAACTTGAAAGTGACATTTCTAGCAAAACTAAATTAGGAAAAAGGAACAAACAAATTAAAGCAAACACACACACATAAAAGAAAGACATCATCACTAATTTGGCTTCCTTTCTAAATTTTACAGCTCAGATGAACAAATTGAATTAGTATATTGATGAAGAAGACAGAAGTACCTCGAAATTCATCTTCCCAAACACCGTAATTATTCGTAAAAGGAAGATCAGGACCAACAAGACCAACTTTTAATCCTAGTTTAGCTGATTCTGCTGCCAATGCTAGACCAGCTGGACCACAACCAATAACCACCATATCCAGCAACTCATTCGCGTCTGAAATTTGAGGCAACTGCAAATAAATGAACACAAACGAGTTTGAGATAACGTATTTTCGACTTCTGAGTACGATTTAACATCTCGAAACAACATACAGCAGCAAGATTTATCAATCTTTTGAAAGAATACACGACCTAAATTTCAAAAACCACCGCATTTGTGTAATAACAGAGTCACCAAAGTTCAACATTCAAACAATGCAACAAACTACTCGATTTTTCGATCACCAAAATCTGATAATTGGCAACAAAATGCAAAAAATTACAACAAAAATCCATTTGATTGTATCAACCAATATTCATAACATATTGACATTCATCATTTAATCAACTAATATACAACATGAATACAATTATAAGTAAGATTTCAACTTCAAAATCAAAATTAATTGCATTAAAAACAAAAATAAAAAATCAAAATGCTGAACCTTATCAGAAATTTTGGATTGAGTTTCCATAACTTTAGTCTGCTGCATTTGAACATACAAAAGCTCAGAACCACCAGCTTTGATGAAATCTTCTTCATTCGCAAAATCTTCAGGCGCAACAACACAACTACTCTCACTATTCGCACTCCTCAAAACACTATTTCCACTCCTCCTACTACTACTACTACGACTACTCGTACAATCTACAACATTCGCACAATTCGTTCTCCACAAGCAAAACGTCTGGAAACTTCGGCGTTGTTTAATCATCTTATACCTCAAACAATCGTAGTTCAATGGTGGAGAAACCACCATTGTTGCGAACTTGGAAGCTCCGAGACAATAATACTCCATTTTTGCAGAAACTCTGAAGATTGAAGATGAAAGGATTAATGTGAGTTCAATAATGGAGGTGATGATTGAGGTTTTGCCATGGAAGAATGTGGAAGGTTTTGGTGGATTTTCTCTCTCCTCGTTTTTTGAATGGGAGGATGTGTGGGAGATTGTGTGGTGTAGTGGATGCCATGGGCATGGTTGTTTCTGACATTTTGGATAGGGCGGGGGATTTGAGCAACCAACTGTCTGATTTCCAAGTGCTACGTGGAAAGTTATGATTCATTCGCACAAGAATAGAGTAAAATCTTCCGGATATGTAGGATACTAATCTTTTTATTTTACCGTAAATTCACAGGTTACAATTTACGACTTGTTGGGTTAGAGTAGGGGTGGCAAACAGATCAGGTCAGGTCGGGTTCGTGTTCGGGTTTTCGTGTTTCGGGTCAAGGAATCCCCAACCTGAACCTGATCCATTTAAGTTTTCGGGTTGAAAATCCCAACCCGAACCTGATATTTTCGGGTTCAGGTCAACCCGAAAACAACCTGATTTGACCTGACTTTTGGTAATTGTTTTAATTTTTTTTTTAGCTGAATAAACTGATTTTTAGCCAAATTTTGTGTTTTCAAACAGTTAACAAAACCTGAATTTTTTACCCAATGTTTTCAATAGTCTAAAATGCCTAATTAACTATTACACACTAAGTCACTAACACACCAAAATAGTCTTAACAAATTACAAACCATAATTAAAAAGAAAAAAATGTCTTTTAATAAACTTTAGTCCTTGTAACTCAAACAATATTCGAAGAAGCATTCTCATCAAATTCTGATAGTTCCGGCGAGGTTTGTGGTGCGTCATCGTTGTCCCCCACCTTAAGCTTCATAACGGATCCACATAGCATTGCCATTTGAGGATCCATATTATCTACAAGAAAAGATAGCAATTTAAAATCAACACATGTACTAAAATAAAAGATAATTTACAAGTAATATAATAGTTCTAACTCATTTTTTACCTTCCCCAAAATCCCAATCCCTTAAGCAAATTATAGCCTCCACTGTTTCTGATTTTAAAGCACTTCTATAACAATCAAGCACTCGACTTCCAGTACTAAAAGCTGATTCGGAGGCCACAGTTGATACGGGGACAGCAAGAACATCCCTAGCAATTTTAGCTAATATAGGATACCGGACCGAGCAAGTTCTCCAATAAGACAAAATATCAAGGTTGGTGCCTCGGGGGATAAGTGGCTCCTCATAATACATATCAACTTCAGATTTGATTGCCACATTTGATTGCTCCATAGAAAAACTATCAAAATCCTATATACCAAGATTAGATTACATGAGTAGCATGTCACAAAAAATCAAAAAATAAAAATCAGATTATCATACAATAAAATCAGATTATAATATAATAAATCAGATTATAAGAAAATCAGATTATAATACAATAAATCAAATTATATGAGTAGCATGACGCCATGACACAAAAAATCAGAAAATAAAAATCAGATCATAATACAATAAATCACAGATTATAATATAATAAATCAGATATAATAAAATCTGATTATAAAAAATCAGATTATAAAAAATCAGATTATTAAATCAGGATATGTTTTCACTTGCAATAAAGGTAAATGCATCAGAAAGACAGAAACTCATAAAGTTGTTTACCATCATAAAATCATCGGAAGCTTCATTAGCATTGGAAGCATTAGCAGTGGGAATAACATTGCTTGATGAAGAATGACTGGATGCATAAGCCTCGTACAACCTCCGTAAAGCATCCTTAACCTTAGAAAACTCAAGCTCGTATTCAACACTATGCTGACCATATATCCTCATGTAACCCCAATTGACACATTGCAACTTATATCGTGGATCTAATCGTTAGAGCGATGTGAGATCATTTTTTGTGGTCCCCATTGAAAATGATGTTATCAAATTCTTGTTAAAACTCACTAAGGGTCTGTTCTCATAAACTGAACTCAGCTAAACTGAATTGAACTGAGCTGAACTGAACTGAACTGAACTGAACTGAACTGAGCTGAGCTGAGCTGAACTGAACTTATTAATTATTGATTTTTAACTACGGATTAGTGATCTTTGATTATTTATTATTATACATATGTGTATAATAATAAATAGGAACAATGAATTGTATCAATATTATTATTATTATTATTATTATTATTATTATTATTATTAAATGTTATTATTATTATTATTATTATTATTATTATTAAATGTTATTATTATTATTATTATTATTATTATTACTATTAAATATTATTATTATTATTATTACTATTAAATATTATTATTATTATTATTATTATTACTATTAAATATTATTATTATTATTATTAAATGTTATTATTATTATTAAATGTTATTATTATTATTATTATTATTATTATTATTATTGTCGTCGTTGTAATAAGAGCGTAAAAGAATGAAATCATTAGCAATATCATTAGACATAAACTGAACTGAACTGAACTGAACTGATTGGAGCTGAACTGAACTGTACTGAACTGATTGTAAAAGAATGAAATCATTAGCAATATCATTAGACATAAATTAAACTGAACTGAACTGAACTGATTGGAGCTGAACTGAACTGAACTGAACTGAAAATAAACGTATGAGAACAGGCCCTAAGATTTACACATATTTATCACTTTAGCCCTAATACTTAAATATTTGACATATTATATGTAGAAAAGTGTAAGAAAAAAAATAAGGGATAATATAAATAAAAGTGATGTGGGAGTAGTGGGTCCCAATCTCAAGTCTTAAGTTGAGTCTTGAAATTTTAAGACTCAACTTGAGACTTGCTTGAGATTTTTGAAGAAAAATGGGAAAAGTCTTAAGACTTGGGGCTAAACTTGCTCTTAGGTCCTACTCCTGCTCTGCTGAATTCTATTATGCTATTTTGTACTACTCTAAAATCTATTGGGCTTTATTTAAAAAATAATAATTAATTTATAATGATAATAATAATAATAATAATAATAATTAAAATTTAATTAATAATCGTACAAATAATAATTAATATTTAATAAAATAATAATTAATATCAAATTAATAATAATTAATATTTAAAAATAAAAATCATTGATGTTTAATAATAATTACAACTAATATTAAATAAATAAATAATAATTTATATTAAATTAAATATTAATATTATTATTTAATATTAAATTAATAATTTTTATAATAATTAATATTTCAAAAAAATTACTAATTTTAATAATAATTAATATTTAATAATAATAATTAATATTAAATAATAATATGATTAATAATAATAAAATATGGCAAAATTCAAGTTTATATATTTGATAAACGTAATTCACAAAGCAAAAGGGGTATGGTGGTCATTTCCATTACTAATGCGTGGGTATTTTGGTAATACTATGAATGGTGACTAGGAAAAAATGCCATGGGAAAAAAACTTGAGCCACATATGTTGTATGGTGTGTAAAGGTGTCGGTATAACCGTATAATTAAGAAGGTCAACCACGTTGTTGAATTAACGGAGGAGAAGACGTCGTTAGTCGTTAGGGTATAAAATTTGGGGGCAATTTGAAATGAAGAGGCTGAAAGTTCTAGGAAATTGGGGAAGAGGGCATAGTGTATTGTCCTAAAGAAACGGAAAGCGGTGAAGGATAATTTTGCAAAGGATAATCGACATAGGTGTACCTGAAATTGGTTCTCCATGTAATCCGAATCTTTAGTTTTGACATTGTTTATCGTCAGTAACAATTGTGGTAATTCAGTAACCTCACATAATATTTTGGCATTGTTTTATGTGGGCAAATCAATTGTGTTGAAGTAATATGTTATTTTGTAACCTAAATTGTAAGAGAATGTGTGATTTATTGGATTCGATACTTTGCTTATGTGAGTTTGATTTAGGAAAAGTATGTTTCTGGCAGTTTCCGATGATGTTGATGTAGGTAGTAAATGTTAGAATTATGTACAGATTTGTTATGATTTTTTTTAAAATTATAAACATGACCCCAATCCCCAGGGGCGGATCTTTGTAGAGGCTACAGTGGGCTTGGCCCCTGATACTTTTTTAAAAAAAAAAATTAAAGGCCCAATTATAAATAAATATAAAAAAATAAAATAAAAGAGCCTGATTGCTTAATTTCGCCTAAGAAACTACGGAGTAAGAAAAAAATCTCAAATCCTTAAAAAGTAAAAAGTAGTATTAACAATAGTCAGTTAGTCACAAATCTCACAACCCAAACCCTTAAAATTCTCCTCTACTTTTTTTCAAATTTCAATGTATTAATTCAATTAATACTTAATACTTCCAAGAACAAATTCACTAAATCAGGTACTGGAGTATTATGCTCTTAATACTCGACAACCTTTTCCATTTTTTGTTTTAAAATTTTTGAATTTCAATTTTTTTAGTTTTTGCAATTAAATTTTTAATGTTATACTACGTATTGATTAGTTTGAGCGCTAACAAACAAATTGATAATTTTAGGTGACAAAACGTTATCAAAGTTACTCATTAAAAAACATAGAACACGTTTTGCCTTCGGTATGTCGTTCTTTATTTCTCTATTAATATTTACCTAATAAGTATTTAAAATATAATCTCTTATTAAATTTTTAAATAATTTTCGTATGCTTATGTTATTATATTCTTGTTTTAAATGTATACTTATGCTAGAAATTATTGGCCCCCAAAAAAAAAAGTTTCAAGATCCGCCACTGCCAATCCCGTATGGTAACAGGAAAATAGAGTGTATGGAGGGAGATATGCTTGGAGTCAGAAATTTGAGCAATGTGGAGGTAATGTAGTTATGTTTTTAGTCTAAAAAAATGCAAATTGTTGATTTATAAATGGAGAATAATTTGCGTAGTGTGAAAATACTTGGGCAGGGCGGGGTTGAAGATCAGCGTTTGTGCAAATCAAGCAACTGTGAGGTAATTGACTAAGTTATTACTGAGTTGACAATTAGAAAATAATTTATGAAAGCATGTACTAATAGTCTGAGAAGTGCAGGCTCCCGGTGGAGTAAGTTCCCGCACACTAATTGCGTTACACCCTGCATTGTTCAAGGTAAATTAACCATTCTGACAGTTGAAGTAAATCAAGTGTTAATAGTTGGTATCTAAGAGAAGTTTCTTGTTTATCTCAGTGTAGTTGGGTTATCACTTGTACGCAAAAGTAGCTGTTAATAATGAATATGTATATGGTGTTGGTATTGATTGGGGAAAGAATTGTGTCATTGATTGTTTTGTGCCTCCTTATTGATCATTGTATATTATAATGCTAATAGGATGATTGCATAAGCGAAGGCGGTAAAGTGAAGGCTAGGGGTGAAGTTCTAAAGCAACATGCATTGTTGTGTGGTTGGGTGAGTCTTCTTTTCGTAGAATCATGACCAGAATATGTTACTATTGATTAGTTGTTGTGGTCCTAGTGTAATATTAGTAGTTGCCATTATATTTTGAGCTGGTTGTTTAAATAATAGTTGTAATCCCTTGCAGCCCCCCAAAATGAGTTGTAGAATAGAGACTTTTGGGCGAATATGCCAAAAATTCGATGATCAAAGGAAGAGTTGGGTGACTGACATGGGATTTGGGAGACTTCTACATTTTGCATTTGACATGCACTTACCCAAGCAGCTTGCGTACTGGTTAATGACTAGGATTGACCCCATTAATAAAAGTTTTTTTGGTATGAATGGTGGTGTGTTTTGGTTTTCAAAGAATCAAGTGCGGTGGATTTTTGGGCTTCCAAATGGGTTAAGGTGTGTGCCTTCAAATAAAACAATGACTCCTGAAATTTGTTCTAAAGTGGAAAAAATGTTGTTCAAATATGGGCGTACGTGGCTTACGAAATCATGTAGAAGGTTTGGTTGTGTTTATACCTCTGTAGGGATACCTGTCACAACTGAGCTCCTTGAGTGATTGGAATGTAATTTTGAACCTCGTGAAGAAGAAGAATTCAAGTCGCTATTTCTGCTTGTTGCGTTGCAAATGGTTTTATGTCTTACGCAATCACCGAGACCGGCATCTGATCTGCTTCCTACCCTTAGCTGTGCAATGGACCGTGCCGAGTATGATTGGTGTAAGTTAGTCCTTGAGAAACTGATGGAGAGTGTAGCCAATTTTGCAAGGAGGTTTTATTCAAGTGGGTTTGCTAATGGATGCGGTGGCTGTGCATTTTTTGCAGTGGTATGATTGTTACCAAATGTTATGTTCTCACTAATTGTGTAAGTACTTCAATGACACTGGTTGTGTTGTTGTAGATTTACTACTTGGATCGACTTGACAGGGAACCGGTGAATTGGGGTTTGTATCCTAGAGTTCAAGTGTGGAGCATGAAACTCATTACGGAGGCGGCTAAGGATGATAGACTTAGTATTTGTGACTACGGGAAGTTGGGGGTAAGGATTTGGTAGGCTTCCTTGTGTATTAAATGATTTTTACTATGGACATTTAATTTGGCACATAAACTGGTCTAATATTAACTACACATTGTGTAAGGAGGGTGTTCCCATCGTAAGGGGTCCTCTCCTTAAATGCCCATGACCCTTTAAAATCCTAGGACTTTACACTTGTTAGGGTGTATTAGGATTTGAATTCCTGACTGTTTGGGAGACCTTGAATTAGAAATGATACTCTCATCACGCTTTTTTGTAAGAAATAAGTAGGAGTCGCCAATGAGTTTTAGGAAAACTCATAAACCTCGTTCATGCCTTTCTTCCATGTGGAGTTCATGGACTAATTAGCACGAATCATAAGTTTACCCATGCCCAAATTGGTCTACATAAACCAGAAATGAGTTCGGGAGCGAGGGTACTAAAATAACGTTCCTTTTAGGGAGGAATCGCTATTCTAGCCCAAATACGGCCTCTACTAGCTCTTCCTTTTTCACAATTTCATTACCAAACAATATATGCAATGTGATACCTAAAGATTAAGTTAGTTGATTTTATTTACAAGCATTAATCACGTAGGAATTACATTTCAAAAGTCGTTATTCTTTGTTTAATCAATATTCGTGAAAAGAACAATAAATAAACAATATTCGCCTTGTCTTAAGTGATAAAACAACAATTAATTATTCAAATTCTAGTCTTGATTAACGAAAGAGTACTATGTGAATTAATTAGTTAAAAGTTTTTTTAAAGTGATCAAACAACACTATTTATTCAATTAAAGTTATTTAAACAATAAAGGAAAAATGATTTATCTAAGTGCTCAGGAAATTAACCGTTCTTCTTTTATGTTAAATCTTTGTTTAATGTATTTATGGACTTTCTTTCTTCTTTGTACCTCCAAGGACTTCAATGGACTCAATTAGGGTTGGAAAGTATTTGGGAAGAGAGAAGAAAAAGTAGTATGATAGTAAGAGAAGTTGAGAGATTAGGGTTTTGAGAATACTAGGGTTTTAATTTCTGATTTTTCCGGTCCCCGTAATGCTGAACGAAGAACCCTATTTATAGGCGTAAGGATCTAGTTTTAGGGTTTTAGAGCCGCGCCATCAGGTGGTGCGCGCAACTCTCTGAGTTGCGCTGGGTTCCGCGCGCATCTCAATGAGTCGCGCGCAACTGATTGAGTTGCGCTGGTTTGCGGTTTGCCTTATACGAAAACTCGCTTTTAAAACTTCCATAACTTTTGATTGTCGAGTCGGATTAAGGCGTGTGAGATATCATTGGAAAGCTCTGAATGTCTAATTTCCAATGCCGTTGGAATTAGATTAAAATATGTTATGGATCAAAATTTATGGCCGTTGGATTGAAAGGGTGTCGGTTTTAGGGCCCGGTTTAGTGTTTTGATCATAACTTCTTCGTTTTGGCTCGGAATTGGGCTTGTAATATACCGTTGGAAAGTTCTTTGAAAGGGATATACATCTTTATAGGCCTTGCATGGGAATTTGATGGTTGGTTTACCTGTTTTTCTCGGTTTTTCAACAATGTAGGTTCCATTGGATCCAATCATTGCATTTGACGCATTTGGGTCCGTTATTAATCAATTTTAAAAATGTATGAACATGTTTTAGGACTAATTATTAATCGGAAAAGGATCTAAGATAACTTGGTCTCAAATATGGGTTTCAACTTACTTCATAATTCTCTTCATAGTCCATAAACACTTCAACTTTGATCTAGCATGAAGAACGGATTTTTGTAACATCATCGCACTTCCTTTCGGGATAAGAGGCCAAAAGTAGGTGTCTACACATTGTTGCTCGTAGATTTGGCGTACGGGGAACGTCACTCATGCCAAGCAAGGGACACTGAAGGCCCTCCTCCCAACGAATTGTATAAGTTAAAACATATTGTAGTATGATTATGCGGGGGCATTGTGAGGTATTATTTTTTTAGTTATGAACTGGTGTTGTTATGATGCAGGACATGTTGAGTTTGGTGCCCACGCGTAGGGATAGAAGGCGAAGTACTGGTTGTTATGTTTCTAGGAAGCGGAAGGCTGTGCCATGATGTCTGATCGTTCCAGGAATCCGTTATTGTGATAAGTGAATGAGATGAATGCAAGGGTCGTCTGATATAGGTTGTGAGAAGGTGCTTAGATATTGGCTCAAAAATTTAAAATGTAATTGTGTACATTGGGCCATAATGTGTAGTACAATGTGTATGGTTATAGATATATTACTTTACTGGGCCACAAATTAAATTGGGCTGACCAAACGACTAGGTGGATTGTATGAATTTGGTCCATCGAAATGGTCGGGTAGATGAGTTGGAAGAATTTGTAGGGAAAAGGCTGTGTATGGCGAGGAATTAAATAATTGTGTTTATTTAATTTTTTAAAATGGTTGATGTGCCCACAAGGCCACACGTACTCATTTGTCTTATTGGATCAACATCCAAATATTATTGGTTTTTAAACATGGGGCTCCGCCAAAGTTTAAGGGTCGAAGAATCTTTAGTCAACCCTTTGACTTTGATAAAGAATTCAGTGAATAGGGTAATATGAAAAATCCAATGAGCGCCAATATGTTGTAGGTGTATTAGTATTAAATCAAATTACGGCACATTTGGATGTTTAAGAGTACATTTAATCACTAATTGTAATGATGTTCAATGTCACATGTGATCATTAATAGTTACTATAGTTGATATGCCAATACGTATTTCGTTGTTTAGAAAACTTCAACATGTTGCACATTGAGAGTTAAGTCATTTTAATCATGGTCGGGAAAAAATCGTAGGTACTAGAATCCGATTCCATAAATATATAAAATAATTGATTTAATACTTTTTGAACCCTTTTTAATAGAGTATCTTGATATTGTTTCGTCTTTGAAAATGGGAGTTATTTAGAGTTTGGGTGTGATTAAAGTAAGTACTATCTCATAGCATCAACTAAAAAGTAAGTCAAGTAACTACACCTACTATTTTGTCTTTAATTTGTCTTTAATGATGAACAACAAAGTAGTATTGGTTTTCAAACATGGGTCTCCACCTTTATCTACGGGTCGAAGAATCATTTGTCTTGGGTCTTGTGAATAGGGAATTCCTAAATTCCAACGATCGCCAATATATTGTAACGTTTATGAGTATGAAAACAAAATAACGCACATTTTGATGAATATGAGTACATTAAATCACTTTTTCCAACGAAGTTTGGTTTGGTTATAATACCACACCAATGTCACATGTGATCATTAATAGTTACTATAGTTGACATGCCAAAACGTATTTCGTTGTTTAGAAAACTACAACATGTTGCACATTGAGAGTTTAGTCATTTTAATCATGATTGGGATAAAATATATTAATTAGAATCCGATTCACAATACATATAACAAGAGTTTTAATACTCTTTGAAGCCCTTGTTACTAGGGTTTTGTGTTGGAAATAGGAAGTCATTGCGAGATTGGGGGTGATTGTAGTAATTACTATCCCATAGCAAAAACTAATGATTACATTATATTTTTAGAATTTATAGTAACGAGTATCCTGAAGCCCTTTTTAAATTATTATAGTTCGTTGCAACGTCTATCCCTTAAAAGTGATTTCACTAGCAACTTCCCCTTGTACGATAGTTAGTATAATACAAATCATAGTTAGTACGAATTCCTTTGCGAATAGGGAACGAGGTTGTTCAACATAATACCATTTCTATAAAAATTCCAGTATCTTCTGTTATTAATTACGTAGGAGGTGTGTCTTGCAAGTAGATTCGGGATTGGTTGTGTTATAATCTTCTTTAAGTTAGTTAGTTGTTAAGCAACACACCTCCATTATAATGCGCATTTGGAATACCATTAATCCCTCTTAGAATTACCAATTTTGACGGCCATCATATTGTGTCATATTAATGACTTAATGTAATTACTAGTATTTATTATTACATAATGAGTAAATAATAGAAATTATCATTGTTAATTATTGTTTTTTTTATTGATATTTCAACAACACACACATGTTGCACGTGTGAGCTCTTAATGTAGTAAATTGTTTGGGAATAATTGAGAATGTCTGTCATGAGATTTTATTCCAAACTTTAACGGCTCAAGTATACCCACGTCTCCCATAATTGTTGGGGTTAGTACCTATTAGTAGTATAAATACCGAATTCCACCTTACAAAATCCTCCACACCTCCCTTCCATCTTCCCTCCAAAAATCAGTTTTGAAGGCATTTTAAGTTACTTCGAAAATGCCGCGAAGGGCACGAACTCAAGCCGGTTGTTTGGCTCTCATGTATTTCACTCCCCCATAAGGACTAACCCCCAAGATGGATTTTACTCGGTTCGAGTATTTTTTTAGAGACCCATCCACCGAATCTCTAACATCTCTAACTCCCGACACTTTAGTATTCCTCATACTTAACCCTGATAGCCCTAGTCTAGGCCAGATTAATAATATTGTGATGAAAGAAGTAGACTCTTAAGGTGATCCTAAACAAGCCCATCTACCACATGTGTATGATACATACCCCTTTAAGTGAGAGTTTCACATATTCTTGAGTTGGTGCCTTGGAACATATCTTGATAATTTTCAACCCCTGTCCCTCCAGCCAGCCTTGCATTTAATTGATCTGAAGCCATTCATTAACATTGATGACCTTATTTGGGAGCTTGACCATGTTCCCCTCACGCTCTGCATGGGCACATACATCGATGGCTTCCAGGTGCTAAAAGTACCCAGTTTTCATCATATTCTTCATATAGTCGTGTCCTTTGACACAAATGCCCATTTCATCCCTGGATATCATAAAGTTCACCTCACACCTTTTCAGGGTCAGAGAGACAAATATCTTGTCAACTCCCCATGTGTCCCTATCCCCACTGAATCTCATGTTGTGTGTTGGAATGTTAGGGGTATTGCAAGGTCATCATTACTAGGAGTGAGCACAAATTCCAAGTACCCGGTCTTGGAACTGGAACTGGAACCGGTTAGGACCCGGTACCACCGGTTCCGGTTCCAATATTTAGGAACCGATAGCAACCGGTTCCAATTCCGGGTTAAATTTTTTTGGACCCAGTACCCACTGGGTACCCGGTTAAACAAATTCCGATACCGGGTACCCGGTACTGGATCCAACAATAACGGGTACCCGGTTACTAGTACTGGATTTTTTATACCCATTTACCCAGAATCTAGATAAATTTGGCCCATTTATTAAAAAGTCCAATATGAGGAAAAACCCTAGTTCATTTCTCAGCGACCATCACTTCATTTCACACTCTCTCCTCTCTCTAGCTCTTTCAAATTTCAAAATTTAATCCTTAGATATCTCAAAATCTCAAGTTTAATCTTTGTTCATCGGCGTCATACACTCTTCCATGGTTATCTAAGCGAATTCGTGGTAATTTTTGTTTAATTATGTTCGTTTTACTTGAATTTTTTTATGTTTATCAAGTTATTTTCGTTTAAATTTGTTCATCTAATCTTTGTGCGAAAATGTTCATATGAAATTGATTTTTTTTTTTTTTTTTTATATTTAGTTGTTCACCTTTGTCCGTTTAATAATGTTTGTTGTAATTTGTAACAAAATTTGTTGTTGATGATTTGAGGTGAATATCATACGATTTTTCTTAGTATATGAGATTAAATGAACAAATTTAAGATAAATTTTTTTTATAATTATTATAGTATACGAGATTAGATGAATGTGTTTGTGATTTGAGTTGAGAAATTTTGCCTAGTATATACGAATTTTCTTTGTGCGTAGGTTTAGTCAAGTGTTTTCAACTTTTCATGTCCACTAATACAATTTTCCTACATTTTATTTTCTAATTTATGAATTATACTTTATGGCTTGTTATAATTATAATAGTTATTGTCGGCCAGAGTAAGGTTTTGGAATCTGAATATTCATACTAGTGGAAACCTTACTAAAATTGTATAGTTTTGTTACTAACTATAATTTTTCAAACTAGTAATGAGCGAATCTGAATCTGAACGAGGCCCTATGGATAATGAAAGTGATGTCGGTGGAAATGGAAATGCAACAAACAAATAACCAAAGGTTGGTGACAAAAGGAAGTCGGAGCTATGGAACCATTATTGGGACATTAGAGATTCGGAAACAAATAAAATTGTTCAAGTCAAATGCAAGTATTGTGAGAAACTTTTAACAGGTAATACTAATAATGGCACTTCATCACTAAAAAAGCACCTTAATTCATGTCCAAAGTTCCCTGCTAATATAGACAAGAAGCAAAAACTCATTTATGTTTTTAGAGCTTCTCCATCCGATACTACAGTAGTCTCTAATTGGGGATTTGATCAAAATTCATGTAGACTTGCATTGGCGGCTAAAATGGTTATTGTTGATGAGCAACCATTCTCTGTAGTTGAACGGGAAGGTTTTAGATACTTTTGTCATGTTGCTGTCCCTCAATTTCATATACCTTCACATTTTACTGTTGCAAGAGATGTGAAAAATTTATTTGTTTGTGAAAGTGAAAAATTGAAGAACACTTTTACAGGTTTGAGATCAAGAGTTGCTTTAAGAACTGATTGTTGGAATTCAATTCAGAATTTTAAATATCTTTGTTTGATTGTTCATTTCATTGATGATATTTGGAAGTTGCATAAAAGGATTTTGAATTTTCGGTGAATGGATAGTCATAAAGGTAAAGAAATTGGGAAAGTTGTTGAGGCATGCGTTCTTAAATGGGGACTTGAGGATCGATTAATGTCTTTAACCGTTGATAATGCAAGTTCTAATGATGTGGCAATCAGATATTTGAAAACAAATTTTCATGAGAAACTTGTTCTAGATGGGTCACTTTTTCATATGAGATGTGTTTGTCATGTTCTAAATTTGATTGTGAAAGATGGTTTATCTAGTGTTAAGACTTCAATTGCTCGTATTCGTAGTGCCGTTAGATATGTGAGGAGTTCACCTTCTCGAGCTAAATTGTTTGCACACTCTTCTATGCTTGTTAAAGTGTCTTGTAAGGGCTCAGTTTGTCTTGATGTATCAACTAGATGGAACTCTACATTTATCATGCTTGAAACCGCATTGAAGTTTGAAAAATCCTTTAATAGGTTTAAGGAAGATGATCCCGATTTTAGTAAGGAACTCAAGGATGGAGTTCCCACAAAAGAAGATTGGGTAAATGCTAAGGGTTCGTTTGGCATTGTTGTGGTTTTCTGTTTTTAGGTTTTTTGTTGTATAAAATTATATGATATATGTCACATAATGAATCAAAAATTATTTAAACTTATAAAAATCATAATAATTTTGAAAATTGACAACAATAAAGTGAAAACACCTTTTTCTTGTTTTAAATTTTTTGTTTTAGTTTTCAAAAAAAGGAAACTGAAAACCAACATTGATGCCAAACAAACCCTAAAGTGTTGGCTTTGTGTTTGAAGCAATTTTATGAGTCTACAAAGAAGATGTCGGGAAGTTTGTATGTCACTTCAAACATGAATTTTCATGAGATTTTAGGTGTGTTAAACTCTTTTATAAAATGGGAAACCTTTACAAATATAGATATTCGTGTTATGGGTAAGCAAATGAGGGAAAAGTTTGATAAGTATTATGGAGATCTTGGTAAGACTAATATCATGATGTTAGTTTCGGTTGTTTTAGATCCTCGGTATAAGCTTAGGTTTTTGAAGTATTCTTTTAAAAAGCTTTATCCTAATGACTATGCTAAGGTGGATGTTGTGTGTGATGATAGGGGTAAGCATACCCGGGTACCCGGTTGGGTATTTTGGACCTGGACCCGAAACCGGTTACACCGGGTACCAAAAATCTGGACCCCGAGCCGGAACCAGTTATATCGGGTCCTAAATATTTGGACATGGTATTGGATCCGGATGGGATTGGTTCCAAGACCGGGTACCCGGTGACTTTTTTTTAACAATTTTTAAAAAATTTGTTCCTACTAAATTGCTTATATGCTATATTTCTATGATAATGTAAAACCCGCAACCTGTACAATCTTAATTTATAACACACAATATTATACACATAATTATTAATAGGAGTACACATTAAAGCTAAAAATACATATAAATTACAAATTAAAAGTTCCTGGAAAAAGTTCCATAAAATTAAAAGTTTATACAAACCAACTAATATAAAAGTCCACTACACAATACAAAAGTAATAATACAAGCTCCAAGCCATTTGATTAATCCAATGATGGATCCAAGCATAAACCACATTATTCTAACTCCCTGTAAAACAAAAATAAAATAAAATTAGTGAGTAAAAAATTAATATAGCATAAAATTTTAATAAGAAAGAAGATAATAAAATAGACATTTACATCAATTGTTTCCTAAAATATCATCAACTTGTGTAAGCCCACTATTATCCAACTCTGTAAAAATAAAAATTATACACACGATTAGTAAGAGATTTAATCATTTAAGAGATAAATTAAAACATCTAAGATACATGGCAATACCTTCTTCATATTTTTCAACATCCTCTAGAAAGCGCTCAATGTCTACACTTATATTGATGCTCTTAGCCAATCTTGAGCTTAAACTAAAGCCTCCACAGTTTTGGACCCCAAACTACTACGAAATTGATCAAGGTTACGACCCGATGTACTAAATGCGGACTCACTAGAAACCGTAGAAACTGGTATAGCCAAAATATCCTTAGCCATTGTTGCTAATACTTTGTATTTCTCACTTTTTTCCTTCCACCATTGCAAAATATCAAACATATCCCCTTCAACCCTTTTCTCTCGAACTTCTTCAAGATAATTATCCAATTCACATTTTTCAACCAAACATTCACCTTCCTCCTCATCAAATTCATCATAAAACTTTTTTATTTGCTCATTATTTGATGAACTTGAATTTTCTTGACCATTATTATCCATACTAAAAAAAAAATTAGAATCACGAGCACCATTCTTGAAAAAGGAAGAAGCAACAATAGCATCATAATGGTTAAACAACTTCCAGAGCATATCATACAAATCATCACACATAACATCCACCTTGGCATGGTCATTAGGATAATGAGTTAAGTAAAAAACATTATGTTACAATTAAAATAGCATTACATTATACTTAGATGCAATATTTACCTTTTGAATTTCATGTGTTTCTCTCCTTTTGCTTACTAAAAAAATACCAATATGACTACACATTAAGATTTGAAAAGTCAACCGATACGTGAAGATGATTAAAGTGACCCAAAACCTTAAATCGGGTCGGTAATGGTGAGATAAAAGACGAAACCTAAAATCCATAATGGGGGTAAATGAAAAAATTTATGTCTTATTCCCACGTAGCCTAATTCACATTTTTTTTCTTCCTATTTTTGGATTAATAATAATTTGGTGACTTTACTTTATAGTGTGTAACGTGGATTAGTTGATTTCATTTTGTTACAACGACTGTTTTTGGGAAAGGATGTAATGATTTTTTTATGAACTACATCTTTTTATTTTAACATGAAAATAAAAGACAAGTACTTATTAAGTCACAATTGTATAGTTCATAATTATGTTAATTGCACTTATCACTCCGTAACACGTTCATGTGTATTTTGATAAATAGCATTTTCACTACATTTTAGAACTTCTGTATCGCACAAAAAATTACCAAGTTACCATTCAAATGAACAGTAATATGTGAATAAAATTTTCCTTGCGTCAACCCATAAATGCTTCCTTTACACACTATAAAAGAGAGGCTAGAATTGCATTAAAAATCCACCTTCTTCTTCACCTTATCTCTTACTGACCATAGTAGTAATTTATGGGTAAAAAAGGTATGAGTTCGCCACCGCCGGTTACAGTTCTCGATTTTGTCGCTGGGATTTCATCCACCTTTGTACCGGTTGGCCGACCCCGAACATTTGGTCGTCCCCCTCCTCCCCACCGGCGTAGAAGGTCCACCACGCTTGCTGATGCGTACCGCCGTCATCCAAGACGTCGCGGAGACCCCGATGCAGTTCTAGACGTCGAGGTTATGGAGCTTGAACCATAAAACGAGGAGCACGTTGTGCCTGAGAACGACGTGGAAGTGCCACCAGCAAGGGAAGAGGCCGCGGAAAATTCAACTCCATCGCCTCCTCAACCAGCTCCGCCGCAGCCGGAGGATCCAGCTCCTTCTGCATCACTACCGCTGCTGCCTGACAGTGGTTATGACTTCATGGGTGTCTCTCAGCCCCACCAGGTTGTAACTTGGAGGAGCGGGGGCTTTCTTCACGGCAGATCGGAGCCTGGTGGTGTCTGGTCAGAAAATAGCGGTTGTGCTTCACCCTTAATACTCACTTACCATGGTAGGTGTTGCGGTGAGGGGTCCTCTCAAGGAGACACTTCTACTATAATTAAGCCACTTGCTAGAAACCCTTTTAGGGAGCAATTGTCAAGGTCATACTATAGGTTTGACTCACTTCCTCTTGTTCCACCACATCCTATCCCGGATGGATCAAGGTCAATGAATATGTATCGACCACCAGATATTGTTGTTCGGGTGAAAACCTACACCTTCAGCGACCTGGATATTATGTACATCGTGAGGTAAGATGAGACATTTGACTATGTTTATCAAGATTATGTGGGGAGAGTTGATCGACAAAAAGATGAGATTGTTATCTGCAAGGATAAAATAACGGTGGTAGAAGCTTCTAACACTCCACAATCAGCTGGATTGGTAGGTGATTGGTAGGTGACTGTACGCTCTTTGTTGGCTAAAGGTATAATTCTTAACTCCCTTTATAGTTTAAGTAAGTAGTTTTGGTTTAAATATGCAAAATTATCGTTACATATGTCCAATTCTGTACTAAATTACTTATTTGTTTCGATTAACGCTTTGGGTAGGGGTGTATTTTACAAAAATGGTAATGTGATATGTGCCACGTGTGGGGTGAACATATGTGTAAATTCTTGACTTATGACACATGGTCTGACTTCCATTCATAATTTTTTTCTACAATTGTAACTTGCGATATGACACTTAAGATTTGTTTAGCTTAATACATGTACACAGCAATACTTGAGCACGACCACTAAGTCAATAAAGTCACACTTCTTTAAAAAAAATAAAATGGACAAGAGAAATCATAGCATGTTGGCGAAGTGAATTAGCTAGGTCCCCTTGACTTAGCTGTATTATGTTACCACTACGTACACACGGAGCAAAAAATATGGTTGTGGTCAACGAGTCGATTAATGTTAAAGATTGAGAGTCAACTATCAATGTGGACAATTTTTTTTGTGTATGAGAAAATAAGGGGAAAATAAAATTAGTAAGGAGTAGTACTGTGACTACTAAAACACCCTAGGTGAACTTTAAACCAAATTGCATCCATAGTGTGGGGTCTTAGACAATGCCAAGACCAACTAAATTCCTTGTTTAGATGGAAGGTTTCCTTAATTAAATTAGGAGAACACACTGGTTGATTTAAGTTGTGAAGAACATGTAGTTATTTGGGCTATTTGTAGGTTAAAAACTTGGATGGGAGTACATGACACAGTTGAGCGAATCAATTAAAATTTTCTACTATCTAAAATAAAGAAAATCAAAATTTTAATTATTAACATCGAAATGTTGTAGAATGATTAAGGGAATGTGTAGCAGTGCATAAAGTGCTGAAACAATTACAATATTAAATGTATTTTGAACCAAAATATGTTGAAAACTTTGTGTAGTTAATTTTTTTTTAATTGGTACGTAGAACCCAAAGCACAATGTCGACACACGATTTAGGCAATTTTATTTACGAGGCGTGGTTTCCTTCCCAAACAAGGTCAGGGTTCAAGGAAGGCCACATCAGAGGCTTGGCGACATCTTCGAGGAATGGGGCTTGCAGAGGAACCTTGCTCGTGGCCATATTGAAGTCATGTATGAAGACAAACACTACACCACGGTGGACACGGTTCAGGGAGTGGGTATTAAAAATGAGTATGACTTGTTTTTAATGCCTAATATAATCCATTCATATAGATTTCATATCTAGCTTGGCATGGATTATGGTGGTACTCTGATCGTTAGTGTTTTCTATTAGGAATCGGTTAATGTTATGTGTGGCAGTTCTAAGTTAAGTATTACAAAAGTCAACGTTGGTTTTGGCTAATCCATCTAAGTAAGAGTCCGGATCATATGTGATCACTTTTGGATGAGCAGCTATTTTTTAGGCCTAGTGGGGATTATTTGAAGCTGCTCTACTATATTAATTGTTTTATTATTAAGTTGTTTAATTAAGTTGTGTAATTAAGTAGTTGCACTCTATGTCACACCTGCGGTAGTAGTATAAAACATTTTAATTATGGTTAAGTAGCAAGTTGATTATGGAAGTATATGTATGTTTAAGGAACTATGTATGACCATTTAGCTTTAGAAATAGCCTTGTATCTGTACTAGTTATTTGGTATCTTTATTTTATTTAAAGTATTTATTGTTGTTGAAGATTTGATTTGTACCAAGCTTTCGTCTTCTATTTTCGATAAGTATGTGACTCATCTCTATTTTATGTATCAGTACAACTTTTCTTGTGATTTGATTCATCTATGACTCTAGCCTTTATAATGATGGAACTAAAGGATCATTTGCCAAATTGGTTGAGTAACAATTTGTATTTCAAAACTGAGTACAATTTTTTAATGTTATACTAGCTAAGGTATTCTTTTGAAGGAAAAAAGGGTTACTGAATTAAACCCTTCAAGACCATACAATAAACCAATGTGCATTGCCCTTGTGGATGTTGATGTGATGAAGCTTTATTGGTATGCACAAAATGGAGGCGTAATGCATTAGATGAATTTGAGATGATGGTTACCAACTTTCATTAACTACTAAGGTGTACAATAATAAATCTTCACCTTTGGCTTAGTATAAAAGAGTACTACTGCCTTGTATCCCCATCCAATGTCTCATTTCCTCACTGGTCACTCACTTTTACACTAAAACTATTTGTGTTTTTGCAATTTTCTAGCAAAAGCAGCAATGGATAGGTTGCTTGTAAGCAACATGTCCAAATATGACCCACTGATCTTGGCTTGCCCACTAGGCCTAGCAGCTGGGCCAAATCCACCTCTCGTTGCACAGCTCGCGCTAGAGTAGGGGTATGAAAGTGAAGATGAGGCTGAGTATGATGAGCGCCTCATCAACAACTTCTTACGACATCGGATCTCCCCCTTATTACCTGTTCAACTACTCTCCATTATTCAACCACTGCCTTTTAGAAACCCTCAGGACCCCATCAGTCCTTGGTCCAACAAGGAAAGAATCAAGGCAAGTGCTGCGGTGAGAGTCAGATTGGCTCGTTTCAGAAATTTTGTTAATAGGGCAAAGCCAAGAAAATGGCTCAGCAAGTACTTTGGAAATCGTGTAAACCCTAGCACAAGGAATGCTTGATAATGTGTAAGTGAAGGGTGATTTGTGTACTACGGAAAAGTGACTCATAAATTTATTTAGCAAGGGTGTTTAACTCATTATGTGTGCCTACATCTGCTATCTGATGCTAAGTTATTTCTTCATGTAGTAACTAAATATTGTTTCTATATAGGTGTTTTTGAATTAATTTTTAGTAATGTATGGTGCACTAAATATTTTGGTGTTTATGGAAATAGTTTTAGTAATTTATGGTGCACTCACTGTATGTTTGCCCTACTTCATGTTTTGTGTCTAATTTATGATCGTGTAACGTCTTAAGCACAATAACAACAGTTTCATCATCTACCATGGCAGCACCATCACAAATCGGTTCAAATGCAGAAATTAGCTTGTTGTGTCTTTTCACTTCTATAGTGTCCGAAGGATCATGATAAGCCACCTTAACTAGAGTGTGTTTGCGAAATATGTCTTTCCGCCACCAATTTAAAATGTACTTACTTGGAATGTCAAAAACCATATTCAAATCTAACACCCTCATCATGTGTTTACACATAATACCATGCGTCTCAAATTTCCGACATTTACATGAAACCTCTCTACTTTTGTTGTTGTACTGCACAGAATAAAGCCTCTTACGATCGGTTATGAACTCCTCACTTGACCCCTCCAACACAATCCAAACACACGATCCTCAACAATAATTCAATCGAATACATTCCGTTTGGACTTCTTGAAATTTGCAGTCTGTGTAAATTTTCTGAAAAACCTTCTCCACCTTATACCCGGTAGCTAGTCTTCGAATATACTTGCAACAATTTGCATCAGCATCCGTTTCATCGCAAACCCTTTTCCTCATGGCTTGTGAATATTTGAGGGGAAACTCATATAGTTTGGTGTTCCGGGTCAAAAAGCCATCAAAAAAGCTATTAATACTCTCCACACGTTGTGTTGTCTTCAAACCAGCCCAGAAATACTCCTTCATGAAAGCTGGTACCCACATGTGATGCTCTTTGTACAAATAGCTAAGCCACTCAATCCTATCGAGCTTGTACTATGTAATAAATTCATTCCAACGGTCCTCAAATTCTAGGACGGTCAGACTCATACACAACAACCTTCAACTCTTTCTTCGATTCATTGTAGCTAATTCACCAACGACAAAAAAAAAAGGAAAACAAGCATGAGTAACTTTTCATTTAATTTCACACAATTTATACAAACACCGACAAAGACTAAAAAATACATAAACTTTTGCAGTTAGAAAATTAAAATCAAATCACAAGAGTAGAGCAATACCCATCACATTTCCCAAGTTTTTCAGGGATCTTCTTCATTATGTGCCAAATACACCACCAATGACGAGTTTCCGGCATGGTTTCCTCTAGGGGCTTCCTCATAGCCGGGGCCTGACCAGTAAGAATAGCTAAAGGCGCACGGTTGTTCATGCAAGACAACCATTGATTAAACACCCATGTGAATGTATCGCAGTCCTCGTGGGAAACAAGCGCACATCCTAGCAGGATAGAGTGTGGTTTACCCCAACAAAATTAGCAAATGGAAGGTCATAATTATTTGTAAGATAAGTTGCATCGAAGCAAACAACATCACCAAACTCCTCATAGGCCGCACGACTCCTTGCATCAACCCAAAAGACATCCTTTAATCTACCCATTTCATCCAAACGTTGTGCATGGTAGAAATTTTGGTTGTCTGCTTGCATTTGTTCAAAATACACCATCATTGCAGCTGAATCACCACCCACCATTCTCAACTTCTTTACCTTATAAACTTCGTGTTGAAGGTCTTTCACTGTCAGCCGCAACCTTTCTTCTACATCACTATCATTTTCTAAGCACCCATGAATTTGCGAAACTGGTACACCTTTATCATGATATTTCAACAACTTCCTCCTAACACTTGATGTGAGTTTCTTCATTTGGTACTCCTTCACAAGCTTTGCATCATCTGGTTTTGGAGAATGGTTAGCATGCTCCAACTCCACTCTCCTTATAACCCAACCCCCTTCACTACACCGCCCTGCATATATCATTGCCTTACACTCACACTTCTTAGACTTTCTCTTTCTCCTACTAAGCTCATCCTCACAAACTTTTGCACCAGCCACCCCAACTGTACCACCAACTTCCATTGCTTTTGCCCTTTTTTTGGCTTCCCTAACAGCCCTCATATTTGGCCTACCCCAACACTCAAACCTCCAAGTAATAGCAATCCTATCCCAAAGACCATCCTTGGAGTACACACCAACAACCCTACTCACACCAAACCCTTTTTGTTGTGCGAATTCTTTGTAATAAAATTCAACATCTTGCTAAGTCTTAAAAATCATTCCCACACAAGGAGCATTGACAACATTAAATCCACTACCACGATTACTATCGACTTCAGCTTCCATAGTCTCTACTGTGTTAAAGGGAGGACAAAATTCTTGCCCCTCACAACACGTACTCTCCTCTCATTGCGGCTAGTGTTGTAAACCCATCACCTGTGGGATTTAACTCCTCCACACTAACTTCACCACTAACACCATTAACCAAATCATCCTCTACCATAAGGGGATTAACGCCACTTCCCAAATCACACACTCCGTTACCACCTTCACCACCTACAAATCCTACGTCCTCCATTTTATAAATCCTGATTCCCACCCCTACACCAACAGAAATCTGTGCAGAAATCGGGCCTTTTAAAATATTTTTAACAAAATGCAATCCAGAAAACACATATACATCTAACTCCTACCATTCTTCAATATCACTAATAAATAAATACACATCCAGAACAAGCTTTAACAATCACTACACTACATCATTGAGTGAGCCGTTATGCAATACAATATATAGAATGTCAATATCTTCACAGTACATATGCGCGTCTCGATATTCCAAAAAATGAATAACATTCAACACACAATCTCAAATATATTTTACACAAACATGCCCACACAAGAGACAAAACTATTTCAGTAATCAATTTCAATAATCAATTTCAATAATCATGTTATTACTATATTACCAAAACAATTTCTATAATCATGCTTGGAAATGACCAGGTAATAAAATTTCAAAATCACTATAAAAAATCAAAATACCAACACATGCGACCCCAACTCGCTAAATTTTACAACAACAAAAACACAAATCAAATTAACTCACTTACATACTAACGGAGAACCCCGTCTATAGAGGCTTCAATGCTCCAGTTCCCCCGTGATCCAAACCCTAGCCCCTTCTCAAGCGACAACAAGGTAATCAGCTATGCTTGTAAACCGCAGACAAAACTCAACCACCCACGAAAAACTATGAATAGGATACTTCGGACAGAAATCGTTAATTAACGTCGTGAATTGGAACGGTCAGATTTTTTTCAGATGTAAAGCTACGTGGAAGAACCAATCAACTACAAAATCCAACAGGTACCAAAGTCAGAGATTACTACAACCCACGAAAGAGCTAACTACAACCCACGTAGGACTATATAAACATTGTACGTTTATCAACTATATAAACTGGGGCGCGTAATAACAAATATTTAATAATAATAATAATAATAATAATAATAATAAATAATAATAATAGTTAATAATTAATAATAATAATAATAATAATAAATCTGCTCTGCTCTACTCAAATCTGCTACGTTGATCCCTTTTCTGCACTACTCAGAAGCTCAAAAAAATAGGGTCTTAGCATATTTTTTAGGTTGCAAATAGATTTGGCTAAATCATTATCGTTATCAAATATTTGATCAATTGAGATTTGGTAACAATTATCTTTACCTAAAGGTAAGGGATTCCACCCATTTGTTACCAGTCTAAAACCTATGTTAACAAATACCTTACCTTCTTCAAACACAAATGGTTTCCTTTCTATAATTCAACCAAACAAATGAAAATAAAGGTAGTACTACTAGTAACATGATTCCTTTCCCACTTCTTATTTCCTTCCTTTTCACTTCCTTTTCCATTATTCTAACCAAACGCCCCCTAAAAGCTAAAAGATCAGCCATTGATGTTTATGTAGGGGTGTGTAGTATTTGGATTACAAGATTTAAAAGCCGATGTTTCTATTCAATTCAAATTTAATTATTAAGTTGATGAATTTGATTTGAAATTTACATTGAATTGAATTAAATTGGATTGGATTGAAATTTTTTGGAAATTGGGTTCTTTAATTAGATTGGTATCATTGGTTTCTTGAACTTACGTGGAACCAAAAAATATAATTAACCGAAATATGAATGGGCCGGGTGTGTTTTTAAATACTTCCTTTGTATGTTAAAACTTGCCCCATTTTCAGACACGGTGTTTTATGATGAATAGTGAAAATTATTATTTTGCAATGAAAATGAGATTGGTTGAAGAATAAAAACTTTTTTAAAAAAAGTCAAAATAAGTATAAGTGGGGAGGATATGCAATATGAAAAATAACTTTTTCTAAAAATTACCTAATAAAACCTAAAATTTGTGAGAAAAAACTTAATAAAAAAATGTTATTGTAAGAAACCACCTAATAAAAGGTAAAATGTTGTAAGATACTAGCTTTGACCGATTTTCCATTATTGATTGAATTTTACGACGTTGATCCACCTTATACACTGGTTTTCAAGGTGGTAAAATTATTTTCGGGGTGGTTGGAGGATATTACGAGTCGGTGAGCGTAGATTAGTGCTTCGGGACGGTGGTTTTTGGGGTTAGATGTGGTGGTTTTGAGGTTGAAAGGTGGTCT
Organism: Chenopodium quinoa; assembly: GCF_001683475.1. NCBI lineage: Eukaryota > Viridiplantae > Streptophyta > Magnoliopsida > Caryophyllales > Amaranthaceae > Chenopodium > Chenopodium quinoa. The sequence goes on from NW_018745395.1 coordinate 126,471, forward strand.
AGGTGTGGTGGAGGCGATTTCAAGCAAATTAAATTAGTTTTGGGAATGAAAGCGAAAGCGGTGGTTTATACAGTGTTTTGAGGTCGGTCAACAGTGAAATCCGGAGTAGGTAGGAACGTAGTATTTTACAACATTTTACCTTTTCTTATTAGATAGATTTTACAACATTTTACCTTTATTAAGTAATTTATTACAACAATTTTTTATTAGATACTTTCTCACAAAATCTAGCTGAGTTTTATTAGATAGCGTTTTTTTTACAAAAAGTCTTATGAAAAATACTAAAAATATGATATGAGGAAACCACCAATGGAGAAGAAAATAGTAAGCGGTCGTTTGGTTCGCAAAGGGGAAAGGGAATGATTTAAAGAAAGGGAAAGAGTGGGAATGGAAAGCAATTCCCTAATTTATTATCGGTTGTTTATTTTACTTCAAAAGAATGGAATGAAGTTGAAAACAATTGCACAGCCAACAAGGGCAACAACCAACTCCGATCTAGCCTCCTACCCCCAGTGCCGTCGAGCTCCCCCACCCCCCTTCATCGGCCCCCACCCTCTCTTCCGGCGAAGCTACTCCCCTTTCCCTGCAACATCGCCACCCCTCCCTCATCTACCACCGCACCAACTCCATGGGTAAATGTGGATGTCATCCCTCTGTAATACCCTAAACTTTTCTACTTTAAGTTTCGAGGACGAAACTTGTTTTAAAGAGGGTAGATTGTAATACTCGAATATTTTAAGATTTTATGCGATAGTTGTGTTGGTTAGGTGATAGTTGCGGTGGTTGGACGGTGGTGTTGGTGGTCAGTATGTGTTTTTAAGGGTGGTCAAGGTAGTTGGCTGAAGAGGATTTTGGGGGTTTGAGTGATTCCCTTTGGGGAGGGGGTGGGTAATTAGAGTAGAGGAAAATGGGGTGATGAGAGGGGTAAAGGGAGTTATTGATTTTGTCTATCAAACATCAACAAAGGGATTCATGGTAGTTGATTCCCTTTTCCCTTGTTGAATACCCCCAACCAAACGACCCCTAAAAGATTCCAAAAAAGGGTTGGGGGGAGGTTGTTAAACAGCGACCTCAATTCTCCATTTACCGCTCACAAAATAAAAGTTATTTTACGAACATACCCTTATTTTACCACCCTCTCTCTCTAAACTACCATCATTATCACCACCGTACCACACCACATCCTCTTCCCTTTTACACAACAGAACCACCACCATCCACACACTACACAAACCACCACATTAATTATTTTTATTTTTTCTTGAAAGGCAAAAGTGCCTACTTTTATTTTTTTGAAAATCATGGGTGAAAGACCAGAGAAAAAATATAAATCTGAGCGGTTATATGTAAAAACGCCCAAAATTTTCGTACAACCGTGTGGGTTACAAAAATTTTAGGCGTTTTCGCCTTGGTAGTTTAGGTTTGCTTTTTTTGGACAATCATGACAGAAACGCCAAGGTTTTTCATAGCACCGTATGCGGTTATATGAAATTTCTAGGCATTTTTAAGAATATCATGGTTAAACATCCCAAAAATTTCGTATAACGTAACCATGCGGGTTTACGAATTTTTGTGTTTTCAACCTTAATTAAATGGTTATGGCTTTGTCAGAACATACAAAAAAAAGTATCACCATATTTTTTCTGACGAATGTCCCTTAATTGGTGGTGGCGTGGTGGTTTAATTTGTTAGGAGGAGAGCGAATGTTCTCGAGTTAGAGCGGTGAAGAACTGAAAACCGTAGAGTATATGAAAATGGTAAATTCGTCCATTCATTTTAAATGTGGGTGTTACTCGGTAAAATAAGGGCCTCGTTTAGTGTTTCACAAAATAAAAAGGGAATGGAGAAATAATAAAATATGGTCGTAAAAGGAAGTGGAGCAAGTAATAAAAACAAAAAGAGTATAAGGATTGTTCTCACATAGTTATGCTTTGCAATCTGATGTCTTAGCCTGTACGAGGTAGGGGTGAGCATGAGACGAGTACCCGTACCGTTATACTAACGGTTCGGGAACCCAATAACCATTATCACTAAAAGTGATAACTATAAATCTAACTGATAAGTTTGGGTACCCGGACTTCGGGTACTTCAAATCGGTTATCGGGTATCCGATGAAGTATCCAATAATGATTATTAGATTTAATAATGTGGTTATTATAATATCATTTAACATAAATTAACAACAATACCACATGATCTTGACCAAATTATTAATAATACTACTAATCATTAATATTATAAAGTGGTTATGAAGTAAAGTAAGAGTTTAGATTATGGAAAAATAGATTTAAGTATGAAAAAAAAACCAAAAAATTGCTTATCGAATCGGATCGGGTAACCGTTAATTTTAACATGATACCTAATAACCATACCCGATAACAAATTATCAGAATGGGTACCCGAACCGTTATGTTTATCGGATCGGGTACCCTAATATTCGAAACGGTTACGGATCAGGTTTTCGGTCTTTTGGGTAGTTTTGCTCGGCCCTAAGTGCAATCTATTTAGTTAACTGACTTGGACTATTACATTATGATTTCAATACTTGGACACTTATTATGGGTTTGGACAAAATTTATTTTGATAATGCATTTTTAATTGTAAATCGCAATTTTAGTTTTTATAATAATCGCATTAGTTTGTTTCCTTGAAAAATAAAATCACATTAGTTAGGCCCTAATTAAAAAAATTCAATGTATTTTAATTCATATATTCGTATCAAATTTTTAGAATCGAATTTTAATTTGGATTAGATTTGGTAAGAAATTTGAATCGAATTAGATTAAATTTTATTTCGGATGGATTAAATTTGCCCAAGATCCAAAACAAAACCAAATGTACACGCATACGGTCCAACATTTATTACAAAATTGGTATGAATACTCCCTTTAATATACTTCGAAATTAGAGTACGTAGAGTTCTCAACTTCTCATATTGCCAGATAATAACTAAACTTTAACCAAAATTTCAGCTTTATCCCTTAACTTTAAATGCCTCATAGTGTTCAATCCTTTAAAGTGAACAAAAACCTTGTAAACTTACTGAAATCGCTATTATTTATTTATTTTTCAATCCACTCATTTACATTAAGTGCCTCCCAAAAATAAAGGTAAATTTGAAAAACATTATGTCTTTTACGAGCAAAAGGAGATTTTGGGATAAATTCTCACCCCCGCTCTTGTGGCTCTGCAAATACCCAAAAAAGAGAAAAAAAAACAAACAAATAATTTGAATTATAGTGTTTAAACTAATATATTTGTTTGCAAAATGCATATACAAATACTCTTAATTTATGTTGTGTTTTAATTTCTTTTAGTTATTACCAAGTCTTACAGTTGTTGGCTAAGTATAGAACTTTGTCCTTATAATAATTGCGAATGTGATTGTAAGTACATTTGAGAAGGGAAATTGAAGATGGTCTATTTAGTATTTATGTTGTGTTGAAAATAAGGTTGCACAACAAAGTGGAACACACACCAACATATGCTTCATAGCTAAATACTCTTCTAATCTACGTTTTTTTCAAAGTTATTATCAGTATTGCCTATAGCAATAATATAGAACTGATATATGTATTGTAGCCTTGTAGCCGTGTAGGCCACTATCTAACACCCTTCTAAAGTTACTAACACATGTCTAGTATAAACTCTTCTTACAAATTGCGGGAACACTATTTTACTATCATAAGATGGTCCTTTAGCATGATCAAATAAGAATGAGTTGATGTATCTATTTTAAATATTTCCTACGTTCTTTTATTATCGCACCATATAGGTTAGAGACAATATTTTTGGGTGGTAAAAAAAAAGGTGGAGTGAAGGGTAAAAGTACTACATTAACTATATGATGTAAGCATTTACTAAATGATCAAATGTTAAAAGTAAGGGTATATTGGGGTTTTGCAGCGTGAACATAGTCATTTTGTTTCCTTAAATGGGTAATGTGCAATATTTGTGAAACTTCCTTAAAAAGCAGGTGGTGCAATAATTAAAAAACGGAAGAAGTAGATTACATTCCCCATCTCGAGGTCATATTTCTGCTTAAGAGCTCTTTTGAGTGATTTTTTTTATACCAATGCGTGTTTTATACTTTTTTGTAGCTTGGTGAATGTATTTTCGTAGGCATATTGAGCCACTGCAAAAATGTTAAAAATGGATCACGTTATATGACTAAATTGTTCAAAAACCCAAGGGAATCAAAATCCAAGGTTTTGCAAAACTTTTACCAGAAGGCCAACAATCAAGCTTAATATATAGCTAGGCAAATAAAAAAAAAACCCAAGAAAATCAAGCCCAAAGGACCAAATTCAAGGGCCTAAAGATTTAGTTAAAACGCGTTACAGAGATAGTTTGAGAACGATCAAATACACCAAAGCCCGATCGGGCAAGCTCGCACCAAGAAAACTGTTGTCAACAACTGGGGCCGATCGGTGTAATACCCCGTATTTTTATACGTATTTTATTTAAAATAAGTATTTTGAGAAGTATTTAAATAAATTGAAATGTTTTATTTAAAGTGTTTTAATTATTCATTTTAAGAAGTTTAAAGATACTTTATTAAAGGAAAGTTTATTTAATTAATTAGGAATTAATTATTTTATTTAAGTTGGAGTTTAATTCACTACGTGAAAAATTGAATTTGGCACCGGTTCAAACCCGGCCTAAGGTACCGGTTTGAACCAGTGCCAATGTGGGGGGTGCCAAAAAGGGGTATAAAAAGGCACCGGTTCAAACCGGTGCCAAAACTTTAAATTGGCACGGTTAACCGGTGCCAAAAAGTACCTACAAAATTTAATTCACCACTTTTGGCACCGGTTAACCGGTGCCAAAAGTGCCAAAATTTTTTTTTCTTCTTAAAAATTAAATAAACTACAATTAAATGAAAATACACAATATAAATCGAACATCACAACATATAAATCAAATCTGTTCAATATATATATAATCAAAAAAAAATTACAGTATAGATCAATAAAAAAAAAATTACAACATATAAATCAAAATAAAAAAATTACAACATATGAATAAAAAAAAAATACAATATAAATCAAAATAAAAATTTACAACTTTACAATAAAAAAAAACCCATACAACATCTAAATCAATATACTTGCATCTTGATTCTTCAATTTAAGATCTAAGTACCTGCACCAATTAAAACAACCAAAATAAATTGATTAAAAAGATTTAATTAAGCTGCAAAAAAAATTTTAAAAAAAAAATCCAAAAAATCGAAAAAATAAAAAAGAAAAGCAGTTGAAAAGAAAAAAAACACCCAGAACATCAGATAAAAAGAAAATCGAAAAATAAAAATATTAAAAAAAACCCAGAAAAAAAATCGAATAAAATCAAAATCAAAATCGAAATCATAAAAAAAAAACCCAGAAAATAAATATAATTAAATTCGATTAAAAAAAACCCAGAAAATAAATATTAAAAAATTCAAATCCAGAAAATAAATTAAAAAACCCCAGTATTCGAAACCCAGAAAACAAAAAATTTAAAATCAAAAAAAAAAAATTGAAATCTGGAAAAAAAAAACCCAGAGATCGAAAAACAAAAATGAAATCGAAAATAAAATAAACCCAGAGATCCAAAATCAAAAATGAAAATCGAAAAAAAAAAACCAATAAGAAGAGAATTGAAATGGGAAAAAAAAAACCCAGGAAAAAAAACCTAAAAATCACGAAAATAAAAACCCCAAACCGCATGCATTAACCCAAAATAATCAATTATTTTAACAGAAAATTAACCCAGAAATCGAAATTGAAATTGAAAAACAAAATCAAAATCGAATAAAACACAATAAAAAAAAATCGAAAAGAAAAATCCAGAAATAGAAAAAAATAATCGAAAAAAGAATTATAAAAACCCAGAAATCGAAATTGAAAAAATCAAAATCGAAAATAAACTTGGAATTATAAAAAACCAGAAATCGGAATAAACAATCAAAATCGAAATAATTGAAAAAATAAAAAAAAATTGAAATCGAAAAACCCAGAAATCGATTGAAATGGAAAAAAAAAAAAACAAGAAATCGATTGAAAAACCTCAAAATCGCTGTTGCATGTTGTTGTCTTCGATTTGTTGGTGGTTTTTGAGTGATGATAGAAAGGAGGAGGTAGGAGATCCAGAAAGATAAAGAGGCGAAAGAGGAGAAGAGGAGAGGAGATAGAAAGAGGAGAGGAGAGGAGAGAGAAAGAGAACGGCCTAATGAATTGGCTAGGGTTTGGGGGTAGTTTATAAGGGCGGTTTTTTTTTTTATATTTAAATGACCCGGTTCGAAAAGGCACCGGTTCAAACCGGTGCTCTTTTTATTTTTGGCACCGGTTTGGGTTGAACCGGTACCTTTTCTATTTGTGTAAAATTGCGCCCAATTTTGGGCCGGTTTAGGGCACCGGTTTGGCCTGAACCGGTGCCTTTATGGGGGTGCCTTATTGTATTTTTCTACTAGTGATTTAAGAAAGTTTTATTTTAGTAAAGTTTTATTAGGGAAGGGATTAGGAAAGATTAAAAAGGGAAAGTTTAGGAAGAAGGGTTTCTAGAGAAGAGGTATAAATATTCAACACTTGAGGCAAATCAAACTTTGCCCAGAGTAGAGAAAACCCAAGGTAAACTTCTCTCCCTTTCTCCTTATTTTTCTTTTTCTTTCTTTTTCCCCTTCCCCTTCTCGGCCCTCGCCCTCTCCGCTGGCCACCACCACCACCAATGGGCCCGCCGACCACCAGCAGCACCAGCCGCCGGCAGTGGCTGTCGGCTGCCTAGTTTTTTTCGAACAAAAAAAAATAATAAATCTTTTGTTTTAAAAACTAGTTTAATCCTAGATCTAATTATTAATTATGAGCTTTGTGATTTGATTGTGATGTTTGATTATGAGTATCGTGTAAATTAATTTTCAGATTTTATTTTAAATTGAAAAGCCCTAATTTTAAAACCCTAGAGTCTTGAATTATTAGTTATTTAAGGATTATGATATACAATGGTTTAAACCTTTGATTTAAATGTTTTAAGGCCTAACTAGTTATTGGCCCGGGCGATGCCTCGGGTCATTATAAATTTATTACTTTAATCGAACTATAAATATTTTGGCTTGTTTTTCATTGAGAGCTTAAGTGGTGGTTTTATTTATTTATTTATTTATTTATTTAATATGATAGCTTAAGTAGTTTGTTGCTTGTATGAATTGGTTTGATTATAAGAATAATTTTTTTACATTAAAATCATAAAAATATGATAAATCAAATCTTTATAAATTTGATGTCAAAATATATACTACTCCATAATGTAAAAAAATATTTTATTCTATGATTACTATTTTATGAGTTAATGCACAGAATAAAAATGGAGTAATGTTATTTCTTACTAACTTTATTATGTACGGAGTAATTATTAAGGAGTTACAGTCTAAGGGAAATTGTCATGCATATGAAGAGTTTATCAATTAAACTTAACATTAATACATGAAAGTTAATGCGTAGAGTTTTTCAATAATTAATGCAATGATATGATTTGGCGACAACACATCATACGCCAAATGGCAAAATTGTTGACACATGGCAAAACATCATGTCTTGCCATGAGTTTTAATATATATGTTGATTGATTACATCAAGTTTTCATTAAATTATAATGTTGGAATTTTTAATTTTTTTTTTTTTTTTTGACAACAACAAAATCCTAAATTAAACATAAACTAAATTACACATTAAAACATTAGGGGTAGAACCATATAACAACTTTCTATTCGGAAACCAAATAATTTCGGTGGGGTAGGACGCTTTTCTTTTTTAACCACTCATCCTGCAAAACAAAGAGTTAGTAAAGACAGAGGAAGGTAAGCTTCTTGGCGAATGACTCTTCCTTCTAGCTCTGGAACGACGGGATGAAGCCAATATCATCAAATTTTGAGAATATGATACGTTGAGGAAAGCAGGAGACTTCGATGGGGCACAGACAGGAGCAACCGGAAGGGGCACAGACAAACTTTCACATGATGACACTTGATCAACCACACCTATGGTCAACTTTTCTTGTGCCAATTTTGGAGTTTTTTCACACCTATCATGCCCTTTCACAGGGGGGTGACTAATCTCCATTGGTGTTAAAACTTCTTGAGTTTTAACACAGTCTGTCTTTTTTGGAGTATCCAATACTCGGATGCTAATGAAACCCATCTTGGAGGAGCAATAGTAGTGTAGTGTTCGTCCCTTAGAAATCGCTCCATACATTGTTGGAGTAAGATGCAAATAGGAATCAATACATTTTCGGTTACAAAACCGATAACTTGACCCTGTAAGATTTGGGTTTTTTGTTTCTGAAGTTGACTTCAGATCAGAATTGTTATCAATAATGTTGGGCCTTTGATCTTGATCGACAATGTTGATTTTACCCTCTTCCGAATTCAAAGATTTGCCAACAACATCCTCTTTCTTTTTGGTGACATCTTGTACACCAATACACCTAGGAACACAACCACCTCCACCACCATCTCCTTCCCTTCTTTTCCCTTTTTTCCCTAACTTTCTCTTTTCTTCTTCCTTCCCAAAAGTAGCGTAATCTCTAAACATTTCATCGTCTCTTGTAACTGCTAGTGCCTCATTAACAAAATTCGGAGACCAACCCAATAAAGATGTCACCTCCTTGAGTTTATGTTGAAACTCTTTGTTATTGGGATCAATCCTAATCGCTTGTGCAAGATCCATGAAAGCTAAGTCGGGTTTATTGAGCTCTACAGCTTCCACCGCCCTTCTAAAATAAGCTTTCACATTAGTAGTATCATAACACAAAACTGCAGAACACAACTGACCCACCTTGTCAAAGTTTTTCTCTTTGACATAATAAGTACCTAAGTTAAGATTAAGAGACACAGCAAGGCTCGAAAAAACTGACTTATCTTCATCATTATAGACCATAACAAAAGATAAGATCTTGAGTGCAAGAGAGTATTTTGCAAGCGCTAATCCCATATTACCCTCTTTGTAAAAAGTGTTACCTTCATCTTTCAAACCCCTAACAAAGTTCAGAATACCAAAGGGATTCTCCAACTTCCCAACTAGCAGCTCTAAATTATGAGAAGAGATATCATCCTCTTCAACATGAGCAATACACAAAATCCCCCTAAGTTCTTCAAAGTTATCCATAAAAAATTATGAATAATAACAACTAAACACACCAAAAGCAAATAGAAATTAAAAACCAAACTATTACACATAAATCAAACATGCTTCTCCATAACATAAATAAGCCATACCAAAAGAAACCATTTTGACGAGAATACTTTGGCACAAGAACGAGAGACCCCCAACACATGCGCCGCCGCCGCTGCACCTATACCACCTGGAGTATCCGTAGTTATATGCCAATTCACTAGTTCTTTGATGCGAGAATGGTCTGAGATTGTAAGACCATAAAATCCCCAAAAGTCGAAAAACCAAACCCTAACCCTAACTTTTCTAAAGGAAAATTCGAGCAATTGAGTAAGCTAAGCAAAGCGCTGCTCCTAATTAGCCTCGAGGCCGTCAAGAATTGCTCGCCGACGACTTTAATTGAGCTAACGTTGCTCTGGCCGCCGCCGGCAGGGGAAAGCTTGAAGTAGTTCTCTGCTTTTAGAGAGAAGGGAGAGCGTCTTTTAGAGAGAGTGAGTTCACCACACGAAGTATATTATATATGTTGGAATTTTTGGTAGTGAATTAAAATCAAGTTTCTATAAGGAATTTTAATTATCCATTAAATGGGATTAAAGTATGGTGTTTTAAACATAATTTCGGCTTATTTTAATTAAATTATGAGGGGGTTTAATAATGGTATATATTGCTGGAAATTTGTGTAGAGAGGATTTTAATACTCTTCAATGATTTTAAATTGTAGGAGACTTCGAAGTTAGTGTTTTCTATTAGTCGTGGCGATTTTAAGATCGTATACAAGGTACGTTCACGTACTTAACATGATTTTATTGATGTAGTAGCATGCTAAATGTGTTTAATTGATTACAAGTAGTATCATGCTAGATTTGGAATGGAAATTATGATTTAGTTGTTATTGGTGATTGAATTATGAAGCATGATTTATTTGTGATGGATTAATGGATGGAAAATTATAGTTTGGAATATTGTTTATGAACCATACTTTTATTTATGGCATGTTAGAGAGCATGTTTAATTAAACTAAATGTTTAATTTGGCTTGGAATATTAAAAGGGAATTTTATTATGGTTCATATAATTTTTATTAATTCTTTAAGTATGGGAAAGGAGCTATGTAAGTGTCTAAGTACACGAGGAATAAATTGTGTTGGTGCCTTAGTGCACTTAAGGTGTTTTTAACACCGAGGGATAGGATTTGTGGCGCTTTATGCGTTTAAGATGTCATTGACATCGAGGTAGATTTAAAAAAGGTTCAACATTAAATATTATGTGGTCACTAATTATTCAAGAATTAAATTGGTATGTTTGATTGTTTGAATAATTATTGTTGATTGAATGATTATGGTTTAAGAGTCATCACCAAGTTTAATAATATGTAAATAACGTAAAGTGAATGAGATTACACACCAAAACTCTTGGAACGTATATACCTTGAGTATGAACATATGGGGGGAGTTATGGGGTTTTATATTCAACCATAACTTAAACTGGAGTACAAAACGTTGTACATTCCTTTTATTATTATATTGCACAGGAATTCCGCCACTTACGAGTGGTTATTGATGCTGGCACGGTTAGCTCCCGTGTCAGTAACCTCAATTTATTGGGGGAGGTTGGTTAGAAAACCCATTCGATGTGTAATCAACGCTAAATAAATTATGTAGTTGTTTAGTTGAGAAGTTTTGTTGAATGTTTTACGCTTGAAAAACAGGTGCAACAAGGTAAGTTGTGTGTTGATAGGTAATTGCATGTTAGTGTGTTAATTACGCTTATGTACTCAGCTTTGCTGATTTTGTGTTTTGTGTGTTTGTTGGCCTTGTCTTTATCTTGGCCCTATGATGACCCATTTTTAATGGAGAGTAGTGGAAACAAGTAGAGAGAAGCTTTTCAGGTGATGAAGCATATTCATGAATGGACATGAGTGAAGAGTGAATCATGCTAGTTTCCATAATTATCACTACTACAAAATTGGCCAAAGAGACCCGTCCAAATTAGCCAAAGAGACTGCCTTAGAGGCGGTCTCTTTGGCTAAGAGACTGCCTCTATGGAGGCGGTCTAAAGTTTCAAAAATTAAGACATGTTATCATAGAAAAGCAGTCTCTTTGGGTGGTTCAATTATTAAAATTATAGAAGTAGAAGAGACCTTTTTTGTCAGAAAAGCGGTCTCTCATTTTAAAAATTAAGACCTGTGAACTTACAAAAGTAGTCTCTTTCGTGAGTTAAAGAGAGACAGGTTATGTTAGATAAGCGGTTTCTTGCTACTTTCTATTTAAAAAAAAAACTAAATTACGAAAACAAATAAATAATTTATCTAGCTACAATTTCAATTAATTTTGTTCACACTACTACAAAAATGAGAATACAGAACGCCTAAAACATGCAATATAGAACGCCTCAGAGGCGTTCTTCTGGGGGGTGCCCTATAAAGTCTACAGAACGCCTCTTAGAGGCGTTCTATATTTCACACAATACAGAACGCCTCAAGATAGGCGCTTCGTATTTTAGGTACAAATAAATAAAAAAACAAAGAAAAGAGAGCGCCTAACTCCAAATAGGCGCTCTATAGTTGTATACAAAGAGAGCACCTATCTACAGATAGGCGATCTCTTTTCCTTTTATTTTTTTCAAAAAAAAAATTATTATTATTATTATCAATAAAATTATTTTATTGATAATAATAAAAATGATTAATACGTCATCAATAAAATACCATTACAATAAAATTTTATTCATCTAAAAAATGTATTTCAATTACATTACAAGTTCTCCAATACAAGTAATTAATTTCGTATACTGCTAAACAACAATTGCAAGTTCATAGAAGAAATCAATGCAGATATTGTCGACCATTGCGGTGGTTCAACAAATTTTAACTCTAATATCTGTAAAACATGAAAAAGACAAACTTGCATATTAAAAACAAATCACGCACTGCATCAAAAGGTCGAAAAGAAAATAATTTAGTTACAAAGCAATTACGAAGTATAGATTATAATACTAACAATGTGCTAACAAGTAACAATGCACGCACTGCCCCCACACCCAAATATTAACAAAAAAAAATTTAAAAAAAGAAATTAACACAAATAGTTATCTCAAAAATCAGCAAAAGTAAAATCAGATCTAAGCAATCACAAAAACAACAAATTAATTATACTAAGAACACTAGAAAACATGCATATATTCAACTCAACATAATCAAACTAATCAACAAAAATCAATTAATTTTCTTTCATTGTTTCTTTGATCGAAGCAAGACATAAACGAAAAATTAAACTCCAGAAGTAGATAGGAAAAAAAAAAATTGATACTCAGTTCATCTTCAAATCTTCGGCACATATCGAAGGCACTTTGAATTAAAAATAAAAGCAAGACAAATTAAATTTATATCTTAACCTTGACAAGTTGAATGCTCGGATCGACGGGGGTGGACGTTCATAGCTAAACAGTGGCTAGTGACTCGGTGGTTGACGGTCGTGGCTCAACGGTGGGTGGGGATTTGAGGAGAGAGAAAGAGAGGAAAAGGGGGAAGAGGAGAGAGAAAGAGAAGAAGATGATCTGATGATTTTGATCTAAAAAGAAATAGAAATGGAGAGAGAGGGGGCGGCTAAAAGGAGTACTTCGTATTTTTTAGGGTTAGGTACTTAGGTGGGTTGTGGGTAGGTTCAATTGGGTTTTAAAAAAAAAATACTTATAGAACTGTCAACCAAAAAAGGCGATCTATATAGTGTAGTGTAAAATTTGGATACACTATATAGAGCGACTAACTTAGATAGGCGATCTATATGTTTCAACCTACAAAACGCTTATCTTACATAGGTGCTCTGTATAATTCTAGAGATCGCCTATCCAACTTGACAGTTATGTATTGAGTGTTACTTATTCCCTATTTTGTGGTAGTGTCAAAAAAATAAATACATAATACATATGAAGTATAACATTTACATATTAGATAATTTATAGTATGTATTAGATAATTTATCTAGCTACTATAATCTATTAATCTGTAATCATATTAAAAGAAAATTAACACTAAAAATGAACTATCATCCACTTTTTTCATTGGAGTGTTTCATCTTCATCTATCATCATCCTTTGTCATCTTCATATCATCATCTCCACTAGACAGTAGCTCATAGATAACCTATAATAAGAGCGAACAATAATAAGATTAGATTTACATTAAACACAAGTAATAAAAATTAAAGATTTATCGTTAATAGAAGTTTACGGAGTTAAAAAAATCCAAATTCATAATACTAACAATGTACATATAAATAATGAAATTAAAAAGAAATAACAGAAAAAAAAATATATAATAAAGCAAAAAAAACAAAAACTACCCAGTTTGTATAATCACATATTACATCAAAATTTACAGTCGAAATAAAATACAAAAAAAAACAAAAAAAGAAACAAGTTTAAACGGCGGTAAGATCTAAAACAAAATTCAGAAAATTAAAATGAAAATTGTTTTTTGAAATCAGAATAAAAACACAAAAATAAAAATTGAAGAATTAAAATCGAAAATGGTTGTAAAATAAAGAGAAATATAAGAGAGATTGATAGAGAATATATCTGTGTATTTCTATTCCATATAATGAGGTATATATAAATACAATATATTAGGGTTTGAATGGATAAGAATATAAACCCTAGATCTAGATTATTCTGGAATGATACAAAGGAGGATTTCATAACACTCCCCCTTGGATGTCCATTATCAAAGATTGTGCCTCATTAAAACCTTACTACGAAAAACCCTGTGGGATAAAAACATAGTGAAGGAAAAAGAGTACATCATTCTTCGTAATACGCTCGAGATGCTGCCTCATTAAAAACCTTACCAGGAAAACCCAAATTGGGACAAAACCATGGTCAAGGGAAAAAGAGTGCAGCGCGTATTTTCTCCCCCTGATGAATACATAACTTGAGATCTTCTAGTGTCGCAACAATGAATCCAATATGTTGGATATCTTCTAATAAGTTGGTAAAATATCACTTGTTGATCTTCGACTCTCCTAAGCTGAAGTTGCATCTTCAATTCTTCAAGTCTTCACGTGAACATGTGAAATGTCTTCATTTCACCATATATGTGTTTATCTCTAATATCACCATTCCAAATCTCTATTTAATAGTTGATTAAAAAGGTTAAACGCATGCGGTTATGACTTCTTCTGGAAGTCGTTAATAATAAATATTGGTGATCATTATTTGATTTAACATTCATTAATAATAATTTGATGACAAAACTTGATATTATTAATGTCATTCTTCAATCTCATATGAATTATAATATAACATATGTAATTATGTACGCTAATCATGGTTCTTCTAGACCATGAGAAAGCATTCTCGCGCATAAGTATTCCATTGATATTATTTAGATGTTTCATGATTGACCGGATAGCTCTCTTGTAAATACAAATAGTAAATCTTACTAACTCTCATATGCTCAAACTTCAGGTTGAGATGTCAATAATGTAGTCACATAGACTTTTCAAGAGTTTGATAATAATTGCAATATTCAAGACATAAAAATTTGTAGGGTTGAGCATTTAATACGTCGTATATAAGTTCTTCAGGAACTTCTTTTACATGATTCATAACATGTTATTAAATAAGTGTCATCAATAATTTCATTACAATTATAATCCCATTGGAATATAAATATCTCTTTCTAATTTTTCATCAAAGTTGTAAATATGTCTTACTATACTTTGAATGAACATTCACATACACCACAGCCATTGTAAGAAATTAATCCATGTAATATGAGATATATAAAACACGATAACATATAAACAAATTATACAATGAGTAATGCATCTAACTTCCTACATATGCAATAAACAATTAACCTATGACTCACATGCACATGAATATAAGACTCAAAATGATGCAAGACACTGTACAATGTGGATTTAAAAATCCATATTTCATTGGACTTCGGGTCCATGATAAACTTATGATCATTATCATTATGTCGACATCAAAATGTACATATATTTCAGATCCCTTATTTATTAGTCCATTCCATTATACATATGCATATTATTCATCGGTTCTATTATGTACCGGTATCATAAAATTCCTTTAACTTACATTCCGCATGCTATTTTACTATGATATCTGAATACACTTCTCATTTGTACCATCATAATTTTTCTTACATCATAGGCCATCTATTATAATAATTCAGATATATATATATATATACCACTTTTAGGGTATTTCATACACTATGGTATTTATATACTATTACACTATTAGTATCAACTGCACTATCTTGCCAAATATCATATCTATTAAACATATCTTTATTTTGGAACCGATCATATATAACCTACACTTCAGGTGTAGTGATTCAAGTACAATTGGCAAGATTTTATCTCAATGTATACACATAATTAATATGGCCAAAATGTATCTTCAACGCTATGCAACATGAGTCATAACTGAATACAAATTAAATCATAAATGTGCAACATATCTTGATAATATATATACAAAAGTTGGCATATATATAACTTTTCAAACTACCATTATAGGGATAATATATATTCTTTATTTATTTATTTATTTATTTTGATTTTCCCAACTTTTGCTATTTCTTCTCCCCCTAAGTTGGTAATATATCTCTTTTATAGGGGCATCTAATTCTATACCAACTTAGTATATAAATTAGCATTAAAATTCATTTCATTGGGAGGATCACAATCAAAATTTATCTCTTCTAGAGAACAATTTCGATGAAGAATCATTTATTCATTAACTTTATATTTCATGTGTATTTATTATTAAATTTTCAATAATATTTTCTCTTCTGGAGATCAATGTCAATGAGGAGACATATGTTGTGCAGTTGTACATTTTTCTTTCTTCTCCAATTTAATATGTGCTGACATATAATAGCCCCAATCAAAAGAATTGTTATACAAGCATAAATCACTTGCTCGTAATTCTAGTAGGTGATGATCTTCTGGATCGTTGAAGACTTAAATAGTGTATTTGGTGAGCTTCTGATCACTTGATAGTTGACAATAATATATAAGTTATTTTGATGAACTTCTGGTCAGCCATTACTCTTTTTTCAGGCACTACTCTTTTATTTAAAAAAATCAAAACATATTAAATCTTGAAATTTTCATCAATACAAATTATTATAACTCACAATCCAAATATAACTCAATCTCAATATTACGTCTTGCCATTCAATTCATCTTATATATTTAACATTAAGAAAGCGTCAGCACATTATCAAATGAAACTTCAGGTTTCCATAACGGGTAATTATTAAACCCGGATGGCCTAATATAATTATCACATCCAATCACTTCTCTAAATTTGAACTCTGGTCAGTTTTCAACACTAGTGATCACTTTATTAAACTTAATATATGCATGGCCATGAATGTGATGTGATTTTAGAACACCAACATGTGTTTCTTTATACAATTGGCAAGACAATCAATTAATATTTTATCCAATAATTACTCATACTCTACTGGAGTTTAAACTATAAACTTGATACATGTTAATCTTGTTGGATATTTCATACTCTTCTGGAGTCTTTTATATAATCATGAAACATATGAACTTTACTAAAAGTGATTTCTTCTAGAAATGTAATGATATTTACCACTTCCTCATATTTGTCATTGTCAATAGTGACTCCTTTCCTTTTCAAAGATACTTAATTATCTTTAGAACCTATTGATTTATCACGCTTCAGGCATGCTATAGGTTTATCAACAATTAATGTTGTACTCTTAGGACATCCATTTTAAATTAGATCATTTACAACTAGTATATGATAAATGTCATTTGTTTATATCCATCTTCAGGATGGTACCATTTCAAAATATTTAATGAACATGTGGTCACTTTTATTAAATAAATCGTTGATATTTAAGTTATTGTATGTATCAAACTAACCATCAATATATTTTATTATTTATATGCAAGGGTTACATACAATCTCCCCCTAATCCTTGCATATGGGGGTATGGAATGAATCAATCCAACAACCTTTAAAATCCTTGCAACTTTTAAGCCATAAATTCTTTTGGCAATGTCATGTATCAAGTAACATGTTCTTTTTAGGAAAAACATGCTTATATAAAATTATACTTATAGAACACTTATCATGTTTCTCATGCCCAATTACATTCATCTTAAAAAAAAAACCTCTTATATTTATGGGCATAATAAAACGTTGATTATGTATAGTTTCTCACAATGTCATGTTTAATTACTTGAACTCATAACACACTTTTTGTTATATATTTAATTAATTAAGGAACTTCAAGTCCATATGTACGAGAATATATACCAATCCATCTACATTTTTCAGAAAGAGAAGGTAAAAATAAGACATGACATAATCAGTTCGAGCTTTAATCAAAACATACCTTATTCGATCCACTCAACTATACTAGCCAAATTAAAATTAATATTTGGAAACATAAGTAAACATGACATTGTGTTTATAGAATCACGTTAGTATGTAGTGGATATCTAAGCAATATGCTTTAGCTTTGTAGATCATGCACATTTCTTTGTATTATCCTTAAGGGTTTTGAGTCATTTATATGTTCAAGCTAGTGTGAATAATATTTATAAATATAAGGAACTTCAGGTCCGCAAATCATATTCAATTTACATTCATTCCAATAATCTAACTTCAAGTAGGTACATAATACTATAATTGAATGAGAAGGTAAAAATATGAAAACCTACTACTTCACGCTTTAATAAAAACATACCTGAAACGATTGAATCAACTATACTGTCTGATCAATTATATCAATATATTGCCTGATAAAGCTTAATTAGAAAATAGAAACAAGCACATAAGCAACCAAAATTAACACGTTCACGTTAGTGGAAAACCACATGTTTCATATCATACTTGAAATATAAAAACATAATTCAATACATAAATTATAAATAGTTTCACATGTACCTTAGGCTTACTTCGTACAATTTACAAACATTCAAGGCATTATACATAGGATTTCACAAACAAATTATATGGGTAAATAATTGCTAAATCAAACCGTTCATAATTTGCTATCAAGCATAGAAAAATAACCAAACTCATTTACGGATAGGAAAAGTAATACCAAAATCTAGCAAATATATGTAATACAATTTCATGAAAACCATACGTTCATAAAATTAACCCCAACTATTCCCAAATTGCTCATTGAACTCCAGGAATAATAAAAATACAAAAATTTGGGAAACAATATAAACATATTATGTAAAGGTTTAAAATTAACAATGACAGGATAGTTGAGAATGAACTTTCTTCGTATCAAAACCTTCCCCACTATAAAAACCAGCCTTATCGTCAACTTCATATTGTCAACGTCATCTACTAGCCTGTAACTCATGAAAACGTCAATGAAAAGAAAATAAAGTATAGCAATTATTTAAGATAAACAAACCAATGCAACCGAAAAATAATACGAGAGTTCTTTGTAATTAAATAAAGCGGAACTACCATTAACATTCCAAAATATTAATACCGTGAGACTACTTGTACTAGTCCCAAATTAATTAATGAGGATTGAGAATGATATGACATTCTTGAAACGTGTGATTTCATTATTAAATGATCAAAACCCATGATGAAGATTAATCTCCTTGTAATTTCTTCCCAAGATGCGACACAACAAGATAATAATGAGCATAATTTAGCACATTCAGTATACAAAGAATTAATCATTAACCTAAGAAATCAACAATAAAATATACATATTGATTAGAGCTTTGGTGCTGATAACGTGTTATAAAATAGAGAGAAATATAAGAGAGATTGATAGAGAATATATCTGTGTATTTCTATTCCATATAATGGGGTATATATAAATACAATATATTAGGGTTTGAATGGATAAGAATATAAACCCTAGATCAAGATTGTTCTGGAATGATACAAAGGAGGATAATGGATATCCACAAATATTTCATAACAAAAATGAAGATTATAAAATCTAAAAACGAAAATGAAAGATAGATCTAAAGACTTATTTTAAAGTTGTCAAAATTGAAAACCAAAAGCAAACAAGAAAATAGATCTCCATTTTCCTTACTTCTTTCAACCAATTTTTATCTTCCTTCGTCGAGAATCTCAAGTCCACATGATGGGCACCTAATTTTATTTTAAAAAATGCAAAAAAAAATTAAAATGATTATAATATAATTCGAATGTATCTCTAATCTCGAATCTAGATTAATATATCTTAAATCAAAATTTAATAAAAACAATATTAGAAGAACATAAAATGAAAAAGAAAAAAAAAAACAAAAACGCAAACTTAGCAAAAAATTAATCAGATCCCTAAGATAAAATAGCTAAGATCTAAAAAAACATGCCAGAA
Source organism: Chenopodium quinoa (assembly GCF_001683475.1). Classification (NCBI taxonomy): domain Eukaryota; kingdom Viridiplantae; phylum Streptophyta; class Magnoliopsida; order Caryophyllales; family Amaranthaceae; genus Chenopodium; species Chenopodium quinoa. Next base: position 146,003 of record NW_018745395.1, read on the forward strand.
ATTTAACATTGAGTATGTTATAAATGACTTTTAAACCCAAATTTAAAACACTCCTATGAATGGATGCTCGAATGGAGATGATGAAACCCACAATTTGCTTCAAAGGAGAAGAGAAAAATGCTAAAACTGCTTCATTGGAGAACTTTAAGAGGACACTTCTAAAATCGCAACCTCTCCTTAGATGTTTTAGATTGTGAGAGGAGTAAATGGGAAATGGAGAAAGTGAGGAGGTAAGCGAAAGAAGCAAATGAGAAGAGAGAGAAAGTGAAGAGTCGGAAGTGAGGAGCTGAGGTAGGCGAAAGGGGTAAATGAGAAGAGAGAGAAAATGAAGAGGCGGTGAGTTAGAGAATTAGGGTTTTGATGGTTTAGGAAAGAATGTAGAGAGATCGGTTAACTAACTAAACAGGTCTCTCCAAATTTTTAAAATAAAATAAATAAAAAATTAAATTCGCAAGAGACCTGTTATCTACACCACCGGTCTCAAATTGTTTTTATTATTAAAAGGAATATTAAAAGAAAATCACACAGACCCGTTATCTTAAATAACCGGTCTCTCGAGTTTTTTGACCACGTAAAGAAATTAAATTGGAGACCTGTTATCAGTTATAAATGGTCTCTTGGACCAAAGAGACCCGTTATGTAGATAACAGGTCTTTTATGTTAGGTCTCTTTGGCCAATTTTGTAGTAGTGTATATGATGTGTTTAATGTTTTATTTAAATATTTATGATATTATTATGCATGACTAACACAAAAGTTTTGAAGTTGGTTTGGTTTTAATAAGGGCCTATAATGGTTCCAAGTTGTAGGTTGATTTTATTTTACTTCGTTTGACTTTGGTTTGATTTTATCAAAGTTATGTTTGTTGATTAGATATCTAAGTTGGTATATACTCCGTATATATTATTTCAAAAAAAAAAGTTGGTAAATATATTCTCTGAGGGCGCCCCCATTCATCTTGTGGAATAAGAGTAAATTCGAGGAACAGTAAGCTAACCACGTAAGAGCTGAGCTGTATTATCTTGGTTTCAATGTGGCATGAAGACTTAGATTTCAGTACATGTGGTTTGACGCAAAATATAACACCGTTTCTGATGCAAAGTGGTTGGCAGCAGTGTTTGAGTAATAAATGTTTGACCTTTAGCACATGGTAAGTAGTTGGAGTTCTTGTTTGTTCGATACAATTAGTCCAAAGCGAAACAATAGCGAAGAAGAATGGCGATTTTCAGTGAGGCGTCAAGTGTATCAGCTTGAATCTTGTTCGTGAACATATCTCAACCTGGTACGTTTGATTATCAGTTGTTGTATAATTTCGCATGTATTTGGGAGATGAAAAGCATGTTGCGTTTGTTTAGAATTATATGTGGACGTTGCGACATGTATTTTGATTACTGTGCTGGTTTAACTTGTAGATCTGTAGTGAATTGATTTCTCATTCATAATAAGATTATGTAAATCGAATTTTATTGAGTTTAGCTTAACTTATAACGTAGTATAGTTTGGAATTGTTCAGTATATGAAGATGTAAATGATTTAGGCGTTAATCATATAATTAGTATGAAGTGGTTATATTAGTTTGGGGTATTAATTCAGAATTGTCTATGTATTATTGTTTTAGATTCAAAAAATTTAGCCAACCTTACTGATACCATGTTTTAGATAATACGATGATCGTTGATCATTGTATTGATTTGCCAAGAGTATAAATATACAAAGGTTTCGAGATAAACTCGGCAACTGTCAAGCTACAAATTAGGCTATGATTAGGCTAGCTACAAATTAGGCTATGACTAAGCTAAGAGATATACACTTGCTATATTAACTATATACAAAGTCAACGAATATAATTGGATATATTCTAACAATTTTAGGCTAGGAATCTCTTTGCTATGTAACTGTTGGATAAATGGGGAAATGAACAATAATTTATTACTACTAATGTATATCTAATAAGTTGATTAGCAAATGAAAATAATTCATTAGAAGTCGTAAGAAAATATATAATATTCTAAATGTATTTGTATATAGACAAAATCACAGTAAATAGATATTGTAAATCCTATATCGTTTTGTGAGATATTGCATGTATGTATCAAGATCTCATGAGAAGTGTTTAATATGGATTTGCGTGATGAGTGTGTGTGCAACTCTGTAGGTATAAGTTTATTGTAATGGATAGTGGTGTCCAATCTCCGCTTATTAGGTCTGGTAATGAAAATGGAGTGTGTGATATGGGCAGCGGGGTTAGAGGATGTGATATTGGGAATCATTAGGCGCCTGCAAATAACATTGATCGCTATACATCTAGTGTTAGTGTGATTGTTCCATCTGCTGGTGAAGGTGGAGATTTTACTCCTTCCCCTTGCATTAATGATGAAAGTATTGATTTGAGATCACCTATAGGGAGTTTTGAGACATCAAAAACAGTGGTGGGAAGTAACCAGAATAGTATTGTCATAGTGGAAGAACCTAAAGTAGGGATGGTCTTTACATCATGGCAAGATGTTGAAGCATTTTACAAAGAATATGGGGAGCAAAAAGGTTTTGGTGTGAGTAGGGTTCAGGGTGTGTTATCGAAAGGCGAGAGGAGGCATAGAATATTTACAACATGGCGGTGTGAGTGTTATGGTAAGCCTGATATGAGGGCGCAAAGGGAGGCCAAAAAGAGGGCAAAGGCTATGGGTGTATGTGGTTCAGGTGGAGTTGTTGGTGGAGTGGAGTTTGAGGATGAGCTTAGTTGCAGTAAAAGGAGGTCTAAGAAGTGTGACTGTAAAGCAAAGGTTTATGCTAGCTTGAATCGGCAGGGGCAATGGGAAATTAAGGGCGTTGAGTTGGAACATACAAATCACACACCTAAACCTAGTGATGCAAAGCTTGTGAAAGAATATCGAATGAAAAACTTTAATTCCAGGGCTAGAAAGAGGTTAGAGAATTATTTTAACTTGGGTGTACCTGTGTCTCAAATTCATGGGTGTTTTAGAACGGAGATGGGAGGCTCGGACCCTTTGTCTTACACTGTCAAAGACCTTCAACATGAGGTATACAGAATCAGGAGATTAAAGATGGAGGGGGGTGATTCTGCAGCAATGATGACATATTTTCAGGAGATGCAAGCTGCTAATCACGACTTTTTTCACTCTCAACGGTTGGATGCGGAGGGAAGGCTGAAAGACGTGTTGTGGGTGGATGCTCGTAGCAGGGCTTCATATGAGGAGTTTGGAGATGTCTTATGTTTTGATGCAACCTATCTGACAAATCCATACGACCTTCCATTTGTTAATTTTGTGGGGGTAAATCACCACGGGCAGTCGATATTGCTAGGATCTGCTCTTGTATCCCATGAAGATTGTGACACGTACCGGTGGGTGTTTCAACAATGGTTACATTGTATGAACAATACCCCGCCCAAAGCTATACTCACTGATCAGGCTGCTTCCATGAGGAAGCCACTGGAAGAGGTGATGCCAACTTCCCGACATCGGTGGTGCATATGGCACATAATGCGAAAGATTTCAGAAAAACTGGGCAAATGTGAAAGGTTAGAAGGAAATTAATTATTTTTTTATATTCACCAAAGTTAACATGTTGCGTTTGATATAATGAATAACACTGATGTATGTCTGATAGGTACCAATACCTGAAAGTTGAGATGAAGAAAGTTGTATATGAGAGTTTTACAGTAATGGAGTTTGAGAACAAATGGAATGCATTCATTGTTGAGTACAAGTTGCAAAACAATGATTGGCTATGCGATTTGTATTTGGAACGTCATATGTGGGTACCTGCTTTCATGATAAACTACTTTTGGGCGGGTATGAAGACAACACAGAGGGTGGAAAGTATAAACAGTTTCTTTGATGGCTTCCTTACGCGCAACACAAAGCTGTGTGAATTTCCACAAAAGTATGCAGCAGCCATGGATAAACGAGTTGGAGATGAGACGGATGCTGATGCAAAATGCTCGAAGTACATTCGAAGACTCGTAAGTGGTTTCACTGTGGAAGATGTGTTTCAGAAGATATATACTGACACCAAGTTCCAAAAGGTGCAAAATTAATGTACACGTCTGATGTATAGCTACCCACGAGAAGAGATACAAGTGTCTGATTCACTTATTCAGTATTTGATTGAAGACCGTGTTTGGGTTGTGCCTGAGGGTAAAAGTGAGGGTGTTATCACAGACAGGAAAAGGTTTTATTCCGCCACCTTCAACACGGAAACAAAATTCGTATATTGTGATTATCGGAAATTTGAGACTAGTGGCATTATTTGCAGGCACATCATTAGGATTCTAGAACATAACCAGGTTGTTGACATCCCCCAACAATATATTCTGAATAGGTGGAGGAAAGATATACTAAGGAAGCACACATGTGTGAAGGTTTCTTACTATGACCCTAATAAGACTTTGGTGGGGAAAAGATATAATACACTAATGAATGCGTTTGAGCCAATATGTGAGGAGGCTGCCATGGTGAACGACGAGGCAGTTGCAATGGTGCTTGAGTCTCTTGAGAAACTTAAGTCAGAAGTTGGTCAATGCAACAAGCGAAAGTTAGAGCAAACAGTCCCGTTAATGTACCCGGAAGAGAATGTTCCACCTTGTCAACCAACTTCGGATGACTTTGGTACAACAACTACGTTGCCGCAACCAATTGATATGGGTGTTAAAGATCCCTTGCCCAAGAAAAGGGGAAGGAGGAGGCCCAAAGGTTCTCGCAACAAGGGACTAGCAGAGATTGGATATAAGAAGCCACGACAGAAGAAGGTTGTCCAGGTAATATAATTGTCTAATACATATATTAAACTAAAAATTAAAATAAAAAAAAATAAATTAACGTTACTAATGGAGTTCTTCTAATCACTCCCAAGATAACCCTTATTCGGATAACGCCGACACCCATAGGGGAGATGAAGCTGTGTCCTCTAACAAGCCTAAGAAGATGAGAGTATGTTCGTTACACATTCCATTACAAGTATATTCCCCATCGCAATTATCTCCATGACGCAAGTATCTTCTTTAAATGGTGTTTTTTACAGGTTAGGCGAAATTTCCCTCCTCAACAAACAGTCGCAGAGGCTAATCAAATGGAATTTGTTGCCGAAGATGATATACTTTTAACTGGCACATCTACCAGCTTTTCAGAATACTTGTAGGACTCAACGGATAGGAAATCAATGGATAGGGGACATTCTATGTGAATGCCTTTAATCCATTATTAATTAAAACAAATCTCTACTTGAGTTGTGTGTATGGTATTATAATTATGGATACGAACACCTAACAATTAGTATTCCGGTATGTTATGTGGTCTCTTGTTAGTAACTTGAGAAGAACAATTGCAGTTGATTGTCCAATGCTTGGAATGAAAGTCCTATTGAAATGTAAGGACTGATGGGGGGTATAATTTGTTGTATCAACGACGGTGATAATGTGTGTTTGTAGGATCAACTTATAATTTAATGTTAAGTTTAAAAATATATAATTAAGTGGGGTTACAATTGTTAAATTGATACAGGTGTAGATGTCTTATAGTATAAATATTAATTTGTCTCAAAATACCCTAGAATCATGTCCATATTATGGCCCACAATACATGGGGATAGTGGTGCCCAATTCATTTAACATAGTATGTATGTTACCATGGATTTCCAATGGCCTATATTATATAAGTGTAAAGGCCCATGCTATCATAGTATTTAAGTAATATGAATATAAATTGGGCGAAAAGACTCAAAGTTAGTAGATAGTAAAAGTGGGGCCATGTTAACATAGTATGTAAGTAATATGAATATAAATTGGGCTAAAAGATTCAAAGATAGTTGTAGGGAATAAATTCAAGCATTAACCCCTAGCTTGAACCCCATTGTGATCATACACTAAAGTACGGTGGCGTCCAAAAGGGAAGAAGATAGAGTAAAAGAGTCGCCAACAAGTTTTAGGAACTTGTAAACCGTTCACAGGGTGAAGGTTACACCCCTTAACGATCCAAGAGATCGTCAACTCCATAAGGTCTAGAACCAAATAAGGGTTCGGGGATGAAGGTACAAATCCAACCTAAAAGAGATTGAACCTGCCCTAATAATAGGCCTCTACTTTATTCTGATCGTATTCATGTGCGCTTTTTAATTAACATGCAATCAATAGGATTAACCCTAAACCTGTTTATCTATGTTGGTTGAATATAATGCACAAATAAACTATTATTGGCGATCACTTGAAATTATAATCAAATTAACCCTAACAAGATTATATTATTAAATATCTTATTAAGCGTGATTACAAGTACCAAATTCCCTTTAAACATGCATAAAGGCGTGATCAAGCAATAAAAATAAAAATCATCAAGCAACATAATAAATATCATGACAATAAAAATCATCAAAATAATAATAATCATATAATAATATTCATAATCATCATAAATTATAACAATTATAATCATAATCATGTTCATGTCAATATTAAAGCATAATAATAATAGCAAGATCCTAGGCATGATACTAACAAGATTAATAACAAACCCTAGCATTTCACTAAGCAATAAAAATCAAATCTTTAGCCCTAACATGATACTAACAATCATAAATATTAGGAAGAGAATAGAAAGCATCATACTTTTAATCATACTTAATATTAAAGTTACCCTAGACATGATACTAGGAATATCATAATAACAATTTAAACATGATTTCTACATCATAACACCAATAAATCAATTAAAGTACTTACTTTGATGCTTCTTACCTCTTTCTAATAACAAAATACACGCGTTAGTAACTTCAAGGAAAATAATAAAGCGTAACAATTAAATTAAATAATTGGAAGAGAGATTTGGGACCAAACCCTCAGAAATTAAACCTTTCACGTCTAGGGCGAAGACAACTTGGAATATGGCTAGGTATTTCTAGATCTAATGAATGCAGAATTTTGTATGTAAAAAGCAAGTTTAGAAAAAAGAGAGATGAATGAATGAATGAATTGATTAGGGAAATCTTAAGGAGAATTAGCGAATGATTAAAGAGAATGAAAGAGAATTGAAAACTGATTGTTGATGAGAATTGGTGAATGAAAATGGAGTTTTTAATACGTTATTTATAGAGAAATCAGCCAAAAAGATAAAATATCAAAACAGAGCACTTGGCGCACGCAAAACGAGATTGGCCCACCTAAAACAGAGCTGGCGCCAGCACCAGCTAATTGGCGCCAGGCGCCAATGGCTAGCACCAGGCACAAATGGCTGGCGCCAGGCGCCAGGCCTGGTTCTAGGCGCCAATGCTTGGAGACAGGCCTGGTTCTAGGCGCCAGGCCTGGTTCCAGGCGCCAATGCCTGGAGTCAGGCGCCAGGCCTGTTTTTGACGCGTTTTCGAAAATCAGATAAGTTTTGCCGTTCAGGAGGATAAAATCGTATCTTTTCCTCGAAAATGCTTTTTGATTTTAATTAAAACTCTGAAAAGTCAACAAAAGTCAATTTATAAATGCTAATTGAATTAGGAATGAAAAGAACCTTCTAGAAGAATCTAGAAGACTAAAACCATTCCTAATTGCATTAGGAATGATAAATCACATTAGGCCCTCCCCTAGATCATTGGGCCGCATATAAAGCTCAAACCGGGCCCAGTTTAGTAAATTGGCCATAACTTCCTCAATATTCATCGGAATTGGGCTTATAATATATCGTTGGAAAGCTCTTGTCAAGCCCCATCCAACTACACTACTATTGGACCCATATCATGGACCAACCAAACTGGATTGGCTGTTTTCTTAAAATAAGTTTTCAAAAACAGATAGAAAAGAAAAGAAATTAAAACTATCCGCAACACTAGTCTTTCCACACTTTCGCTTCATTCGATTATGATTCGACGCGAAAGGTACTCATCACTGGGTTTGGTTTTGGGGAGACACAAATGGGTGTCTACAGAAGCCCCCACTTTGACTGAGTTTTGAGAAACGCAAGTTTCGAAAACAAAAGTCAAAGTATCGATAGGGACGGAGAATGATTCAGAACGTTCTGCGATCCTAAATCACTCTTGTAATGCCGATACCTGCAAAACTAGCATTAGTTAAACAGATAAAAGAGTTAAGAAACGCGTATCTTACACCGTCGAGCACACGTCTCTGAAAGTAACCGATTGTTGTTTTGATGACTTCCTACAAGCTAGAGAATGTCATCCCGCTTAAAAACCGCTACGCCTATAACTGCTTCCAATATAGAAAATTGCTTCGCCTGAAATGACCCTCCTCCGCTATGATAATATTCCACATCCAAGGGAATACCATCGAAGATTGCTTCTCTTGAAACAATCCTCAGTTGTTTGTGACAACTCTCCATAATCTAGGGAACGCCACCTTGCTGTTTCGATGTTCACTCGTCTCTGAACAAAGAGCTTCTTTTTGATATGTTCACGCGCCTCTAAACAAAGAGCTTCTTTTTGATATGATCTTCTGAATGATGTGTCCACGCGTCTCTGAACGAAGAGCTTGATAATAGGATGCCCACGCGTCTCTGAGCGAAAGAGCTTGAAAATAGGAGATCTTTGATGATATGTCCACACGTCTCCGGATCAAAGAGCTTTGATGAAGATGTTCACGCGTCTCTGAACAAAAGAGCTTGAATAATATGCCCACGCGTCTCTGGAGCAAAGAGCTTTGATGGAGATGTTCAAGCGTCTCTGAACAAAAGAGCTTGAATAATATGCCCACGCGTCTCTGGATCAAAGAGCTTTGATGAAGATGTTCACGCGTCTCTGAACAAAAGAGCTTGAATAATATGCCCACGCGTCTCTGGAGCAAAGAGCTTTGATGGAGATGTTCACGCGTCTCTGAACAAAAGAGCTTGAATAATATGCCCACGCGTCTCTAGAGCAAAGAGCTTTGATAATATGTCCACGCATCTCTGAACAATAGAGCTTTGATAGAAATGTTCACGTGTCTCTGAACAATAGAGCTTCGGTACTTGAACGTTTGTTGCGATAATATTCTGAAGAAAAATTTCCGAAGACCAACGTTTGTCGATCTTAAAAGCTCGCCTGAACTTTGCTTCCGCTGAAACCAGTATGTCGGTGTTTCCGTGATGAGCCAATTCTTAGGCGCTTTAAGCTAAGTGAGACGATCTTTCATCAGGTCAACCACTTATTACGATTGTAATTAAACTGACTACTTAATCATGTCAAATTGCTTATAGGGGCTAACTGACGTACCAAGGAACCTGAAATTGCTATATGAGGTCGAAATCACCTTTCTGTGAGGCTTCGATCTCTGTCGCTACTGAAAAGATCTTTGGCGTCAAGAATTGACTCTGTCGCCGAACGCTGTGATAGGGTCTTCCCTATTTTGCTGCACCTGTATTTATTTTGACTATAGAACTTTGCCAATCTCTTTAATTATCTTAGGTTTGACCTAAGGTTTAGCATTGCTTGACTCATTGACTTGACACGACTCAAAGTATAAACTTGACTCGCTGTGATTGACTGACTCGAGGTTGACTCGACTCAAAATGAAATGACACATGTGACTCATGACCCGTGTGTGCATAGTGTTGATTGTGCGACTCAAAAATGCAAAAAAGCAAAAATTTTCCGTCATTTTTGTGGAGGGTACCGAATTTCTCCCGAAAAAGAAAGACGTGAAAAAGAAAGAAGCTTTCGAATGCATGTTGAACGAGCTTAGTCAAATGTCATTTGATACTATCTCTCAAGGTGCAAGGATTAATCCATCCTAGGCTATCTCAACTGTTGACTCCATGATGAAAGTATTTGGGTAACTTAGGCACGGAGGCTAAGTACTTCATACTTCGTGATGCAATGACGAGTGATGTTGATATGACAAGGCATGCTTCAACGTTATGTTAAGATTTCATGACAAAGGGTTCCTAAGGGAAGTATATTTGGTCATGTATCTGTGCGGTGTGTGAAAGTGACACTAAAGTTAGGCCGCAAGGGCTAAGTGTGTGGAGAAAATATTATTTCAAGAAGAGTCAAATGATGGTGACTCTTAGGCTAGGTAAGCTAATGATATAAGGATCAAGCCCCCAAGTCTAGCTCTAAGTGAATAGGGATTAGCACAGGGGATCCCTTGATATGATCATGGTGCAATTGTGTGAATTTGAATATGAATGCATGTTTATTACGGCCGCACCTCGATGTGAGGTTGCCTACGTATCCGTTAGGAATCAGGTCGAACGTAGCTCTAGCCGAACCTCGCACAAGTGGTTATACCTCAAAAAGGTCTTTTTTAAGGATTATAACGTGGTTAGGCTAAAGGTTTGAAGAAGAAGAGGATAAAGGCTCAAGACCCTAGATAATCCCCCAAGGTGTGCAACCTTGCTTTTGAATCTTTGTATTTTTATGCTTGAGTTTCTACTCTTTTTTAGCTCTTTTTTTTTGCTTATGCCTTAGCATTTATTTTATTTTTATAAGTGTGGGCAATCCCGATCATGCGGTCTATCACTCACTTGGCATTCATGTTTCTCAGGCACGGTACCGAGCACTCGATAAGAGACGCAATCTGAGACGTATTCTTATCGAAGATATTTTCATATCAAAGACATTGGAACACTTGCCCTTTTGTACACTTTTATTTATTTATTTATTTTTGCTTATTTTTGGTATTTTAATCTTTTGAAATCACTCAAGCCTTTTTAAATTGCATAAGTTGCACACCATCCCATCCCAAGGTTAGGTAGATGTAGGTTGAAAAAAAAAAAGAAAGGTTTATCGTCAAACGAGGCTTAAAGTGGTTTATGAAGAAAGGATGTATAATTGAAGGGCGAAATGAGATATGATGTGGCTACAAGGGGTGCCTTAAATCATTGGTATACCTTGTGCTTAATGGATTTTTTTTTTAATGCAATGCAATGAAATGATCATATATAAGGAAATAAATGCTCATTTTATTAAAAGAAAATATATAATGATCCTACAAAATGAATCTAAGGAGAATAAAAAGGTGCCTATTCTAGACTTATTGGGGAAAGGGTAAATAAAAAGGAAATAGAAAAAAAGAGGTCACGAAATCTTGTCGTTGAAGCTCGCCTCTTGTCTTGTGTTGTTTGCTTTATCATCACTCGCTTTTCTTGTAAACTGGAGGTATGGGAAGCTTGTTGTTATCAATCAAATGTTGGATATCCTCCTTTAGCTTCCAATAGCTCTCAGTAGCATGACCCCTACCTTGGTGGTACTTGCAGTGTTCGTTTGGATTCCAACTAGGCAATATTTTCTTAAGTGGGGGATCTTGAATAGGTCCAATGGGAGTAATGATTCCCTTGGCATGGAGTCGATCGAAAGCCTCATTGTAGCTAATTCCAATAGGGGTAAAATCCTTTCTCAGTTGCTTTCGATTACCCATGGCTAGGATCTCACTAAGGTCAAAAGTACCAACACTATTAATAGAGTAGGTGTTTCTGGAAGAAGAAGGATAGTCGTTCTTTTTCCCTTTACAGCCACTGTTACTATTGTCACTGATCTTGGCCTTCTTGTCGCGCGGAGGAACATGAAGGAGATTTGAATCAATGAAGTCTTGAACACGATCCTTAAGGGCGAGACACTTTTTAGTAGTGTGACCGCGACCTCTATGGTATCGACAATAGGAATTTGGATCCCAATTGGGAAAACGTTTTTCAGGTGGAGGATCTTGACTGGGACCAATGGGGTGGATAAGACCTTGATCGTGAAGACAGTTGAAAGCTTCATTGCAAGTCATTCTTATTGGTGTGTATTCTTCAATGGTCCGTTTTGCCTGTGGCTTAGGAGCATTGAGTTCTTCATTAAACTCTTGGCGAGAATTTTGTTCATTGGCCATCACCCGATTTGCTAATCCTTCTACCACATTTAAGAGCATGGCAATGACATCTTGCAGTTTTCGAACGTCCTCTTTTAGACTTGACGAGTCTTCCTTGAAATTATCTAAGAACAGACTTTCATCTTCCTCAATTATGGCCACTTCATCGAGAGAGGTTATATAAGTTGTCTCGATCATGGGCTCTCCTACAGGTGTGATAAGAAGTGATGGATCGAAGGATGCTTGGTCATCTTCGATGGCTGAAATCTCGGAAGTTTCATTGTTATCGATCAGATCTTGAGTAGCTTCTTTGAGTTTCCAACACTCCTCAGTGTCGTGACCCTTTCCTTGGTGATATTTGCAGTGCTTATTAGGGTCCCACTTAGGTGGCCTGGCTTCTGGACCTGGATCTTTGATAGGCCCTATGGGCATGACTAGTCCTTTGTGGTGTAACTTCTCGAAAGCTATTTCATAACTCATACCAAGTGGAGTGAACACCCTCTTTGATCTTTGGATTCGTGGTTTAGAGGTGTTCGTGGCATGTACTTCATTAATGGGAGAGGAAGAAGAAGGATGGTCGTTCTTCTTTCCTCTTGCACCATTATCTTTCAGAAGGTCATCTTCAATGTCAATGCCTATATTATAGACAGCTTTGAAAGTATTTAAATTATGTTGGTACCTTAAGTGCCTTGAATACTTCCCTTGGAGATTCTTGATAAACATCCTCACAGATTCTTTTTCGGTAGGAGCCTTGACCATATTAGCGGAAGTTTCCCTCCATTTGTTGAAGAAAGACGTGAACCCGTCGTTTTCTTTTTGTTTTAACATCTCAAGTTGTTTGTGGTCTGTTTCGTCTTGGATGTTGCACTTATATCTATCTATGAAAGCGTTTGTTATTGACTCCCAAGAAGAGGTCTTCTCTTTCTCGAGAGAAAAGAACCATTGTTGACAAACGGTTTCGAGAGATAGTGGGAACAGAGAGGGGAAAACCTTCTTATCGATACCCTTAATGCTCATTATAGTTTCAAAAGCTATTAGATGGAAGTAAGGGTTATCTGTTGCCTTGAATTTAGGGATGTCAGTGGCGTTGAACTTATGTGGAAGAAGTTCCTTGTCCAGCGAGACCCCTTGTGAACTCATTCCCTTAAATTTGTAGTCACTAGATAGCTTGCTCAAACTTTCTTGCATGAGGTTCATTTGTTGTTGCTTCACAGGGTCATCAATCTTGAGTGTGAGCAGCTTCAGTGTTTCAGTCACGGTAACCAATTGGTTCCTAAGCTCATTGACTTCTTCTTGACTTGCCATTATCTTTTTAGCCTTTCTCTTTTGACGAATCGGTTTATCAAAAAGCGAGACTTGAATAAAGAGGTTGTCCTTGATTAATCGCCCTTCTCTTCTCGACCAAGTACTGTGGAAAAGGAATTTGGGGATATTCATTGTTAATTATTTGACTCAAACTTTATTCAACATGCAATGGATGGAGGAAGTGAAAAAAGATGGAATAGAATGTGAAGAAAAAAGATGTAGATGGAGGTATATGAAGAATTAGGAATAGAATATACCCCCCAAATTAAATGACGGAAACACCGACTTATGCATGAACCTAAGACATGGCCATGGTGACATGTGTACTCAGAGTGTGTGCTAAGACTAGTGAGTTTAGGTGACATGTTAAGACTCGTGTCATGACCATGTGGCTAGACTATGTGACTAGACTCAAGCAAAGACTAAGTTAAGACTTCACATATATGCATTAAACTGGACAGACTATGGTATTTTAGTCATAACTTTTGATCTGTGACTCTGATTTAGATGAAACCAACGCCAAATTAAATATAAAACTCGGGGCTACAGATCCATAGGCTGTACGACTCGTAGTTCTTCCTATAACTCCGGATATGACCAAAACAAATTGACGTTTGTGTAGTATACGGGAATAAAAATCCGGGTTGACTTAAAGGAACTATGACTCGATTTATATTTATTTATTAGCTCAAAATAATTAATTAATTAATTAATTAAACAAAGTCCTTTAGTCATTAATTAGTTTATTTAGTCTAAACACAAGTGTAGACACCCATTTGTGTCTCCCCAAAACCAAACCCAGTGATGAGTACCTTTCACGTCGAATCATAATCGAATGAAACGAAAGTGTGGAAAGGTCTAGTGTTGCGGAAAGTTTTATTTCTTTTCTTTTCTCCCTGTTTTGGAAAACTTTATTTTAAGAAAACAGTCAATCCAGTTTGGTTGGTCCATGATATGGGTCCAATAGTGGTGTAGTTGGATGGGGCTTATAAAGACCTTTCCAACGATATATTATAAGCCCAATTCCGATGAATATTGAGGAAGTTATGACCAATTTACCAAACTGGGCCCGGTTTGAGCCTAATATGCGGCCCAATGATCTAGAGGAGGACCTATTATTAATTATCATCCCTAAAGCTATTAGGATTAATTATAGTCTTGAGGATACTCTAGAAGGTTCTTTTAAATCCTAATGGAGTTAGGATTGATAATTATGTTTTAAAGAGTTTGAAATTGAATAAAACTACTCCTTTTAAGAATCCTTGTTTTGTACGAAGTGGAATATATTCAGATTTTATTTTCGTGCTTCATAATATTTATCCAAATTTCATATGGTTGGATAGATCTTTAAATTATCTTTCCAATGATATATTATAATATTAAATCCGAGCTATAACGAAAAAGATATGAATGAGACATGAAACTTTATCCAAAACTGACACCCTTCCACTATTTTGGCCATATCTTTTTATCTAAAAAATATTTTAATCTGATTCTAATTGGGTTGGAAAGTAGACTTTAAGAGCTTTCCAACGACATATTATATGTCTGATTTGGACTTTTGGATCAAAAGATATGATAAAAACAAAAACTTGTTAAAAACGGGCTTGACGCCTGACTCCAGGCATTGGCGCCTAAAACCAGGCCTGGCGTCTGGCGCCAGCTATTGGCGTTTAGTGCTAGCCATTGGCGCCTGGCGCCAATGGCCAATTCTTGGCGCCAACCTCGTTTTGCGTGCGCCAGACTCTATTTTGTTAATTTTATCTTTTTGGCTGATTTTCTCTATAAAATAACGTATTAAAACTCCGTTGTCATTCATCAACAATCAGTTTTCTTTCGCAATCATTAATTCTCTAATTCTCTCTTAATCATTCACCAACTCTCATCAATATTTTCTTGATTATTATTCTCTCTCTTTTCTAAACTTTGTTTTCATACAAAATTCCGCATTCACAAGGTCTAGAAACACTTAGCCATATTCGAAGTTGCCTTCACCCTAGACGTGAAAGGTTTAATTTCTGAGGGTTTGGTCCCAAATCTCTCTTTCAATTATTTAATTTAATTGCTTTGTTTTATTATTTTCCTTGAAGTTACTAACGTGTGTATTTTGTTATTAGAAAGAGGTAAGAGGCATCAAAGTAAGTGCTTTAATTGATTAATTGATATTATGATGTAGAAATCATGTTTATATTGTTATTATGATATTCCTAGTATCATGTTTAGGGTAATTTTAATATTAAATCTGATTGTTGTGATGCTTCCTATGCTCTTCCTAATATTTATGATTGCTAGTATCATGTTAGGGTTAAAGATTTGATTTTTATTGCTTAGTGACATGCTAGGATTTGTTATTAATCTTGTTAGTATCATGCCTAGGATCTTGCTATTTTTATTATGCTTTAATATTAACATGAACATGATTGTGATTATAATTGTTATAATTATTATTATTATTATTATTATTATTATTTTGATAATGATTATTTATTTATGATTATTATTATGATATGATTATTATTGATTATGTTGCTTGATACATTATTTATTCTTTATTGCTTGATCACCTTTTTATGCATGTTTAAAGGGAATTGGTACTTGTAATCACGCTTAATAAGATAATTAATAATCTTGTTAGGTTAATTATGATTATAATTCAAGTGATCGCCAATAATAGTTTATTTGTGCATTAAATTCAACCAACATAGATTAAACAGGTTTAGGGTTAATCCTATTGATTGCATGTTAGTCAGAAAGCGCACATGAATATGATCAGAATAAAGTAGAGGCCTATTATTAGGGCAGGTTCAATCTCTTTTAGGTTGGATTTGTACCATCATCCCCGAACCCTTATTTGGTTCATGACCTTATGGAGTTGACGATCTCTTGGATCGTTAAGGGGTGTAACCTTCACCTCGTGAACGGTTTACAAGTTCCTTAAAAACTTGTTGGCGACTCTTTTGCTCTATCTTCTTCCCTTTTGGACGCCACCGTACTTTAGTGTATGATCACAGTGGGGTTCGAGCTAGTGGGATTATTAAAGGCTTGAAATTATTCCCTACAACAAGTCAAACAAACGGTTAGGAAAAATCACATAGAGCATGCACAACAAATAATGCACAATTAGTCAAGTAGGCACAATATGATGCAATGAGTTTGCAACCTAACCATGGCTCTAGTTCTCTAAATTTCGGGATATGGTTTAGTCAATATAGGGTCCATGGTTAATTGTCCGGATGCACCGCACGGAAGCCTAACCGTGAAGGGTTGGCGCGAGTGGATGGGACACCACGAGTTTGAGAAAAAACTCGCTTCCATGGTTTGGTGAATTCAACAATCTCGGATGTACCCTTTGTTGCACGGAGCGTTCAATCGGGTAGATGGAGCATGAATTCCCAGAGGGTTATGTCCATATGTAGAACACATATGGGTTTCAGAAAAGTGAGAAAGAATTCAATCAGGAAGTAGGATTGAGCAAACAATACGAAAAACCGGTCGAAATTAGAACGCATATTTCTGGCTCGGTATTGGGGGAGGTTGGCGCCAGCAATCAGAGACTGGCGCCAGCTTTTAACTGTAGCGCCTGGCGCCAATGCTGGCGTCTGGCGCTACGGCTAAAATGCTGGCGCCAATGCTCTGGTCATTGGTGCTACTTCTTACATGCCTCAGCAGCTTTCTGTGCTCGATAAAATTTTCCAGTTTCACGCGGTGTTATTTTGGTCCTAGTTGTGAAAGATATTTCTCAAATTTCCTACGTGTAAAATCCTCTGTTTTTAACTCATTACGGATGGTCTTTCCAATGAGATCTTTTTTACGCATATGACAATAATGTTAATCAAAATTACGCACATGAAATACTTAGAACGTTTCGAGTCTCATCCATTCATTCTAAACCATTGACGAAACAAATTCAGGAATTAAAATAGAAATCCTCCCCAGTGGAGTCGCCAAAAATTGTAGGGAATAAATTCAAGCATTAACCCCTAGCTTGAACCCCACTGTGATCATACACTAAAGTACGGTGGCGTCCAAAAGGGAAGAAGATAGAGTAAAAGAGTCGCCAACAAGTTTTAGGAACTTGTAAACCGTTCACAGGGTGAAGGTTACACCCCTTAACGATCCAAGAGATCGTCAACTCCATAAGGTCTAGAACCAAATAAGGGTTCGGGGATGAAGGTACAAATCCAACCTAAAAGAGATTGAACCTGCCCTAATAATAGGCCTCTACTTTATTCTGATCGTATTCATGTGCGCTTTTTAATTAACATGCAATCAATAGGATTAACCCTAAACCTGTTTATCTATGTTGGTTGAATATAATGCACAAATAAACTATTATTGGCGAACACTTGAAATTATAATCAAATTAACCCTAACAAGATTATTAAATATCTTATTAAGCGTGATTACAAGTACCAAATTCCCTTTAAACATGCATAAAGGCGTGATCAAGTAATAAAAATAAAAATCATCAAGCAACATAATAAATATCATGACAATAAAAATCATCAAAATAATAATAATCATATAATAATATTCATAATCATCATAAATTATAACAATTATAATCATAATCATGTTCATGTCAATATTAAAGCATAATAATAATAGCAAGATCCTAGGCATGATACTAACAAGATTAATAACAAACCCTGGCATGTCACTAAGCAATAAAAATCAAATCTTTAGCCCTAACATGATACTAACAATTATAAATATTAGGAAGAGAATAGAAAGCATCATACTTTTAATCATACTTAATATTAAAGTTACCCTAGACATGATACTAGGAATATCATAATAACAATTTAAACATGATTTCTACATCATAACACCAATAAATCAATTAAAGTACTTACTTTGATGCTTCGTACCTCTTTCTAATAACAAAATACACGCGTTAGTAACTTCAAGAAAATAATAAAGCGTAACAATTAAATTAAATAATTGGAAGAGAGATTTGGGACCAAACCCTCAAAAATTAAACCTTTCACGTCTAGGGCGAAGACAACTTGGAATATGGCTAGGTGTTTCTAGATCTAATGAATGCGGAATTTTGTATGTAAAAAGCAAGTTTAGAAAAAAGAGAGATGAATGAATGAATGAATTGATTAGGGAAATCTTAAGGAGAATTAGCGAATGATTAAAGAGAATGAAAGAGAATTGAAAACTGATTGTTGATGAGAATTGGTGAATGAAAATGGAGTTTTTAATACGTTATTTATAGAGAAATCAGCCAAAAAGATAAAATATCAAAACAGAGCACTTGGCGCACGCAAAACGAGATTGGCGCACCTAAAACAAAGTTGGCGCCAGCACCAGCTAATTGGCGCCAGGCGCCAATGGCTAGCACCAGGCGCAAATGGCTGGCGCCAGGCGCCAGGCCTGGTTCTAGGCGCCAATGCTTGGAGTCAGGCGCCAAGCCTATTTTTGACGCGTTTTCGAAAATCAGATAAGTTTTGCCTTTCAGGAGGATAAAATCGTATCTTTTCCTTGAAAATGCTTTTTGATTTTAATTATAACTCTGAAAAGTCAACAAAAGTCAATTTATCAATGCTAATTGAATTAGGAATGAAAAGAACCTTCTAGAAGAATCTAGAAGACTAAAACCATTCCTAATTGCATTAGGAATGATAAATCACATTAGGCCCTCCCCTAGATCATTAAGCCGCATATAAAGCTCAAACCGGGCCCAGTTTAGTAAATTGGCCATAACTTCCTCAATATTCATCGGAATTGGGCTTATAATATATCGTTGGAAAGCTCTTGTCAAGCCCCATCCAACTACACTACTATTGGACCCATATCATGGACCAACCAAACTGGATTGGCTGTTTTCTTAAAATAAGTTTTCAAAAACAGAGAGAATAGAAAAGAAATTAAAACTATCCGTAACACTAAACTTTCCACACTTTCGCTTCATTCGATTATGATTCGACGCGAAAGGTACTCATCACTGGGTTTGGTTTTGGGGAGACACAAATGGGTGTCTACAATAGTAGATAGTAAAAGTTGGATAAATTGGGCCTTATAACTCGGCCTACACATTTCAAAAACCTTGGCTATGTGCAATACAACACATTTTACGTGCTACTTAAAACACTCCATGGAGTACACCTCTAATTACTCTGAGGACCTAATACCATTAGCATGCATAAAATCAAGTCAATTAATACATGGTAGGGACATGATTTACATAATTTATAAAAGCTAAGAAAATCACAAATTCGGGCTTTAACACTTAAATTTTAAAAAATTAGCCCTTGGTTAGTCTTAAAATTCCAATCTGTTAAGTAAACATTAGCAACAAGTAATACTTCCTAATACATAGCCGACCTAATACATTAGCAACAAAGATTTAGCATAACCTAAGCAAAACAGCCACACCGAACATTTTTGCCTCTGCGTTGGCAACTGCTTTCATTGTCCTCTTCCATGGGGTCATTTTTGGTTGGAGTAACAAACGGTTCTACTCCCACACCCACGGCCAAAGGCCTCTTCTTGGTATTAAAATATCGACCCATTTTCTTGATCTTACCCTTTGTCCATGCAAACATCTTCTTAACCATGGTTGAAACCTGAAACTCATCTTCATTTTCATCCATCACTGACCTAGCCTCAGGACTTTCAACTCTAGGCTGAATTAGCCAAGGCCCTAAGAGGTTAGGTGACATGATCAGACGTAGCAAAAACAAGCTGGTAAGCGAAATATAAACGGGAGAAGGAAACTCATCATCCTCTTCGTTGCCATTGTAAGGCAGTTCCCCTCGAAACAACTCCTCAAAGTCCATTGATGTTGGGCGTGAGCCCAACATTGGGCTTAAAGGGGTGTTTGTGACTCCCTCATCTATCTCTTCGTTGATAGGTGTTAGCAACCTATCCCTAGGCCTGACAAAGAGGCTTGACCTCACATATGTATCTCTAGTTATTTTTCCTTCCCTAACACCCTCACTACCTCTCTTACTTCTTTGTTTATTAACTGGTTTTATGCAGCCGTGAGTGAGTGAGTGAGTGAATGAGGATTTATTTATGTGGGTTGAGGTCTCACAATATATATAGGAGTCATGTGGAGTTGAAGGTGGTTGGGGAGCATTTACCATTGACTTAAATTACCGTCACTTTCTCTTATGGATGCCAAATCAAATAATGGTTTAAGCCGCCATTCCCTTAAACTATCAGCTATAAGAACTGACCACTGGATAGTACATTGCCTAGATGTCTGCTACACTTTATGTCTTACATGTATGCAAGTCCACATTTACCTGTTGGGCATTTTGATGAGGAGTCTAAACTAATTAGATTATTTTTTCTTAGCACTACTCCTATAATGTTGCGCCTTTGTATATTAGCATATAAATTTCGGAGGGCTAACATTCGAGTTTAGCTAAATTAAATATAAATAACTGTTTTATCTCTTGTTTATTTATGAAAATTCATTACATTAGTTACCGATCAAGTGTTTGGCATGGTGAATGGCAAAAATTTTGCGAGTTATTGTTGTTGCTAATATTACAGAAAATACTTTCCCCTTGTTTCACTTAAAATATTTCGGACTGATTTGCATATTATAGGAAAATCACGGTCGTTTTTTTTTAGTTATACTAGCGTGACTATATAATAAATATGTATACGTGAATAGGGAATAATAATAATACGGAGTAATTAAAACAATAACAATAAACTATTGAACAATAACAATGATTATGCTAAGGTAATGAAAACAATAATTATAATAATTATAACAATTCTACAAATAATAAAAATATTACTTATTTATACTTAGATTAATAATAATAAAACCTATGAGTTGTTCTAAACAACACCACGTACTTGTGGATTCTGAAAACGTGAAAACCATGTCTTGAAAATTATCAGTCGTGTTAATGTGGGCCCAACTTGTTCGCATAAACTGTGACACCAACATTAGGCCCACATCTCTAACGGGTACGCCCGTGCAATGTTACTAATGTAAATACGTTTTATATGTAAAATTTTTTGATTCACTTCTATTATTATTATATATTTTTAGATTATCAATTAGTGTAGAAAGAGTCCCAAAAAAGCCCTACAAACCCTCACTAATAGCCGACTATAACAAAACTTTACATCAGTTGGATGGTCACTTTCAAGTAAAAGTTAAGGTCAGAAGTGGGGGACGCATACCTTCCAACTCCACATACACCGTTTCACCGAGTTGGACCCCCTCACCCCGCATCATTTCGGGCACTCCTTTCTTAATGCTGCAGGACAGTATTGATTTTTTTTTGTCGAACCTCATGCGCATTGTTGCTTTCCACTTGCGTTTCACCCAAAGTACTATGGGGGTTTCTTTCCCAATTCCTTTGAAATGTGCTTTAGGAAACGGTAAAGGAACATTCTACAAAAACAATCACCAACAATACCATTGTATGAATATGGAAAATATGCAATGGCTTACGGAACAATGGTGATGTTGAAACTTGAATACAATAAGGATGCTTTGTTCCAAATTGACATAAATAAGGATGCTTTACTAAGATGTCAACTGCTTGTTCCAAAAATATCTAAATGTAGTATAAAAAAATTAAACAATCCGTGAGTAGGCAACTTACAATTCCAGGTTTCCCCATGTATCCTTTGCTGAATGTAAACTTGAAGGAGGGTATTCCAAGTACTTCTGTTGGGACGAACTCCGATGTGTCAGCATCACTGACTGAGCCGTCATGCTCTATGAGTATGTGAGGGTCAGTGTGATCTCCTCACCGTCACGCCAAATCCTAACCTCACACAACATTTCGTCACTAAATTCTAACATAAACTTAATACGGTCTTGAAGTTGCAATTTGTTTGAAGTAACAAACTCTCTCCATCCATCACCTAAGAAACGCTCAACCACACCCCTATTATCAACACCCTCTCCCACTTTTACTTTGTACACCTTTGTCTCAGTGCCTCTGTGTAGGCGAATCACACCCTCTTCACTCTTGTTAGCTTCCCATATTTCTTTCAACTCCGTACCCATACGCTTTGGAAGAGCCTATGAACATTCAAAACCATTTGTTATCAATGCTAGCCATCAGGGATGCTTAAAAATCGAGAGTATCATAATTTAGGATCACATTGCAAAAATGAAGTATACTTGTCTATTTTTGATGGTTTGACATATTTTTTTGCGCTCTGATTAAGCCATTGTTCCCCTAATTCTAACACCAATCTTGAATTATGTTTTATGATTTTTTTTTCAATAATTATCATATACTTGACTTTTCTTCCATGGACAAATTCTGTCTATTTTTAACGGATTGATATAGAGAATAAAAAGAGAAATAACTCGTAGTTAATCTAATCTAGTTAGATATGTGTCAAATGAAAATTGCTTTTAGACAATTACTTATAGAACAAAACATTTAATTGAATAAAAATGTAGATGTGGTGCCCCAAATGGCTTCCTACTATGGGACTCACTAAACATTAACAGGATAACAAATGTGGCCCATTGAAACACCAGTAGTCCAATACCAAGAAAGACCACTCATTCATTTTTCTTATGATTCGATGTAGAGATAGCTACCTAGCAACCCTGATTAACATAACTCTTTATAAGATGTTTGAAAGCTATACCAATAATTACCGATATAATCTTAGTGATGTGAGGAATGCATCATCATAATCATGTTAAAGTTGAATCAAATTAAGTTTAATTTAGCACTTATTTACATATATAGTCGAGTAGTCGACAATATACAGTTTATATATACGGCCAATTAACACAATTAACTCATTGTGTCTATCAATTGCTTATTGCAATAATAATTGAAATTATTTATGTCAATATATTTTAGCTAAATACCCACTTATCTAATTATATTTTCCGTACTTTCACATAAATAGAAATAAGCATAGGATCAATTATAGACATGAACTCACCACTTTTTCTAACCATTGATTTGATCGTAGTGTGAAGTCGTATCTAGAAGCAGACATTATATTCCTACATCACATAACAATCTATTTAGAATATGCCAAATAATTCAACCAAATAAACCACCACCAAGGAGTATTCCCTGATTAATATGGTGTTGTGCACAAATACCAAAAATCCAATACATGACAAATTGCCTCTTCCTCAACAGAAAACTTGAACAAGATCCACATAACCACATATAGCAAAGCAACTTTCATAACGCTTTCAATAGTTCTTTGTGATGCATTCAACTTCATATTATACAAATCCCATGACAATTAAAGCAATTAGATAGTAATTATTTCTTATAGTGACCAAGCATTTCAAATCTTCAACAAAGAAGGGCCTATCAAACTTTTCCAACAGGGTTCATTTGAAGAACTATACAAGATCTAATAATAGTAGTGATTGTGATGTACTTCAAAAGCAGACACATTGCCTATTTAAATAACCATTCGTGTGGGCTAATTACGCCTCACAATCTAAACTTAATCTTTATTCAAGTAATTAACAATTCATTTTATTTAATCGGTAAATTATGCCCAAAACTCAACAATAAGGGGTGATAATATCATCTTCTTTGGTTTCACAAATACGAACTTTTAAAAACACAAAGAATCAATACGAGGAGAACTATTTAATTAACATTCTTGTCATTTGAGTATTTCGTACATAGGTATAACTAAATCAATGAAGTCACTATAACAATGAAGGTAGAGAGAGAATGGATTTAGGATTTATAAAATTGGAGGGAATCGAGGTGTGAGTTGTAGAGAGGTAAAGAGGGCTATTAGATCTAATGCTAAAAGAGTACTAGAGAGTAGTAGTTAGTCCCGATTTATGAAAAAAAAAATTAAAAATATAAAAAAAAGAAAAAGTAAAAAGAAACTGAAACAAATTACATACATGTATAAGTAAAGAGGGCCCACGTATAACATTTACATTACATTAAATTCTTGTATACGTTAACAACTGACCGATTTTATCTTAACATTCTATTTAAGAGTAAAGAGCACAACTACTCCGTAAACTAATCAAAAAGTTGTAGTTAGTTCACCGAACGTTTAAAAGTTTCAAGTTACTCACTATAACCTATTGTCACCTTCATTTACAGGTTAATGGTAGAAATCCCTAAACTTTTTGACATAAATGTTAGTGTACACCATAAACTTTCCTATAATTAGATATGGCAATGGATCGGAGGTGGGTCGGGTGATGCGTCATCCGACTCCATCCACCAACGATCCATCCATCAACCGACCCATCCATCACCTAAATTTTTTTCATCCACATCCAATCCATCCGTCATCCATGGCTGAATCCGGTGGATCGGGTGATAATTCGGGTAAAATAAATAATATATATATAACTTTTCATTTTTCATAATTAAAAACAAGATTTGAAAAAAAAAAGTGATCAATTTTATTAAAACCTTGATACATCTTTCTAATACTTGATCCTTTTTACTAAATTAAAAGAAATGTCAAAACCTAACACAACAATAGACATTAACTTATTATAAATAGATATTTATTTATATATATATATATAAATTTAACGGGTGGATGGATGGACCCGGTGAGGGGTTGGATTTAACATCATCCGTATCCGACCCTATCCGTCACCCAATCCATCCATCATCCATCCGTCAACCGCTTAAGTTCGGGTTTTCATCCATATATATGGATCGGATGGATGGTTATCCATCGGGTTTGGATGATATTGCCACCCCTACTTATAACTCCCTAAACTTCCTCACAAATTTTTTAATTAATTAGCCAATTCATTATAAAAATTTATTATATATACATATTTCTAACATCACTTATGTACATACTAACATACACTAATGCTATCTCGATACTATATATGCTATTATTTTGTAAAATAGACAGTGAAGGAAAAAAGAAATTGAATTATTTAGTAAAAATGAAAAAAATGGCTACTTATTAGCAAAGTTTTTTTTTAAAAAAAAATAAATAAATAGCTAATTCTAGTTTGCCTTCATTGCATAATTTTTTTAATCTTGTTTAAATATTCTAAAAAAAATTAAAAATTTAAAAATAAAAAATACAACCCCTTAATATAATACGAAGAACATAGTACTCACAAAACATTGGCTATTTTTATAATTATATTCCATAACTAGCTAAATTATTGATTCCTAAATATAATATATTAAGAAAACAAAAGAGATTACTGTATTTCCCTTAACATAAACAAAATTCAATTACTCTCTACATTATTCGTATCCTTATATGATTGTTTCCCTAAAAAAATATTCCTAATATAAATAAATATGATATCCTAAATGAGATTTTAAATAATCCAAATCATCCATAAATCTTTAGTTATTTATATTCTATAACATAAGTTTCATAAAAGTATTACAATTTTTACACATTTAATTTAACAAAAACTTTAAACTTCATGTGACAACCAAAATTGCTTGCATGATTGTGATCATTTATCTATGAACTTTGTATAAGTGAATGTGATGCTTTATTTGTAAGACCTTCATACTTAATATGTTTATCAAAGGAGCTTGGTTGGGATAAGTTTCTGTGATAGCCTAATATTGTGGATATGAATAGGCTGACATTGATAGTTGACACCTCAGGATATTAACATAATTTGTTACACCTATTTTAAGAAATAGTTAAGGTTTGAATTGGAAACTATGAGGTTGAATTTTGTCAACCCATGTAAGCTTTAAGTTTGACTTATCCTTTGGAGTATGTTTCTAAATTATAGTTCTAATGTTAACGTAATTTCACCACTAATTTGTTATGAATGGCAAGTATATTCCCTTCCTTAGTTGATCGATTATTTCATCTTAGCATACGCTTTACTCCAAGTTGGATCGCAGGTGCATATTTCAATTCATAATTCATCTTCATTACATACTACTAGTTAGTAATGTGGATTTTGCAATTCTAAATTCCCCATGATGGATATTTCAATTCAATACTACTTTTTAACGCAATGTGGATTTTGCAATTCTAAATTCCCCATATTTAGATTCCAAATGTTTGGGTTTATATCAAGTAGAATGTCCATATTATGTTGTTGAAGTGATCATATTTTTTCTTTTCGTGGTTTTGTACCTAATTGTAGGCATGATTATACTAAATTGCTTGCATGATTCTTTTTAATTTTCAATATTTATATACATACTTTATGTGTGCATTCCATTACTTAAATGGTTTGCTTAATTCTTTTTAATTTTTATTATTTATATACATACTATATACAGATGAATGGATATTTTTTCCTTCAACCTTTACTTGGTAATGATTCTATATAATATAATTCGTACAATGTAATAGATCCGTATTCCACTACTCCGACATAATTATGTATGGACTTATTTAGGGTATACTAGAATGTCATGGAAACCTTGGCCTGAATGATTTAAAAAAAAAATAAAACAATTTAGAAATATGAAGGTTGTTCTAAAAAATAAATACAACCTTTATAATTGCACATCCTATTACGGTAGAAAACAAGCATTCCAAAATTAGTAGAAGATCACTGTCTCGAATAAATTGGTACCTCGTATACCTTTCCTATTAAAAATTTTATACTATAACGTATAACACTTGACATGTCAAGGCTCATGTTGCATCTATATCGATCTCAAAGCCCCTACAGCCATTATGTGAGAGAGGTTAGTATTAGAGTGATAAACATTGTTATGACTCTACTTTAAACATCAGCGCCACCTTTTTTATTGCATTGATCTATTGGCTTGGAATAAATTATCACAGCTTGTGTGACAAAATATAATAGCTTCAAAGTATTGGTTTCATTAGGCATAGGTGTATTCTTAAATACTCATAATATATATCATATATATAATAATTGGGTTACATTTAGCCCCATAGTGAACCAAATCCACTTCTTATACAAATAAACAACTCAATCGTTACATATTTTGTTAAAAAAAAATTCAGATGAGGGCATGACAAATACTATCCGTCACTAAAAATACTTAGACTTAGTTCCCATAAGTTCCATAGTACCTGGATTAATACATATACTACTCATTCCTAATTTAACGGACATAAGTTCATAATTATATATATCGATACAGATCAAACTTTGATCATGAAACGGTTAGCACCACACTTCTCAAGGGTTCCTCCAATTGTTTGGCAACACATACAGGATCCAATTGTTCTTGATTCCTATCTCTCGGATTGTGTCGAGTTCGGTGACAACAACATTCTCATATACCCCGAACAAGTTACGAGGATGAACGTTGTTACGCTCCCCCCAATTCTTGTATACGGTGTACAATGTGTCCTCGGGCAAAGCAGTGACTCTAAGCATTCGAGGAAAAGACACCAAATCCTGCATCCAAAAAACCTTGACACGGGTGTCCACATTGTGATTCGGATCCTGCATTATTTGTACACATGTAACCATGATTTATCACTTTCATTGGTAAAAGAAAGACATATTAAATTTTTATAAATTTTCATATACTGGAGCGTATTCAATATAATTTAAACTATGCTAGAACTATTTGTACACATAAAAATCATTATACCTTCTCGGCTTCTCTAAACAGCAAAAATTTCATAGCTTGGAATAAAGTGGGTGAAATAGAATTTACCAATGAATTGCATGCAACTATACTTGGAATAAATTTAACTTACACAATTTACCAATGAATAGCATATATATAGGGGACCACTTAATGCCTTATCTGATGAAGTCCATATACTGACATCATGATAAAATTAATTGTTCAATATCACAAAAGTTACATAATCTAATTCTAATTCCTTTGCTCCTGTCAGAATATTTTATTCCATAATATCTGTTTGTTTCATTTTTTTTTCCCATCCTTTTCTCAGATTAAATTTACACTTGTCTTCAGGCTAAAATAAATATATTAATTTATTAAAAATAACTATACATATATACACCTTCTGATTTATATGGATATATAAATGCATAGAGTACAAGTACACAGTGGAGATACGTATTTGAAATTCTTCATAATATTGTAATACAATTAAAAAGAGATTAATTTGTAATTTACAACTCGACTTTGTATTTATTTTTTTTGTTTATTTTACTCTCCACGAACCAGCTCAAGTTCATGCACATAATATTACAGTTTCAACAAACGTTACATAATTCTAACACCTTTTTCCGATATGATGTTAATTTATTTTTTTTCAAGATTCACCTGAAATATTTCATTTTTGTTCAAATAATGTCAAGATAAAATGTATTCTATTATTAACAAATCTATAATTCTTCCTATTATTGTACTATGATTAAGTAGAAAATTGATGTTTTTTTAAATGTTAGTAGCATCTACATCTCCTTAGCTTGTGTTTCATAAGTACCTATCTCTTGCAAAGAATTATAAGGAATACTTTTATTATATATGCAAAACTTCACATTAAAACAATTAAATTATGGAAATAAATACACATTTCATCCTCCTTAAACAAATAGATCCTGATTTGGACTTGATTGCAAAAGTACAACCGTATGTAGCAAAAAATTTTACATTTGCTTAACATTAATTACTAGCACTTATGTCATATGAATAAAAGTTTTATGTTTAATTTTATTATATTTATTAGCACTTTACTATATTTATTATTCGGTTTTTATTTTTACTTGTAACGTAATTATAGACATTTATTTCTAATTTGGAAATAATAATTGACGTACTTAGAATTTAATATATCTATATAAAAATGAAAATAATTTAGCAAATGATAAAGTAATTAGAAATAGTTATCAAAGCCTCAACAGTAAGTACATCTCCTTGCTGAATCCCCGCATCAAAAGTGGTTTGAGATTTCGAGAGCACACCTCCGTTCCTCCGAATCACAATTTCATCAACATCACGATCAACCCTATTAGCATAATTCAGGTACAAACGATGGAGTGTCTCAATTCCAGCTACGGTGTAAGGTATCCCTACATCATTGGGGTTGGTGCTACGGATCCTAACGTTGTAAAGAGGTATGCCCCCATTATAATTATACGGCAAGCAATAACCTGGATGTTCGACATGGTGAAACATAAGAGGAACGCTATGAGGGGGTGTAGGCATGTTTTGGACTTGAAAGGGAGCTCGGGTTGAAGGAGATCCTAACGATAATGATGGAGGTTCGTCCACCACTTCTTCTGGGAGGCGGTTCAGGTCTGGTTGGAGAGGTTGGACACGACCACCGTTGGTGGTATCATTAGGGCTAGGGTGTGAGGGATGGCCACCAATAGTTATGGAGGCTGCATGGGCAAGCATAGCAAGAGCCCGCATATTCTGACGGGAATTAGGCCCGCCCTGACCCCTAAGACTCCAACGCCTCCTCCCACCAGGCCGTGGGAAAACAATAGGGTGTTGGGTGTTAATCTGATTTTTTCTAGGCATTTTCCTCTTTAGTGTTTTCAAACTGGTTAGGAGGAGGAGTGAGGAAAAGGTATTGGAGGCATCTATATTTATAGCACTTCCCCCCCTAATAATGTTGTTGACTTAACTTATCTTGTGTGTGTCTAAATTTTTTTTAATAAAAAACACATAAATTAATAAATACAATGAGAGGTTAAGATAGTACATACATTTATGAGCTTCTTATTACTCTCCTCCTACTTAGTTTGGTAGAGCCAATTAAAGGCAATTGAGTTTTAAATAAATTTATGGGTAGATATTTTCGTTTAATCTCTATTTTTTTTATTTATCTTAAAATATTATTATTTATTTAGTTAAAGAGTAATTATTCCATCTTAAATTAAATATAATTAGATTCGAACCGTAATTACATGTAATTATTGAACCATATCAATGTTTATGTGAATTGGTCGTTCATATTTTTCTTGATTCATATTAGACCGTGCTACGTATCCCAACTTTTTAACTAGACAAAAAATAATAAGGACATAATTAACAGCCTCAATCAACCTATTTTAGCATGAACTTCAATATAGGGGTAATTGGTTTGAATCATTCCATAAGTGGAATATTTCATATGTTAGCAAATGACTACGAGTTCAAGCTAATTACCTTTGGAAATTCTACTCTTGACATAATTAAGTAAAGTTAGCCGGAATGTAAAGTATTTGCATGTTGAGTAATAATGTAGCATAGTAGTACTACTCCATCCTAAAACAGAACTCTTTGAGCATGCATAATATAAAATGTGTCTATTTTTTTGGGGTGAATCATATTTGGCCTTATGAGGAAATAAAAGAATTAGACAACCATTTTTTTAAATAATAGTACGCAAATAATGCATGCGTTGGTAAAGCTAGGTATATCTGTTTATGTGGGCAATTGACCAGATTGGTAAATAATAAATATCCTTACTGACTAGTAAGTTAAAAACTACTCAAACTACACTTAGGAAATATAACCAAACTATATGCGACAACTTGGTAAAAAAATATAAACTCCGGCAACACATAGCCCAAATAATTCTACACTTATTTAGCACAACATCTTTAAAATTCTTAATTTAAATTGTGTTTCATGTTTTAGAATTCATATTTCCCTTTTAAGATTTTGAAGTAGTAAGACTTCGCCCTTTCATTTTGCTAAATCCCGCTTACCAAAGTGGTTTTACCCCCTTTTATAAAAGAATTTCATTTAGAAGGATACTTCAACAATTTCATAGGTGAAGCTATACCAATGTGGTTTTACCCCCTTAAAAGGGTTGATATTTACCAAGCTGATCAACCGGCCCAGTTTATGTGATTTAGTTAGAAACTTGTCAAGATACGACTACCGCTTGTAAATCGCCAATACAAACACCAAATATAGTAGGACTTAATTTTAGGGGCTTTTGAAAGTATGGATGGGATTAAGTCCGATAAGAAAATGTAATTCATCGGTGGATAAAATAATTGGGATTACATAAAAATTATAGTGCTATGAATAGATCTACCATGCAATAGGTCATAAATTTCAATACTTACTAGGTTAGTTCCCGTGTCATGCACGGTAATTTTCAATAATTATTATTACTAAATTATCATTATAATTACTTTTTTATAAATATACAACTTCAATAAAGATATTGGTGTCAAATTTTGATAAAAATATGGAAATCAAAATGTATGTGTGTGTGTTGGGGGGGGGGGGAATTCATAAGGCATGATACATATAAGATGATGTATTATAAATCAAAGATATGATTGCTTTAAAACAATACTCATATTTAATAATTAAAATGAAAAATAAATTCCGTTAGTTTATGTAAGAAAAAAATGTGTTAATTGATAAGAAGATTAATAAAGAAAAATAAAATAATTAAACAAATATATTGTACGTTATTATGTTAAGAATGATTTTTTAAACAACTATAAATATATGTCAAATCTTTTAATTTTAAGTAAATACATCTATAAGATTAGGGGATTATTTTAATAACTATAAATTTTTTGTGTTAAACATATGTCAAATCTTTCAAATTTAAATAATTATATTGTATAAGATTTATTTCCTAAATAGAAATTTATATAGAAAAAAAAAATCATAGGACACCTCATGAGATGACATTTATCATTGCTGGTGTGTCTTTTAGTATATAGTTAATGATGCTATGTAGCGAACATCTTTATTTACAAGTCTTTCATACCATTTGTGATTAAGTATAGTTGGAGCCAACTTTTAAATGTTGATTTGGTAATATCACCATATGGAAATCTACATCATAAATTGTAACCTTTTGTGGGTAAAAAACTCGGGTCAGTAGGAACAAAATTCAGGATCCAAATTATCCAAATAAGTTTTCGTGAACTTCTTTTATAGTTCTTATTACTGACAAAGGAAGCTGTTGACATTTCTATTTCGGGTTTGGGGGTACCATTTTCCAAGTCGGGTTTGCCTGATTCGTGGCCTACCAAATTGATGTCCAAGGATTTTTGAACCTCTTAACAATCACTTGGGTAAAATATGAAAAGTTTTTGGTAGACTTCATTTAAGGGACAAATATGGAAAATAAAACACAAATTATCTATAGGATAGTACTCTGACAATAGAGTAGCACATTAAATAAAGTGCTTGATTGAAGTCACCTGTCATTCGTCGGCAATATTTGAAGTGTGACATGAATAGTTGTACTACTTCTTTTAATATTGCAACTATAGTTATCAAAGCTGTTGAATCTTAAATGTCCTTGCTAATATGAATATAAAACTATTTCAGTAAGAATAGCTTGTAAAAGTTATTTTCAACCATTACACAATTTTACATGTTTTTTAAGGTATAAGTTGATTTAAATAATCATAATTAGTGGACCTCATTTCAGTTACTTATCAAAATATCGATGATGGGCATAAGGTACACATGTGTAATGAAAGATTTATAATAGCTTGTAGCAGGATTAATCTTATCATAATTAATCTTTACGGGTTTGATGTTGTGAATTCAAGAAATAAAAATATATCCCACTTGTCACACATGTTGTCGGAAATGTACTCATGGTCCACTAAATAATCTCTAGTTCATAACTTTTGCCGGGTTAGACTTATCTCGACCTGCACTTAAGATGTTAACTAACTCGATTTGGTAACCGCGTGAGTAGTTCCTAGAATTTATGTTTCGAATTGAATATGCAAACAAAGTGACTTTCTTGGAACAAAAATTTAAAATTGAAACCAATATGTAAACGAAGATTATTTATATTACGGTTTAATTACTAAATATGAACCTAAATTTACATGTAATATGGACCTCAATATTTATTGAAACAAAAAGAATACAATGTCACAAGGCATTTAATTAAAAAATAACCTTGAAATTATTATTGTCACCTAACTTCTACAAGGTTCATTCGACCAGATTTAATTGTGTCTAAACTAAATAGAGCATTAGATTTGAAAAGATATTTTTATTTTTATTGTAATTCGATTTTTAAAATAAAGAATAATAAATAACCAAAATACACTTTATTGCATTTACTCAATATTGTACTCTATGTAGCAATCAACTATGCATGGCTTAAATATGATATGATGTATAACTAGTGCATTGATGATGACCCCAACCAACTTGAAAAAACCATCAAATGCTTTGCTCTTCTTTTTTCTTACAGTTACATTCTATAAGAGCTATGAAATCTTATTAGATTTAAGGTAAAAGGTGATTCCTCCTACTTATTCTTACAATAAGTAAGCATTAATCTAGAACATCATATTTTGCTGAGGATTATGTTAAGATTGTTGCTAATCAATCAATTGCTTGCATTAATATAGTCACTAACACTAGTAATCCTAACTGCACTATATACTATGATTGTAGCTAATTTTGTCGAAAATAATAAATAAAAATTCAAGTCCTTTTATCGTTTTAAGGATTAATGTTAATACCTAAAACATCAGTAACTATGTAAATAACATAATATTTTCTGGTCAAAGGTTTTTTTTTTTTTTTTTTTTTTTTTGGTATGATAATGAATTTCAATTAAGGAAACAAATTCTATTACAAAAAATTTTATTTTATATGCTGATGTAATATATTTACTTATATGTTAAATAAAGTAACATATTCTTTATACACGAATAGATTTGTAGCTTACAAAAAATAAGCATAACATATTTTTACTCATTTTAACCATGTTTAACATATAGTAGTTAATCCTTTATTTTGCTCGAAAGTTGTCAACTACAATTTAAGATAATTGTAATTAGTTTAATTTAAAAATAATCTCAAATAGTTGTAAAAAAAACTATAATTTAAGAATTTTTTTAAAATAAAACTAATTGCAATGATATTTTAATAATGGTTATTAATAATTATCGTCTATGGCACGGGAACCAACCTACTAGACTAATATTTTTGTAAAACTCCAGCTTAGTATTAGAAAAGATATTTTGTGATGCTTTGGAATGTGATGCGTGGGTTTCACAGATAAGAGTGTGAACTATATATATGAAGTAATAATTATCATTTTTTTCGCAAATATTTAACCCTAAAAACGTAATAAAAAGATTACACTTTTATTAAATTAGAAATTAACACATATAGTGAAAAAAACATTTCTATAACCATAACAATGGATGTAATGGTTTTTTGTAAACGTGTCAATTTTTTTATTATAAGTTAAGGGTTTTTATTATATTTAAAAAAAAATATTATAATTTTTTTTTTTTTACAACTATTTCACGGGTTGTGAATCTTGTGATGATGAAAGGATGTAATGGTTTTTTGTAAACGTGTCAATTTTAAGGTAAATTAAAACTTATAATATAAAGGTATAGGGTTAGTACAATTTTGGTCAAATAAAGCTGAAAATGGTTGATGGTATTGAATGCACATGAAAATACATTTACAGCTCATAGGTTTGCGTGTTGTATTTATAATTTTATTAGTTATTGGAACCTAATATTTCATTTGAGTGAGATAATTTATCTTGTCAAAAAAAAAGTGAGATAATTTATTAAAAATTTATATAGATTTAGTTAACTAGATTTTGCTGATGGGTAACCTTTATTTTAATATAGTGACATTTTTTTATTAATAAAACAATCATGTTGTCTCTAATGTTAGTGGTGCACAATAAATTAGTGTGAACCAGGTCCATTTAAGGATTTGTACACGTGTTAAAGCAATTCTGAAATAATTAGATTAGACACAAATATGTAATGGACAACGGTAAGATAAATAGTACATCGGAAGCAATTTATGATAACGTATGTTGGCTTTAAGGTAGCAACCGAGTTGTTTAAATTGGAGTACAATAATCTTATTTTAATGTACTTTATTAAATGGAAAATATTTTGTAATACTCTATGATGTTATCTGTTTGACGCAAAACTGAAGACTCAAAAGAGAAATATAGTGAAAATGTATTCCTACCTTTTGTTAAGG
The DNA here is from genome assembly GCF_001683475.1 of Chenopodium quinoa. NCBI lineage: Eukaryota > Viridiplantae > Streptophyta > Magnoliopsida > Caryophyllales > Amaranthaceae > Chenopodium > Chenopodium quinoa. Next base: position 180,868 of record NW_018745395.1, read on the forward strand.
GTTGTTAAAAATCTCATTAGTCATAAATATGCAATTATGATGTGTGGAGCAATGTCAGATTAATTGTAAATACTGTTTTTTTTTTTCTTTGAAGAAGTGTAAATAATGTCTTCAATAGTGCTATGTATCATTTATATTTTGAATTAATATTAATGTTGATTTTCTTTGTTTTTTAAAAAAAATACCTCCGTATTTTTTCTACATTAAATTGTAATTTATACATTGTTATAAGCCGTGAAGACGAGATACAAATTTCACATCAACTATATTCATATGGATATGATAGATGTTGGTATCTGAATAAGATGGGATTAGTATATTATATCACTTCGTAGTTATTGGGTGAGAATTGAATTATATTATTGTGGATTTGATGAGATATCTCTATGTGTTTTAGACTAAAGTATATATTCTAGTATGACTTGTTTAAAGTAGTTTTCCAAATTTGCTTCTCTTTTCTTAGACTTTAAGGTCAATGGTTAGATAATCTTTACTCACAGTCATTATATTGTTTTTTTTTTAAGTTGTGACTCTCATGTCGGGAAACAAATGTACACTCATATGGTATCTTCGGAAATTATATGCCTCTAGAAAAGGCTTTATTGATAACAACTTTATTTAAAAATTTGCATCCCCTGATAATATTTTAAATATAAACATAACATTATCCACCAATCCCACCCTTATTAAAAAAAATAACAATATAATAAATGTTATATAATTACTGAGAAGCGTAAAACCATCAACATTGCAATTTAAAAGGAGCGCGGGCTATATCTTATTTTGGTGCCGTTACGGAACCCACTATTCTAAATTCCTCGATAGGCCTCTTCTATATTGTTGATCACTTCATCCTTATACAAACCAATATATTTCATGTAGGATCTTGTTAGAATCGTCTAATAAGTACTACTCGTATAAGAGTTTATAATTTTCATAATTTTTACTTACACAAAATTAAAATCATTGATGGTTAAACATGTGCATTAAAAAAACAGAGGAAGTAAACTATATTTTTCAAAATTTACATATAATGAATCTTCTAATACAAGTTATTTTGGTATGGTTGGTGTTAGGTAATAAATTAGATTTTTTAAAAATTAAAAAGTAAACATTGACAAAAAAAAAATTTATGTGTAACGTTGACTGGTTGGTTGTAATATTTTTTTATATTTTTAAATTTTTTGTTTAAAAATGCGTATACCCATGTTAGTTGTTATGTAGTGTAACTGAACTAGGTTTAAGTATCAAAGTACTATTGGGTGTGTACCAATTGTACTTTGCATAAAGGTAAAGCTCATTTAAAATTATAAATAGTTCAATCCATTAATTTTGAACTCATCAGCTACTCATATTATAAGTGTGAGTCCATGGTCTTGATACATATACATAAATGAGCATTATATAAAAAAAAAAACCAATTTATCATGCCTAATCATAAGTCCTACTTATACCATAATCAACATTATATTTAAAATAACACGTTACCATATATTTCCAACTCATAAGTCGTACATAAATAAAGATCCGGCCCCTAATACATTAACCGTTACTTGAGTAAACTTGGAAAAAGATAAACTAAGACGTACATAGCTTTTATTGTAACTAGTAACAGACACATCATTGCAACATATCACATGAACTACGCGAGATTCATTTAGAATTTATCTTGGTAATTACTACTTGAGCACCATTCCACACAACCTTCATAAAAGAATTCGGCTTGCCTTTGGATGTCCCTAAAATTAATACATGAATGGCAATGATGTAAGAATGTTTCATATAAAGTGCAACAACTCAAGAAGTAACCCTTACCTTAACAAAGATATCTATTTTCGTTTTGCTTGTATACAGTCCCATGGCCTTAATCCCAACAAGGTCGCCCTTCCACATATAAGCTACTCCACCACACGGTCCTTCATTGGGGTATGATAGTCCGAAGCCATAATCTCCTGGTAGTTGCTTAACTAATTTTTTGATAGTTTGATGACCATGCCTAGTCTGGAGGAGTATAACAATTAGAGGCATATGCATCTTATACATGGTTGTGAAGTTTTCGATAAATGAAGGCCTCCCAATCCCCCTTACATTCCATATGCACACAAGGGAGTTTAAAGGAAGTGGACCAAAATGGCCATTTATAGCGTCCTCGGCCTTTCTACTATCATACGGTGTTAAATCCACCATATGATATCCCAGAACATTGTTAGGAAGTTTGGAATAAAGTACCCTAATATGTAGCACATGGGGAAAAGGAGGAACCCTACAAACTTGGAAGGTGTCAGTGAAAGCCCCAACACACATTCTTATCGATGTATCATCTAATTCGAAAATTGGACATGAAAGGTTGATATTAGGTTTAGGATCTAGCAATTGCATTGTAGGTTTCATTAATTCGGGGTTGAAAGAAGACGGAGGTAAGGAGCCTAGGCACCATAACAAAAAAAACTTCAAATTCATGTTTAATAGGATGGGTGTCATGAATATTCGGAAAATGAGCTGGTTTTGGGGATGCATCAGACCCAATTTCACGCATGACAAGGAGTTAAATAGGTCGTTATCAGTGTGGGTAGGGTGGATTATAAGAGCTGCTATTGTTTCAAGTGTGAGCTCGGCCAAAATGTCACCATCTTCATCTACAAACAAATAGTCGTATTGTGTGAAGTCTAACTCAGGTATCGAATTTTTTGGAGGTTCAAAGAACAAGAGGGAAGGAGTTTGACATTTCGTAATTGCACGACGAGGCATCGTGGGATTGAGGGGAAGATGTAACAAAAGTTTTTTAAAAAGGAACAAAGCATGGAATTCAGTAAAGATGGTGGATTTCTTTATCTATCGGCTGCACTTTTATAGTAACACAAGCGTGAAAAAAAGTCTTAGTGCCATTATTTATTAGGTTGTTGAAATGAAATTCAGGTGTACGATTGGTTACATGTTTGGTAGTTATCCCAATAATCGAGGTTGTTACAATATGAAGGCCAAAAATAGGTTGGAAATACCTCCACCATGAGACAAACAAAGTAAAATAATTTTCATATAGTCGATATAGATAATAAATCTCTTGTAAAAAAATTATAATATGTAAACTTAGAATTTTCCCATACTATTAAAATTTATTAAGTTGGATAATATAGAATCTTATTAACATCAACAAAATAATCTTAAAATTATATTTCAGTAATAATTGGGTTATGAACTTTGTTTTTAATCCTCAAAATTTAATAGATGACATAGTCATCTTGTATTCATGTGTATGTAGTTGTTATTACATCCACATGGTGCACCCATACAAGAGCCATTATACATTTTAACAGGTTGATTTTTATGTTTTGGGACTAAAGTTTTTTAACAAAATATCACTAATTAATACTTTATAGTTAATTAACAACAGATGAAGTGTATCAAGCGATATATATGAGACATATACTATGCGGATAAAAGTAATACTCACTATTTGATTGGTCTTAGGAAAACAAATGAAGAGTTATCGCTAAAATCCTCCTTTAATAGATAACTAGGATAGGTCCCGTGCCATGCACGGTATATTGTAATATTCATTATCAACGTTGCATAATATTAAATTAAAATCAAATGAGCCTTTTAATCCTATGTTCTTATAGAAATTACAATCATTTTGTTGTATACTCGTATTGAAACTTTGTTCAATCCTTTGTTCTTATAAGAATATGTATTAGAATGCGTTTCCTAAAAAAGAAATTAAGAATACTCGTACTAAATAGTAGAAGAAGTTGATACAAATAGCAAGTAAATTTTTTTGGGCCTACTTCAGTAGTTCTTGTCAAGTAAATGAATGAAGATTATATCTTTTTTGAAAAAAATTCTCAAAGATTGCGATATTTTTTTAAAGTACTTTTATATTGACAAAACACATACCTTAGATAATGGCATATCTGTTTTTAGAATGCAAAAGATCATACCGAACTACTACGTGTTTGTTACCAAAAGTGAGTCAACTATAAAGTTAAGTATGATATTACTTACTATTAAGTATTACTTGTTAAAAACCAAATTGCATATTTTATATTAAGTGATCTTTCTTATCTTTGTTAAGTCCTTTTTTTTTATGGGTACTTTTGTTAAGTCTAAGATTGCTTTTTTTTAAGGGTACATTTGTTAAATCAAATATTGTTTTTTTTAAGAGAAGATTGCATAATTATATATCATCGTAATATATAAGTTAGGAGTCATTAGGACAATCATGGTATATTTAGTAGATAATTACTTGGTGATTATTGTTGTTTCCTTAATCTTAGGAGATAATAATAATTCAAAGTTACATTTCCTACACATATACTCGCTCCGTGCCCTTTGATAGTCACTTATGTATAAATTTTAGTCCCAAAATGTACACCCCATTTTGTTTGCTTCCCATAAACATTTATTTTGAATATCTAATTATCAACACATGAACTCCATAACAATATCGAATGACCCTTCAATCATACAAGGTGATTTGGGAATCAAGTGTAAATGGACACGATTATTTTATACATTTATTTATTTACCAATCCTATACCTCAGTAGTGTCAAAATGCTTGTAAAACTTGCACCCATAAGGTATGGGTCATCCCTATTATATGTGGATCCAAAAACAGCTGGGCCAAGTACATCAAGTAAACTATTAGGCCCAATCTTGCTTTGTTTGGTTTAATTGTACAATTCTTGGGAGGTATAAACATCCAAGTTGTTGTGTATTTATGGCCCATTTATTTGATTGGGTCCACCCAATTTCACATTTTGTCATAAGTCAAATTTAAAGTTAGTTTACCACAACCTACTACCCAATGTTGGGACTAAACTTCGTATAATATATATTAATCACTAGCTTAAACTGTCACTCAATTATTTTTGATATTTTATTGCGAACTTATTTTTTTAGTTGACATTTAATAATTTAAATAGGTATCTGAACAATTTATGACTATGTTTTATTTATTAAAAAAATCATCATTAATCAATCAATCATCATTAATCAATAATATATACTATAAGTATATATTAAAAGACACACCACACGTGTCATCTCCTGGTGTATCTTTTAGAATTTTTGGGTTAACATTTATTTTATGTAAATTTTTAACTAAGGTAATTATAGATTTTCTCAAACGTAAATTGCATTAATTGTACAAAACTATATAACAAGAGTTTTTTTTAATAATATGACTTATATTGGAACTGTAACTACTGTGCATTATTCCACGGGACCTAACCTAGTTTTCAATAAAGTGCGAATCTTAGTACAACGGTGAATGTGTTTTATGGAGTTGCTTATTTTTTATGATAATAAAACTGTTATTTCATTAAGTGGCAACAAAACAACTTTGTAAAGTATAAACCTATCAATACTAATCATTGGATATTCGTCAACACGTGAATTACAACTTATTCATAACCGTATTTAAATTCTAATAATAAAACGAACACCCGTTACATATTTTACAAAAACGCCACAATGATCATGTACGAGTGTCACAAAATTATTCGGGTTAAGATATATGGTCCATAATCCCTTTTGTCCCAGACAAATGGGGCCCAATTCCAAATGTTTAACATTTAAATCCTTATTAGAACTATGTACAATTTACCCAGAATAAGTTGATTACTTGGGCCCAAGATAGGTGTTGTAATTGAATTAATGCTAGCTTGTATAAATACCTGTTTAGTTATTTGGTTAGGAACAAGTGTGATGGAGATATTCCTTTTTCTGACCACGAAATCTATCGGAAAACAAAATTTACAATAACTACGAATCATTGTCGTGCGTTTGTAAGGTGTACAAATACCATCACCTTTTGTAAAATACAATTAATTATTGTTACAGTTACACCACAGGTTAACTTAAGCATAGCGATAACCAATATGTTTCTTTGTTACATTATTAGCATGTTCAACCTTGGCTCTTCCTTGACGACCAGAGCGCCTTTGCCTTTCAGTTTTAGACCCCATCAGCTCGGAGACATCCTACCACACAACGATATAGCCCAATGATGTGTTAATGAAACATATGTGGCCAAATACAATTTCGCTTTCAGTACAAAGTGTAAATAAAAAACTCACTCTAAGCACAACATTCTCAACTGGTGCTTCAAAGTCCCTAGCAATCTTGTAATGACTCTCTCCATAGGCAACATCAACCAACTGCACAAAAATCAAGTAACTCTAAGCAATACTATTAAAATTACCGTTTTCCTTGCAAATATTCAACAACCCTCAAACATGTGTAGATGAATAATACGAAGTATAGTTGTTGATTAGAAACTAACCCCTAACCTCCCATAGTCCCCATATCTTGTCTGGTCTGCCTTCGCTGCCATTGAGATTGCATTCTTGGTCCATACCTTTATCCTAGGGAACACATCCCATTGTAAAGGAGGCCTATTTAGCCTGTCGAGGTAAAAAATCTGTAATAAAAACATCGTCAATTCATAATCACAAAATCCTTCACTAATGTCAATTAACAAAAATTGATATATGTATGCATCGTACTCACAACAGCAAATATCGCACATCCTCCACATCCACCAGCATATCCAGTTTCATAGAAACGCCGAGCAAAACTGGACACACTATCCATCAATTTCTTCAACACCAAATCACTCCAATCATACTCCTTACAGTCCTTGACACAGCTAACAGCCGGTATTAAATCTGTGGCTAGCCAAGGTGATTGGGTTGGACAAAATACCATATGCAGCAAAAGGATAAGAAATAGTGTCTTGAATTCCTCTTCCTCATCTTCACCAAAGTTTCCCTCCAATCTATCCATCATTTTACTAGTTACCGGAATACCGACAGATGTATAAACACTTCCACATCCTCTACTAGATTTTGTTTTCCATGAACTCCCATATTGGAGTATCACCTTATGAACCTTCTCACGAACTTCATTGTTCATCATTTTAGAACTTGGCACGGACTTGTTACCACTGGGTGTACCTAATATCCATCTAACTTGATTCTTTGACAGCGGAAACTCATGTCCATCTGGAGCAATCAAGATCCTATTAAGTGGATCAATTCTAGTCATAATCCAATACGATAATTGTCTTGGTAGATGCATGCTTGACACAAGATGAAGAATGCCTCCAAACCCCATCTCATTCACCCATCTAGTCCTTCTTTCATTAAATTTCTTACAAATACGCCCAAATGACTGAATACGACAATTGATACTCGGTGGCTAAAAACATAAATCAAAACCCCCAACTCATCATTATGACCAACACACACAACCTAATGTTTAAGAAATTAAAACAGCAGTTTGTTCCTAAAAAGAACAAGTCAACAACTCCTTATTAAAAACTTGGGACTTGCATATAGTGTTGGACAAAGTGGATCATAATAGTTGAACAAGAAACTTGGATTTCAACTACAACTCATAGTTTTAGACATTGATGTAACTGAAATTTATGTACCATCATATACCTCAATTTAAAGTAATATCAAATGCAAATTCAATACTAGCGCACTTACTCTACAAATTGATCTGGAATGCTCCCTCAATACTTGTCCCTTTTCCTTAACGACACCTCCCTTGCTCATGCTATTGTCCTACTTAATGCATTGCATATTATAAATTAGCATTTTGAAATTGCCTATGTTAATATTATTCAATGCGGGTGAAACGAACCTTAAAGAGTGCAGGGTGTAATTCAATTGTCTTTCCACAACAACGCTCATTCCTATTCTGCACAAAAAGGCAATTCTTTGTGGATAAAATACTAAACTCTTAAAACATTTTAGGGCATATAATAGATTCAGAGTCATTATACCATACATCTTTGTTTTCCATTTCAACGACTTCCCTCAATCGCTTCCCCATAAATTCAGTCTTGGAACTGCATATAGTGCATATAGAGTTAGAGACGCCACAAGATGTTTACTTGAAGATAAGATTTGTGAAGGTTCATGTTTTAGTCAAATCAAACTACTATATGGAAATAGCTTTAATTTCACAAATTCATACAACACCATTACATTGAAACAGCTACCGATTACACTTCGACTACAAGTTTAAAGAACAAGGACAACACAAGTATAATTACACTCACACACACCCAGATAGCCCACCCTCCCCCCCACCCCCACCCCCCACCACACACACACACATGATTTAATACCAATTCATTACAACCATTGAATATGAAACACCTACACCATCCCTTTTATTTCAAACCATAATCAAAACCTTTTAATTAAAATACAACTCTAATTTTACCAAACTACACAAACCCTTGTTTTGTATAATTAAACAACACAATTTCATGTTTTTTCGGATTTGCATTTCAACACAATTGTTTTGTGTACGTAAGCAAGCTACACTCTTTAATTAATTTTCGAAATTTTGCCCATTCACTTTAAATAATTTTTTGATTTCCATTTCAACACCAACCCTAGAATTATATGTTTCGGCAACAATTTAACTAAGTCACACAAAAAGAATTAAACCCAAAAATAAGACTTACATTGGATATTGGATACGGTCTGGCCGGTGCTTCGAATTCCGGTGTCGGTCGGTGAGCTTTCTATCGGTGAAGCAGATCCAACTATATCTCCCTCGCACAAATCGCCACTCGAAGCATTTAATCTCCTTTCCTTTATGAATAGTGAGGTGTTTGACGACGTTAAGTTAACATTGGTGACTGTACGCGATGACCTGTTCATTGAATACACGTGAGCTAACACATCACTGCTTACCTGGAGTCCACGTATAATGGATATTACCTGCATACCCTTATGATGAACAAGGTTCGTTCATCATAATGATGAATATGAATTTTGCGATATTGTCTTTTAGAATATAGTTATTGATTGATTGATTATTGATGACAATTATACCCCCGACTTTGTTTCATTGTTTCAAATACCTCGGCAGCCGTCACTCACACCTCTCAGCTCTCGTGGCTAAAGAGCAGCACTCAAAAATCAAAATTGCAGCGGTCGGGTGAAATTGAGGAGAGAGAAAAAGAGAGATGGGAAATCCGAAGCAAAAGTGGACGTCCGAAGAAGAAGAGGCGCTACGAGCAGGTGTCGCTAAACACGGCCCTGGTAAATGGAAATTGATCCAGAAAGATGTCGAATTTAACAAATTTCTCCATTCTCGCTCCAATATCGATCTCAAGGTTTCTTTTTAATTTTTTTTTTCTGCAAATTGCCTTTTCTTTTTCGTTGAATCTTGTTTTTGTCATATGTTTTTTTTTTTTTTTTTTTTGGGGGGGGGGGGGAGGTTTAATTTGATTTATTATTATTATATTTTTTTAAGATTTAATTTTATTATTATTTTTTAATTTTTTTTGGCTTGAATTGATGTTTTATTGTTTTGGTGTTGATTCTCTGTTGAAGCAAGCAATTTTGGTGGAATTTCGTTTTATGATTGTCAGTGGGATTAAATTAGGTTTAAATATTTGGTTATTCATTGTTTTTACTTGTAATACCTCTCATTTAATAATTGTCCATGCATTCTTTTGATCATAATATCTTTAATTACCAATAATAAATAAAAGTTATAAGTTAATTGTAAATTGAGGCAAATCTAACTAGATTTCACGTGACTATCTATCTGTTCCTTAGAGCTGCTCTGTATTGCTCTGCCCTGCCGCGCAGTGTGTGAAAGCCTAGCCCTGCTCTGTACTACTCTGTCCTGCCCTACTCTGCCTAGAAGCTCAAAAGAACATGGCCTATATAAATCATCAAACTCGGTCAAAGTAGAGTATGTGAATAGTGTAAAAGTTAGTGAAAACAGAGAAAGACCTTGTTCACCTCACCTTAAAAAAAAATAATATTAAGGAAAAATTATTATGATTTCATATGCAATAAAGTAGATTAATTGATTTACTATAATAAACTTTGATATTGCAAAATTTATAATGGTTGAAAAAGCCGTTTTTGCATCAGGCTTGGAAATGATAAGTCTGTATTCCTCAACTATGATTCTCTAAATTTGCTGGGTGTGAATCAATGTGTTTTTGTTGAAATTCGAATGTATTTTTCATTAGTGTTATCAAACAGCTTATGCCACCATAAGCTAAAATATTGGAACTAGGGTTTGTCCCTTCAAATAATAGAAAATTTTGACAAACCTTGATGTGTCTGTTAACTTTTGATTATGCAGTAGCTTCAAATTTTCATTAGTTTAGGTGATGAAGTCGCACATCAAGATTTTTAGCGTACATTTTTATGTAACCAGCTTGACTCCTTTTAATTTTCCTATATCTTGCGTAACAACTCTTTATTAGGCATTTACTACTCTAGTTAGGCATTTACACTTTGTTTGGATTGAAGGAAATGGAGGGAAAGGAAGGGGAGGGAAATGGAGGGATGGATTATTTTTCGTTTGGATAACAAATGAGGAAGGAAGGGAGTTGGAGGGGAGGCAAATGGAGGCATTGTAAGAAATTTGGAAAGAAAACTCATCATTCTTCCCCCCCCCCCCCCCCTCCTCTCCCCACCCCTTTTTTTCCTTCCCCTTCCTTTATATAAACACACTGTTAGTCCATAATTCATTTACTTGCTGCGTCGATGTATATTCTGTGTTTGATAGAATTATTCACTAGTATCAATTAGGTTTGATAAATTAATATGTTGTATTGCTGACACAGGACAAATGGAGGAACATGAGTGCTGCAGTTCAAGGCTCTAGGGACAAACTAAGGCCTCCGAAGCCAAAGCCTGTTCAAGATGCTCCTGCTGCTCCTTCTGTCCCCATGCAGGCTCCTGCTGCTCCTTCTGTCCCTGTGCAGGCTCCTACTGTTCATGCGCCTGTCGTACATGAATCACCAGCTGATCATGTCAAGGATGATTTTGGCAAGGACTTGCCTGATGCAAAAAACGGTCCCAGGTACTAGTAAATATAAAATTTTTCAAGATTGTGGGTGTTTATCGGAATATTTTTTTTCTATTATACTTGTAACCTATGTTAACAGACTCGAAAGTTTTCTTCACATACTTATGTCGACATGACATGGCACCAAAACAGTTATGAAATCTGGGTAAGATCTGGCAGATTGCACTCTAACACTATTAATTTTGATCTGGGACTATGATAACCCTAGATCTACTTATCAACACATTCGTTCACAAGGTCAAGTTGTAAAATATTAAGGGTCTTGTTTTGAACTAGCTGTTTCCTGGTCATGATTTTTTTGCTCAGATTGATATGAATATTTTCTGCTATCTGCCTATCTCTGTCCACAATGACTATTTCAAAACTGTGTAAAAAAAAAAAAAACTTGCTGGATAAGGTTTGATCAAATTCCTTTCTGCCAGCGAATATGCCTAAATTTCTCTGTCGAGAAGTCACTACCATTGTGCCACTCCTTAATATTCATGTCTATGTATAGTTTGTATTATCTGCCATGGACAACCAAACTCAGATAACAATTGCTCTCACTTTAAACTGTGGAAGCAGGGATTGGCAGGAACTTGGGTTTCTTCTCAGCTACCCTGATCACAATCATCATATTCTATAGATGACCTCTGTTAAAAAACTCTGTGAATTGTATTACCCTTTGCTTCTGCGAGGGAAAAAAAACTCCTTAGTTAGCTTGTATTCAGCCATGTTTTCTATATCAAGCTAGATGAAAAGATATCTCATCAAGAGGCTGATTGTTATCGAAATGGGCCCCTCTTTATTTCTAGAACGAGTGGATGTTCATTTTGGAAGGAATTTGCATCCGAAAACTATGAAAGAATTTCATTCTCTGTGAAGATGGTTGATTCCAAGATGATTATGAGAGGTAGGATCTTTGGCAATTAAACTAGAGATTCGGCTTGGTACCTCTAGACACCAGCAGCTTTGAGTTTTGAATGAGCAGGAGGCTGGGTATTTATGCAGTAGGAATCATCATAAATAATAGTGTTAAGACTGTTAGTTGCTGTAGTGGCTGAGTCCAGTAAGTAAAAGACCTTTCATCTGGACAATACATTGGGCCATTGTGATTCAAATATGCAAAATGGATTGTTTTATTTGGAAGGAAACAGCTGCTAGTGAATCTATTAGGTATCTGTGATGAATTGTGTACAATCTGACTCTTTTGCTCCTGTAACAGGTATAATGAAATGATCTTTGAAGCCCTTGAAGAACAAAATGGAATGGATATTGGTTCAATTTTAGCTCATATTGAGGTGTGTTCCAGCAGATTCTTTTTTTCCTTCCTATCATTCTCTTCTCTTATTTGCAGTATTGCACATTCTATGAGGTGAACCTTGCATCATGCTTTGTTTTTTTGATGATCTAATTCTGCTGCTACTCTTCCTTCTTCGAGTCAAGAATTCATATAGCACTCGCTGTTTTGATGTATTATTCGAATTCTCTTTAGTGTAGAAAATTATGCTATTATTTTCTTTGAACATGCATTATGAATGTCAAAATCATATAGAACTTAGAGTATGGCATGGAATATTTCACTTCATAATCTTGTAGAAGATACATAATAATAATAATAAAAATAAAAATATCAAGATGACATAGGCTGACATATCATATACTACCTCCATTCTTTAATGTTTATTACGTTTTCCACATTTCTGTTCCTTTTTATTCTTTACACTTTTCTTTATACCATATATTATGAATTGTTATGCTTTCACCCTCTTATCCTACACAAGGACCAACCTCTTGCCCCTTTTTTCTTGTCCCACGCATTACCTACATTAACCCTATATACTCTTAAATAGACTTGGTTTACATTAATTTATTGTGGACCACTAATATTAGAGGCTCTTTTGTTGTTTAGTAATAAAAATATAGTTCAATATGTTAAAAAAAAGGTCACTAACACACTATGTTCAAATAAAAGTTATTGTTTTACAATAAAGGTCATGAACTCATGACTCATAAGTTAATTAACATTTTAATATTGGTTAATATAAATAATCAAGGCCACATGTATGGAGCTGTGGTCCATAATAATATTATTGTGAACCAAGTCCACATAAGAATTTTCTCTTTAACACACTTTTTTTCCCTTGTCCAATTAGTAATCGTAAGAGCACTCATATTAGTGAGCAAAAAAAAAAAAAATTGCTCATTCTCTCTCTAGCCACTTTCTCTCTCTTCCCAACCAATTTGCTCATGAGTATTTTTGGTGAGGAAATTTTATCCCATTAGTGATCAAAAAATAATTGAATTGCTCATGAGCATTTTTCATTTTCCTCATTGATGTAGTATCATTTCTACCAAATTTGCTCACCATTTTTGCTCTTGAGCAAAAAATTGCTCACTGATGTGAGTGCTCTAAAGAACATTTAGGAACAAAAGTAGTATTTATGCTTCTCATTTCCACATAATTTATAATCCTAGATAATAATTTTAAAGAAGAATCCATAGTCTAAATGGGTACAAGTCTTGTAATTTTGTGATGAATATGTAGTTTGTGGTTTGGCCGGATATCCATATTAATACAAGCTGGATAGGGAGCATTTTATAACTATTCAGAAGTTATGTGCTGTGGTGTCTTTGAAATCAAGCTCTTGTGGGTTGTGGCACTTTTTACAAGCATGTACCCTGTATTATTTATCACTTCTAAATGTTTCCATTGTATACCAAGTATTACCCTTATCAATCATTGTGGATTGGTAAAAGTTATGATCAAGATAGTGAGCACTATGTAAAGCACTTTTTTATTCACTACAAAATATAAAGCAAATTACTTTTTACATAATCTAAACTATGACAAATGAAGAAGGATGGAAGTTTTTTTTTTTTTTTTTTTTTTTTTTTTTTTTTTTTTTGGGGTCTGGTTAACATCTTCAGACATTTGATAGTATACACTTGACACAAGCTCCAACATAACCAGAAAGCATTTGCTTGTAAAATTTTGTCTGCATACTGCTGTTATACATGTCATATGCTCAAATATTATCTTCAACCCATATTATGATGCTCTAAACACTTCCCCTCTTTTTAGGGCTATATTTAATAGAAGAAAAATATGAACTTCAAAAAGATTTAATGGGATTCTGTAGCAGGATTTCACACTCTTATTCTTTATATATCAATTTATAAACCTCCGTTACTAAATGATAGTTACATTTACTAGTAACATCGAACTGAAAGAGGGTAGGAGAGGAGGGAGTGTAGGGGTGTATGTATATTTTAGTTAAAAGCAGTAGAGAGTGATGTAATTGGGGTTTGTGTAATAATAAGTTTACTTAAATACTTCCTCCGTTTCTATTTAGTTGACGCGTTTGATTTAGGCACATATATTAAGGAGAGGAGAGAGAGTGAGAGAGAATGAAAAAGCAAGTGGGGGTAGCTTGTAAATGCAAGGTAAAAAATTTACCCCAAAAGGTAACGTGTCAACTTAAAAAAAACTTCCTAAAAAGGAATACGTGTCAACTAAAAAGAAACGGAGGTAGTAGGAAATAAAGCAAAAGTGTTGCCAATAAAAAGGATTGGGCATAAGTAGAAAGCGTAACCAACAAATAAGACAAAGGTATTGTATCTTTATATAGTCTCATTATTTTCTTTCCTGTGTCTACGTGGTTGGAATGGGAGTTTAGTAGTTCACATTCATTTAAAAAAAAAAAAAAATTGGTGTGGAAAGTAGTCTTATACCTTGTTCTGTACTGTTCTTGCCTCTATGGTTTCTATCATTATTTTGGGGTAATCTTCTTCCATTTTAGGTAAAATTACAAAATAGAGATCTATGGGATAATCTGTTGGGTATATTTAGAGTCTATCTTTTTGTTGGATCCTTCCTATCACACTTTCAGAGTTCACAACGTGATTGGGAGATGTTCAGAGGTCTAAGTTTCACCCATCTCGGAAGGTTGTTAATTTTGAAGATTTTTGAAGATTTTTGTATGGAAAATGCAGATTCTGGAGTATGAGAAAAAGTTTGTTGCCTAATTCTCGTGCCATGTGTTTGTGAAAGCAAAGCTATTATTTTCACCTTGCTCGTAGTTGCGTGTCTTGTTTTTGAAGATTGTATGTTTCTTTGTTACTTAGGTCTGTTGCTGTGTTGGTGTTGTACCCTGTGTTATACCTGTGCCAGAAATGGTTTTGGTCTCTCAAAGTAAGCTGTGAAACTAAAGAAACTTCAATGCATCACATCCAAGTCCACACTTTGGCCATTTCAAATACCTTGTCTTATTGTTGTTTTCTCTCTTCATAAATTTACAAAGATACTTTCTAATAAAAAAAATTAACATAGTTGCAAATAGAGGAGGCTGATTTTCAGCATCTGCAAGTATCTTATGTGAGATTTACGAGACATGATGGGTTTGGTTTTTTATTATTAGAGAGGACTGCTTGAACCTTCAGAAATCTGGCAATCTAATTGAACTTCATTGTAGCTAAATTAGTTTGACATGTTTCTCTTTAAACCCATGTTACAATTAATTTCAATGTCCATGTGGATGTACCAAATGGTTGGCACTCTGTTTTATGTGACATTTTCCTAGCTGGATAGGACTGGGAACCTAATTAGACTTTATTGTGGATTTATGGGACAATATTTTTACGATTGATCCATGTACCTTTTGAATGAACTAACTGGATAAAGTTCTGTTTTGTGTGACATCTTGATGTTAGAGGAATTCTGGTCCTCTCCTTATCTGTAGTGTTTTGTTCCTTTATTGACCAAATTTTCTCTTACTCCCCCCCCCCCAACAAAAAAAAAGTATGTCATCGTATCTTTTTAATTGGGTGGCCAAAAAGTTTTGAAGGGATATGCTTCTTGGATCCGCCAAAAGTTTTGTACTCAGATATGACATTGTTATGACCATCTAGGTTCTCTAGAAGGGTCACACCTTTGCCTAACAACTTACATTCCTAATTCTGTTTATTACTTCTGCTGTGCTTAAAGCCTTGATAGAGTTCGTCTCCACAATTCCCACTTACTTTCCACGTCTTCTTTCATCTCATTAATTAACACAATATCATCCGCAAATATCATGCACCATGTAATCAAATCTTGAATTGAACTTTTCAAATTGTCCATGACTATGGTTAAAAGAAAAGGGATGAGTGTGGTTAGATATTGTTGTGTCTACTGGCTATAATTAGATTTCTGACTAGCCAGTCTCCATCATACTGTGGGAGAGCAATATACCGCACAACATATCCATATTATTGTGAAGCCAAAAAACTTCTTGAGGTTGTAGCTAATTAAATATTTACCATAGTAATATCTGTTGGTTGAGAAGTGGAACTCTATCAAGAACCTAAATGCATTAACTTTATGGATATAGTTTTCCTTAGGATTTCATAATCTTATGTTATTATCGAAACCTTTGACATTCACTTGTGTAAATAAACTAATTTCATTTTCCTATATATAATTTGTGCAGAAAAGGAGTGATGTTCCGGTACCGCAAAATTTTAGGAAACAGTTGGGGGCAAGGTTGAGAAGACTCTGTTCTCAGGATAAACTCGAGAAGGTAAAACTTTAACTTTTAATTAGCTAATTTCTCTTCTTTGGAAAAAGAGTCAAGGTTTTATACATAATGTCTATTTTCCAGTTATTATGCACGTGTGTCATGACATAGTAAAGTCGTATCCCCTAATCAAAAGTAATTCCTAAATCCTCTAACTAATGTAGATAGGGAAGTAGGGTCGAATCCACAGAGAAATGAGTCTTTCTATTCCTGAATAATTAAAGTAATCTAAATTATAAAGTAACCAATATGTAAATTTGGATATGAAATTAAACTACGAACATTAAGAATAAAGAGAAAACAATGAATAAAAGGATGTAGGGCATAGGTTCACCAAAAAATAATATTCCAGGGTAAAACGTAATAATCAATCATCAATGCATACATTAATCAGATCATAAAGGGCTTTCGTTACGTATTACAATCACACAATTAATTTACCGGTATTAAATCTCATCTTTCGAATCTCGACTCAACCACTTATAAATTAACTTGCCTATTGAAACTAGACCTAAACATCAATTCTCATCTGTCGAATCTCGAATCAATATTGTTAAACTCATGCATAAAAGATCTGCGCAAATCTAGTCACAGAGCATTAAATCAATCAATAGGAAATTAATCTAGCATTGACAATTAACAACAATAAATTACCCCTTCATATTATTTATGGATCCCCACAAGCCCTAGAAATAAAACTACTCACACATAATTAAAACTAAACAAATCAAAGTAATAAAACAAAACATGATCAAAGGAATAAAATAAATAACTAAGATTAAGAGAAGAGAAATCGTTACCAAAATAAATCTGGAATTAAGAATAGAATTAAGAACAAAGTATAAGAGAGAGAAACTAATCTCAAAGCTAAGTAGAGAGAGAAAATCTAAGAAAAATAATTAAGAGAGAGTAAAAGAAGGTCAAAGAAGGTCCTAAACTCGTTTTACGGAGAAGTATTTATACTCCGTAAGAATCCTAAACTAAAACAAACTTAAACGACGCTAATCGTCTCCTAACAATAACATGCGCCCGATCAGGCGCGCCTTTTTCCTTCAAGTATGAATCTCGCGCCCGGCCGGGCGCGAGTTCGGGCGCTAGCCTTTGCTTCCATCGCCCGGCCGGGCGCGCCTCAGGGCGCTAGCCTCTTTGGCCGGGCGGCACTCTTAGGCCACTGTTTGGACTACGATTGGGCTCCAATTTTTCGGGCAATCTGGGTTTTCTCTTCTGGTCTTGAATACTCGGTCCAAATGCCCCGGTATCATATATACCGAGTCCTTAATCACCGGTTTGATGGCTCTAACCGGCCCTGAGCTACAGAAACTGGTCGTGCTTCTCCAATGCTCGTAATTGCTCCATAATATCTCGGGAAAATACTCCAAAAGTGCAAATCCCTACAAAGGTCAACCAAATCTACGAAAACACTAGATAACACCAATTAGTAATAAAAGTGGCTCTAAAGAGCCAAAAACACTACTAATTATGACCAAGGGATGAGAGTAAAATATTATATAAAATAGACACATCAAACTCCCCCATGCCAAACCTTTGTTTGTTTCTAAGCAAAGATCTCATCAATGAATAAATAAATATGCTTCACCCCAAAAAGTAAAATTAAAGCACAAACAATTCAGGGTAAATCAAATAAACATGCTTCAAAATTAAGCAATCAAATCCATCAAATTACCCCTCCTTCCTAACAATTGTCAAATAGAGCAAACCACAAGAGCATATAGAATTCAAGACTAGTGCTCACACACTCAACTCTCATTTATGTGGCGAGTAAAAGATGTACTCGATCGCTCTCCAACCAACCCCTTTATGTGAACAATGCCCTCCCAACTCACACTATCGTGTGTTTAAAAAGATGTACGCTCCAACCTACTAGTCGACTCGAAATATGTCAAATCATAACTTGCATTGATAAACTACACTTTCACATTCATACAACTCTATGCACAAAGGTCGGAAGGTCTTTAAAGCTTGTAATGTAAGGCTAGGGTAAAGGGTAGGAATCATTTGGGAACAAGTAAGAGAAAAGCTATGCTTAAAGGGAGCCAAATCCTAGTAAAACCCATGATCAAAATAAATAATGATCAACATCTCCTACATAACCAACTCTAACAAAAATCAAATATACTTTTATCATAATAAACAATCCCAACTCTTACAATTTCACTCATAAGATATAATAATAAAGAACTGGAGTGAATAAACAACTTTATTTTCCAAATTTGAATTTTTCATAGAAGCTCAATTTTTCTTCCCTTTTGATCAACCTCCATCGTAGAACATTTGAACATTGAACACTTTTTCTCTTTTTGCTCTTTTCCCTATTGAAGTTCACTTATTTTTCTCATTTTTTTTTTGAACTTCTCATTTTTTTTTTTTCATAACATCATGCTTTATTTTTTCCTAGAAAATATAACTTTTAAACTCATCAAAAATAAACATGATCAAGAACAAAATAACTTCTCAAAAATCCACCCAAATTGTGCAAATAATAAGCACACTACAAACTCCCTCACCTCACTCACTAATAGCTCCCCCAAGCCAAGCTTGGGACTAGTAACCAGTGGGGCAAAATAGGCTTGTAATGTGGCTAATAAACAACAAAAAGTCAATGCAACAACATGGGTAGCAAGAAGGGAACAAATGTATCTACAATCATTTGGAGGCTACCTAAAAGAATGAACGCCTTCGTCCTCCACAATATGCATAATAATAAGTCATATAAACATTACTTATAGTTGCAAACCAATACTCAAATTCATTGACATACCGGGAACTAACACACATTCCTAACCAAATCAACTAGTCAAGCACTATATTCACAAATAGTTGGGCAAAATTGACTCATGTTAAGGTTCCAAGGCAATCAAACATCAAATCATGATTAACTAATCCACAATATTTATCATCATATACCCAAGAATTAAAACAAATTTTCTCAAGTAAGGGGCACAGGGAAGCATGATTTATAATTTATTTGAACGTATTTTTGAATTTTTTTATTTTTCATTTTTTTTGTATTTTTCATATATAAGAAAGCTAATATGAGATTTGCCAAAAGAAATAACCTAGACTACAAAAATAATCAGAAACAAAAATAAAACCGTTTCCTCGGCAACGACGCCAAATTTTGACAGGGTAAAGTCGTATCCCCTAATCAAAAGTAATTCTTTTTTTTTTTTTTCCTAAATCCTCTAACTAATGTAGATAGGGAAATAGGGTCGAATCCACAGAGAAATGAGTCTTTCTATTCCTGATTAATTAAAGTAATCTAAATTATAAAGTAACCAATATGTAAATTTGGATATTAAACTAAACTACGAACATTAAGAATAAAGAGAAAACAATGAATAAAAGGATCAAAGGCATATGTTCACCAATAAATAATATTCCAGGGCAAAACATAATAATCAATCATCAATGCATACATTAATCAGATCATAAAGGGCTTTCGCTACGTATTACGATCACACAATTAATTTACCGGTATTAAATTTCATCTTTCGAATCTCGATTCAACCATTTATAAATTAACTTGCCTATTGAAACTAGACCTAAATTTCAATTCTCATATGTCGAATCTCGAATCAATAATGTTAAACTCATGCATAAAAGATCTGCGCAAATCTAGTCACATAACATTAAATCCATCAATAGGAAATTAATCTAGCATTGACAATTAACAACAATAAATTACCCCTTCATATTATTTATGGATCCCCACAAACCCTAGAAATAAAACTACTCACACATAATTAAAACTAAACAAATCAAAGTAATAAAACAAAACATGATCAAAGGAATAAAATAAATTACTAAGATTAAGAGAAGAGAAATCGTTACCAAAATAAATCTGGAATTAAGAATAGAGTTAAGAACAAAGTATAAGAGAGAGAAACTAATCTCAAAGCTAAGTAGAGAGAGAAAATCTAAGAAAAATAATTAAGAGAGAGTAAAAGAAGGTCAAAGAAGGTCCTAAACTCGTTTTACGGAGAAGTATTTATACTCCGTAAGAATCCTAAACTAAAACAAACTTAAACGACGCTAATCGTCTCCTAACAATAACACGCGCCCGATCGGGCGAGGCACCGCCCGATCGGGCACGCCTTTTTCCTCCAAGTATGAATCTCGCGCCCGGCCGGGCGCGAGTTCGGGCGCTAGCCTTTGCTTCCCTCGCGCGGCCGGGCGCGCCTCCGGGCGCCAGCCTCTTTGGCCGGGCGGCACTCTTGGGGCACTATTTGGACTACGATTGGGCTCCAATTCTTCGGGCCAATCTGGGTTTCCTCTTCAGGTCTTAAATACTCGGTCCAAATGCCCCGGTATCATATATACCGAGCCCTTAATCACCGGTTTGATGGCTCTAACCGGCCCTAGGCTACAGAAATTGGTCGTGCTTCTCCAATGCTCGTAATTGCTCCATAATATCTCGGGAAAATACTCCAAAAGTGCAAATCCCTACAAAAGTCAACAAAATCTACGAAAACACTAGAAAACACCAATTAGTAATAAAAGTGGCTCTAAAGAGCCAAAAACACTACTAATTATGACCAAGAGAAGGGGGTAAAATATTATATAAAATAAACACATCATTTCACTGCATTTCTCATTTCTGTTTATTATGCTGCTCTTAGATAAAAATTAGAAAGTTGCAGAACTTACAATGGTACAAGGCACGTGCCTCAGTTGTATTTTTAAATTCCATTTAATCTCTCTTTATCATACTTGCAAGTTGCAACCAACCACTTTAAAGAAATTAATGAGATTTGGATTGTTATGCAAGTAGATTCGTCATTCTCTTGATAAGATAAGCAGCAAGCACTCACATTCTTAATGATATTTGTGTGTGTGTGTGTGTTTTCCCCCTTATACCCATCTGTAAAATATTCCAAGAACATAACCTTCTCTGTATTTACTAATTGTGACCTATGCTGAGAAATTTGAACAGGGGTATATCCAAGTAGTTGGGATGTAGGATGTAAATATGATGATTGTTGTCTTTTTGACTAGAGTGCCTGCATAGTGCCCTGGTTGAAATCTGTATGGTTTGGGATTGCAGGTTGATAGCCACTTCAGGCTTAAAAATAATACATTGGAGACAAATGCTAGCGGTCAGAAAGGCATCTGGGCCAGACAGCATCCACCCATTGTCTATTCTAAGGCTGGTGAGTCGGTAGAAGAAGCAGCAAAGACTGCAGCCTACAAGGTTGTTGAAGCAGAATACACTTCATCAATAGCAGCTGAAGCTGTGAAGGATTTGGAGAAATTCTTAAAGTTGGCAGAAGAAACAGATTCAGTTCTGCAGATGGCAAAAGAGATCTTTGAAAGATGTAAAGCTCCATTTTTTAAGCTCTTCATTTGTTCCCTTCTCTGCTTATGCAGTCCTTCATCTTCTATTTTTTGGTTGCAGGTACTTGTGGTGAACTCCTTGTTGCATGATATGTCAGAGTGGGATTTACATATTGAACCGATATCAACAACAGTTTCTTGAGTAAATATGCAACAATAGCATGTTCCTCAGCATAAAGTTGGAACGTAGTGCATAGTTCGCAGCTTCTTGTCTCTCCAGGAGCTGCAGTGCTGCAGCATGCTCCTTAGTTGTGTTAGAGAACAAATTGCAGTTGAAATTTTCTTAGTGAGCAGCACAGATGACTGTATCATCTAAGTGTGTAAATATAAATCGTAGTTGGAAGATCATGAAAATTGCATCTCTTAGTTTTGTCCATTTTTATGTGATTTTTTTTTTTTTTTTTTCTAAATTAGCATTGTGCTACTAATCCAGTTCAAGAGTCATTTATTGTTGATTTTGTTTTATTTTTAGTGTGCACTTTTACATAAACGCTAGAATTCTAATCAAGTGTTAGGATTTCTTAGGAAATTTTACTAAATTTGTGACTTATTTTTCTCCATTACACAAGGTGAAAGGGTCAAAATGACTTATGTTTTCGCCACGAATCGACCAGGTAATTAATACACACATCCTACAAAAGATATGTGATTGTTTTTGACTGGTGGTTTTAGAGCGTATTTGATTGTTTAATCCAGCATGGGGTTAGGGAAGGATAATACAGTCAAATCTTGAGAGTGAATTCTTGATTCAGTTTCCAATAAACAATTGAGTAAAAAACAAAGGGTATAGTTAGTATGGAATTCCAAAATATGCTATTGAAAAAAAAGAATTCCAAAATATATGTATACATTAATACGAAGAGAAATTTGCAAATTACATATGCTTGGTTTAGGACAAGGCAGATAACAGCTGAGAGAGATCAATTTAGGATTACAAGACCAAAATTGGGCAATCCTCCCTCGAATGAAAATTAATAAGAAAACCACTTCTTTAAAGATAGGGAAACATAATAAGACATTTGTGAATTGTGATGAGATATTCCCAACAAAATTACACATAAATCTTACCCTTACTTTATTTGCTCTAAAGGGGTGGAGTTACTTTCTTATTTTTAGTTGAATTGGGTTGATGAAAGAGAAAAGTGGCAGGGGGCTAGTTGTAGTGATTGTGAGAGAGAAAAGTGGCGAGGGTTAGATGTAGTGATTATGAGAGTAAAGTTGTGACCTTTACAGTAAAAAATGATATAGGACAAACTTAAAGGGAAGGATAAAAATAGAAATGGAACAACTATTTAGGGACAAAAGAAGTCTATTTAGTTCAATAAATACAAAGTCATAACGTCTATGAGATGTCTCCACTTTAGGTACATTGTATTATTGAAGTACAGCCTAACATCAAAGAATGAAAAAAAAAGTATACCTTACAAATGTTACAATCATACATAGAAAGCATTAGTGTATTTTGTGAAATAGTACTACTTTTCTATGGATGCTTGAGTAAAAAAATCTATATGGTATATATGTTACTCTGCAAATATATCACATAACAACATAATGAGCATAACAATACCAAAACAGAAAGATTATAAAGTAATCATTTGTTGATTATTCTCAAATGCTTTGTTACTTCTATGTTTACGTGTCTATGAAAAATGCTCGAGAGTGGATGTGATGGAGCTTACCATCCTTCCTAGATGTACTGATTTTGTTGTTACAAGCGATGATACAACAGTGGCACAACACGCCCAAGCATGAAAATATAAATGGAGTGAAGGTAGATTGGATTACAATCTTCAGACTGACTGATAAGTAGTATAAAAATAAGCTGTTTAATACAGTTAATCAAAGTCTGAATTAGTTTTTCCCCTTCTGAAGTTATTAGGCAATTGGCCTATATCAAGCAACCTCAGACAAGTTGTACTTCTAGATGTTCAGAACAGAATTTGAATAGCTGTGTTACAAAAAATCAGTTGATGATTAAAACAAAGTGATATAACTCTTCTGAAGTTATTAGGCAATTGGCCTATATCAAGCAACCTCAGACAAGTTGTACTTCTAGATGTTCAGAACAGAATTTGAATAGCTGTGTTACAAAAAATCAGTTGATGATTAAAACAAAGTGATATAACTCTGATGACGCGCAATCAAATTGCTATGAATTGGGGATGTAAGGCAGAGCTAGCAGCAACATTATCCCATTCCAAGTTCTCCCACCAGTCCTTGCTGCAGTACACTATCGGAAAATCTGACGAGTTATATGCTGCAGATGGTAGCTTTTTAAGCTGTGGACACTCAATCAGAGCAATTGTGTTTAGCACAGGAAAGGAAAGTGCTACTTTGGAAATACTCTTCAATTTAGGGAGTCCTCGGAAAGATATAGTCTTAAGACTAAGGAATGGTAGCTCTAATGATCCTCCTGTAACGTCGTTTTCTCCTATTATTTCTTCTATTTCTTCACAGTAGAATACATAGAGTTTCTCAAGCCTTGGGAGTTGAAGGATCCAGGAAACATTCTTCAACTTGGGGCAATACCAAATATTAATGTAGCGAAGATTTTTGTGACATTTTGGAGATGCAGAGTTCCTCCAGATGGTAGTCAAGTTGGGAAGAGCATGTAAAGTTAAAACTTCCAGGCTTGGAAGCCAATCTTTCCCAGCTTCCGAGCCCAAGTCTATTTCTTTCAAAGTGCAACAGTCATAGATGTTTAGCCGTCTTAATCTCTCTCCGCCACCATAGACAGTTGCTACCATCAGATAGATCAATCCTTCACATCCTTTAATAAAAAAGTACTGAATACAGTCTAATATATTGTAGAAACTAGAAAGCTTTGTCAAGGCAGAGAGTTCTGTCATGGTAATACCGAGAGCAGTTAGGTTCAAATGTTGCAGGTCTTCAAATTTTATCTGCCCTTCACCCTCATCGTGTGACATATCCCATTCTCCATAACTGTAATACAAATTTAGGACCCTCAGATTCTTAAGTTGTAAAATTGCCTTTCTCGGAATCTTTCTTAGTGAATCAGTTCGCTGCAAATCCAAGTGCCTCAACTTTGATAAACGGCCTATGTTTTCTGGGAGTGCAGTTATCTTAGTCCTTGACAGATCAAGATATCGTAACTCAACCAATTGACCAATACTTGCTGGAACTTCTTTGATACTAGTTACTGATAAGTCCAGCACCTTAAGGACCGGCATATAATGGAAAAATTCATTAGAGATTTTGCTTAAACTACGATTCCAATGTAGCAACAAAGATGATAAGTTAAGGCAAGCAGGCCCTGCTGATAGGATAATTATCTCATTACCCAACAACGAAATCTTCTCAGCAACTTTCCACTTGTTAACATCTGGCAATTCCGATAGTCCACTGCAACCTTGCACCACAACCTTCTCCTTGTTCTTTCCTTCATTTGATGCTATCCATACAGCAAAGCTTCGGACAATGTCATGCATTTTAACCTGGGTGTCATCTTCACCGCATTCTAGCAAACACGCAACCTTCAAAGAACCAATGACAGCATGCCCCTTGTTATGGAGACTATCTTCATTTGAGCCATCTAAATATCCTTCTCCAATCCAATAATCTATGAGTTGTTCTTTCTCAAGAGGATAGTCACCAGGAAATAAAGCACAATACAAAAAGCACATCTTCAAAGTATCATCTTGCAAATTTTCATAACTAAACTTCAGTATGGTAAAAACATCTTGCATACCTCGCAATTCTGATGGGGCATTGTCCAGTGCTTCGATTGCATACTTCCATTCCTCCTCCGTCTTCCTGTTGGCCATGGCCCTTCCTATAGTGATAAGAGCAAGTGGCAGACCCCCGCATCTCTTGACAATGGCTTCAGCATAAGGCTTTAAATCAGAGTTGTTGATTATATCTGTCTGATTCGCTTTCTCACAAAAGAGGCACCACGAATGCTCCTCGTTCAAGAAGTCAACCTTCAGCTTTGTATTTGCATCCATATCACTGCAAACATCCATAGAGCGAGTTGTGAATACCACTTTGCATCTGTTTGTCTTGTCAGGCAAAGGTATCCCTATATTTTCAAGATCAAGTCTTTGCCACAAATCATCAAGCAGGAGCAAGAACTTAATCCTCCTCATGAAGTTGTATATCCTTGAAGTTAGCTGCTCTTGACATTCTGCTGCATCAAAAGACAAGCCCAACCTTGAGATAAGAGCGCGTTGTATCCTTTCCAGGCTAAAATCCTGGGAGATTGTAACCCAAATCACCGCCTCAAATTCATCAGTCCTTGATATATACTCATTGTTGATCTCTTTCAAGAGTGTTGTCTTCCCAACTCCTCCTATTCCGTAAATTCCAATCATTCCAGCTTCATCATCTGCAATGATTTGGACTGCCATCTCCAGAGCTGAATTCAAGCCAACAGTTGGCACACACGGTACAGGGTCAATCTGCGACGAGCCTTGAACAAGGACATCCAGAGTTGTTTTTTTAGTGATCAGCTCACTAATTTCTGCTTCCTTCTGCAAGAATTTTTTGCTGAGTCTGTATCTTGATCTGCAACTTGGCTGTCTACAGCATATTAACTGCTTTATAGGTTGTGCAAGAATCAAATTTGCCTCAGCTTCCGCCTTTTCTACTCTTTCCAGCCATCCTTTGATCTGTTTAGTGCTCATCAATCCCTGGAACTCGGCTCGTTCAATCTCCCTCTTCAAGTCATCCCTTGTATCCTTCAGCTCTTCAAGTTTTTCCACCATTCCCTGGATTCTCTGATGGAAATTCTTATAATGATTTACCCTTTTAGCTATTGACATATATACACTGTCAGTAAAGCTAACCAAAGGGGTCAGGAGACTTTCCATTTCTAGACTTTATTATCAGGAATCACAAATAGAAATGAAGAGTAATTCTATCAGTCAATCTTCTATTCCTATTGAATAGTTAATCTCATGCCTACTCTACTTAGGAAAGTAATATCATGATATTTGTGAAATAGTTTCTACAATTATTGATGATATCAGTGTTCCTAACATTGACTTTGACTTGGTGTCTTGATGTTATAATGCTCTCAACCTCTACTCATTAATAGTCACTGTTAACTTACTTAGCTATCGAGCTTGGAAGGCGCTTGGAAAGCACGTAGAAGGCTCTAAGCCTCTAAGAAACATACAGTATCCAACATCGGGTCACATCTTATCTCTTAAACAGCCTATAAAAGCTGACTTTACACGACAACATGACATGAAATAAATTTATTATGTTAGAGATTACTCAACCTTATGGTGGAAGGAAATCCTTCCTCGATTTTGACTCAATCAAACAACAAATTTTCGTTAGTTTTACCAAACACGACTTTTTAACCTTCCTCAATTTTCACTAAACTAAACATCAAATTTTACCAAACGTTAATACTTGTACAAACTATTTTTGCCCAACATGCCTGTAGACATTGTCAATTTTAAAAGGCCTTACAAATGAAATGTCAAAACCACACCGATTTAAAATCGACTCGAAAAATAT
Organism: Chenopodium quinoa; assembly: GCF_001683475.1. Lineage (NCBI taxonomy): Eukaryota > Viridiplantae > Streptophyta > Magnoliopsida > Caryophyllales > Amaranthaceae > Chenopodium > Chenopodium quinoa. The sequence goes on from NW_018745395.1 coordinate 208,114, forward strand.
TCGATTCATATTTGGACTAGTGTGGACACAATAATGTAGCATGACTCATCAATACTCAAGTTTATAAATTGACCCAACTAAACTCGATCCGACCTCACCAAACCCGATCCGGACACCTGAATTGGCACCCTTTGTTTTACTATAGTAGGAGTGTAGGACTATAGAAGAGTAGAAAACGAACATGCATTAGACTGAAAATTAAGAAACTGAACAATAACCAACAATGGTGATGGATGCTACCAACTGGGACGAAGATGCTTACAGGAACACCATCCTCCATGAAAGAGAAACTCAATGTCGAACAGTTTTTCGTGCCATTTTTGCTCCTTCAAACCCTAACCCTAATCCCGACATTGTTGTTGCTGCTTCAAGTGATGGTTCAGTTGCCGCTTATTCTCTCTCCTCCATACTCTCTTCCATTGTACGCTTCATTCTCTGCTTAAATTCAATCTTTCTCTTCTATTTCATGTAATTTTGCAGTTAATTTTTGGTTTTTGTTTGCAGGAATCGCGCTATGGTGTCCCGACTCCTCAACAGTGAGTTTGATTTATTTTTGTTGATGATTTATTGAACAATTTGAGGATAGTTTTGGTTTTTGATGATTGTATTGGTGTTATATTTATGTGATTATTGATTTTATGAAATTTGGATTATAGAGTGTTTGCTGCTGAACCTTATTGCTTTCTTCAAGCGCATGAGGGTCCTGCTTATGATGTTAAGTTTTACGGTGATGATGATGATGCTTTGTTGTTGAGGTTCGTCTTCTTGAATTTATGCCTTTTTTGCTCGGGTTTTGTTGTGAATGGCAATGTTTGTTGGATTAAGGTAGTTGTCAATTACTTATAGAAAAATGTTACTTGTATTATTATTACATGTAATTGCGCTATATGTTAATTTACGATAGATCATGTTAAAAAGAACAATGTAGGTGAACCGCACAATGTAACACTCGTGTTTGTGCACAATTGTCACTTTTGAAGCATAATATGATTATGAACTTTGCTCAAGTATTTAGTTTTTGCTAATCAATCTTCTGCCAGTATCACCTAAAATGTCTGGTTCTAGTTTCAGAAAGCTGCTATGATTTCGATTATAAATCAGCATATTCATTACCGACTTCAGAGTCTTTTCTTTCAAAGGATTATGAATACGAGTAGTGAGTAACTATTGGTTCAGTAGATGAACATGACGATATGTGGCTGTATAGTCCCTTCTCTGATTTCAATAGTTTATTTGAATTTGAATTACTTATAATAGAACAGAGGATCTAATTGCTTCAAATTACCCAACTTTTTTTTTTTTGACGATTAATTACCCTACCAAATTACTAATGACACTAATTAGGGGGAGGGGGATATTAAATATCAAATATGTATTGTACCCTAGAATCCCAAAGCATATTTCTTCAATGGGGTTGGGGGGGGGGGGAGGGGTAGAATGTGTTTTCAATCATAAATATGTAATGACATATTTATATGAATAGCTTGCTTTTGTTCCCGTGTGATTTTGCATTTGCATGCATTAAACGTATACAGAATGGTGACATGAGGATATGGGTTCAGAAATTCTGAATGAATTTTGGAATTTACAATCCAGCTGTGGAGATGATGGCCGGATACGAGGTTGGAAATGGAAGGAACTTGAAGAGTCAGAGACACCTATACATAAACAAGGTATTGTATCTTGCTTCCTTAGGCTTAGATAACATGTTGGTTGTGCGAAATCTTTTTACATGAATAACTTGCTGCTTCTATTTGATAAGCAATGAAGTCTTGCAAACTCTTCTGTGTAAGGGGAAATTTAACTGTTGAACATTTGTAGTGAAAATGGTCAAAGTGTATTGTGTTTTCTATTATTTTATGGAGAAACTGATAGTTAAATAGACTTTTTTTGGCAATTGAAATTAAGAGGGATCAGTATTTACTGTCCTCCAACTTTTAGGAAGTGTTGAAAGAAGAAACTCTTCTTATACCAGGAAACCCAATATAATACCAATTCCAAAACTAGTACAATGAGACCAAAAGTAAGCAATACATAATACAACTTAGAAAAATAGTACGATACCCAACAGGACTGAACTAGAACAAAACTTAGCTTAGCATTAATAAGAAAACTAAGTGAGCATAGTGACAAAAGTAGCTGCTTTAATTAATCATTGCACCTGCAGGCATCGTTGCATCGGGCTCATTTGACAAACATGAATCACTAAACACACTGACACTTTGTTACCTCTTGAAAGCCAACAATTTTGGACAATTTCAACAAACTTCCTGATAAAATGAATCTGCTGATGCAGCTGCTCATTGTAGGTTGATTAGCTTAGTTGCCATTCCATCTGTTCACAAAAGATGAATGACAGGTTGGAGATTGATAGAAGTCTCTAACATCGTATAACACATTACTTATCTTTTTCCATCTCTCTCTCTCTCTCCCTGTGATGGTATCCTCAACTCATGGACAACTTTCTGTAGTGATTCTTTGATTTCTCTGAGTTACTTATAATAGTGGTTTTTAGGATTGAGGAAAGAGGACATGTCACTTCTGCCAGAGTTCTATGACCGATTCTGGTTGTGATGTTGGGGTGGGTATGGAAGATTTTCAGTTTTTTCTTTCCATGGGGCTTGGAGAAGTGATTTGTGAGAGTTCTTTTTTTTTTTTTTTTTTTGGGGGGGGGGGGGGGTTGAAGGGTATATCAAATTCATATGGTAAGTTCTTTTAATCAGGGAATTTGTGGAGGGGGATGGGGGTTCCGATCTACGGAGTATGTTCTAAGGAGGCATCTGACTATCCACCGGATATTAAAATTATGCTTGGAAGGATTGTGAATGTTATTTAGTGTGTGAAAAAGTGTGCCTTCTAGGCTCTAGATTTTAGAATTGTGCTTGGAAATGCGGTGAGGGAATTAGTTGAGGATGGTGTCGTATCCAGTGTATGAAAAAGCTTGCTTATGTGTTGAGACCTAGGCACTAGGCGATTGGTTATAACTCTTTTTTTTTTTTTTTTTGAAATAAAATCTAGATTAGGTACAGTCTTATGGGTGCACATCAACCATCTAAAAAAAAAATTATACACTATGCCTCATTGAACTCCACCCAAGGCGTACGTAGGCATAATAGGACCCTATCACCTTAGTATGCCTCCACCTTTGTTAAACACTGGTTGTATCATTGAATGGTATCAATGACCAATCATGATTCTGACCTTTTATAGGTGTCTGTCATGGTTTCTGAATGTTGGATCACGTTCACGAAGCATTATTGCAGTAATGTAGCTCTTTCCCATAAATATTGTGGGTTAACAATATACTGCTATCACTTCAGCAGAATAACTTTGCTTGTAATAGATGGTATTGCTACACCAAAAAAAGAAATTGTTGTTAGAAATTCAAATGGTAGCCAATAGCATAGACTACTTTACACTAGATATAGACTGAATCCTTCACTTGAGAATCTAGAATAAGTTTGACATGCTAACTGGGTGTTCAAAATAAGCACATTCAGCTTAAAATCAGACATTATTAGCTTAAACAATAATAGCAATGAGCTATGGCCTGGTAGGGGTCTTGGCTGGAATTAGTTTTGCTGAATTCCCCACTATTTTTATTTATTTTTAATGTTTTTATAGAGCTTGGTTAAATTCATGTATTCAGAGGCTTAAGAATCACTGTTTTTCTTGATGTATGTGCAGGCTCCCATGTAAAACCTTCTATAGACTTGATGAATCCACAGCACAGGTATTACTCGAAATTAAAATTTGCAAATAATATAGTTGTACTGCTTGTGTTTACTTGACATGTATGAACACATATTTATCATCATAACATTGTTTGGCTTTGTGTGTGTTTGTTTTGAGGATTCAAAATATACTCTACAATCTATCTCATGAGAGCATAGATATGGTGTGCTCTCACAGTGTGCATGCAAGAAGACTATTTGGGAGTTCAAATAGCTTTTCCTTTGTATGTTTTGATGATAACAAGAGAAATCATTTTCATTTAAACCCAAGTGTCATATACTCATATATCAATAAATAGTAAAACTATTGAATTAACCCAATAGTTCCTACTTCCTAGATAGATTTTGAATTTATGATAATATTCTTCTTCGAAACTCTTTGCAACACTTATCATTTTGATACTTGGTGCACGTTTCCATTTGATAGACTTCCCTTAGATAAAAAAATCGAACTGTACATGGTAATTCTATCTTTTCTTATGCTTGATTTCATTCTTAAATACTTTTTCCTTTATTTTGTACTAGGGGTCCGTGGTATGCTACATCTCCAATATCGGAGAACAATGCAATTGCTGTTGACCACCAGGTTTTTAAATGATTGTCTTGTTTGTTTTTCAGTTAATGTTGTTTTTTAAATTGATGGGGCTTGTGAATTATGGTTACCGTTATCTCTCTATACCAATTTTCAAGGCAGGACTGAACTACATACATTTCAATATTTCTGTTCTATGCTTGTTGCACCTTAATGGGATGCTTGTTTGAACTCAAATATGGTTGCTGGATTTGACCTCTTGGGTGTGTATTTCGAGTATGACATTTAATCAATATTGCTTGACAATGAAAATGGGGTTTCTAAGAGCATGTAGCACTAGATAGAGCGTATACAAGAAATATTTGTGGAAGAATTCTTGAATTTATTCTTGGTTCATGCAACTTTATCCTTTTGGGAACAAGGATTTGGTTTTGTTTTGTGTGTGTTTGTTCTAACTTATTAACTAAGTGGTTAAAAAAATTAAGTTGTTATGAGAAATAGGTGTGCAGACTAAATTAAATATTTTTTTGAAAAAAGAAGATAAAAAACAATAAGAAAGAGTTGTGACATATGAACCTGACCATACTATTTTTTTACTTGCTCCTCCCCTCCCCCTCCCCACATATCCACTCACAATACACCCACCTATCTTTCTCTTTTATTGTATGTTGCATTGCCCTCTCATCTGCCACCTTCTTTTCTGTTGTTAGCGGAAAAGCCAACCTTCTTCTCTCTAGCTGCCAATATGCACAGCCATTGGAAATAAAGTTAATACATGAATCACTTCTCGCTTAGGATGGAAACTCCTCAATTTTCTTTCTTCTCTGTCATCTGGTTAGTCAATTGACTTATTTTTATCTAATGTACAACTAAAATTGAAATAAATAAATAAATAAATAAATTGAGCCTGAGGTACTAGAGAAATGGATGATTAATTAGGCTGTTTTGGGATTATAGAGAGAGGAGGTAGGTCTGATTTCAGTTGATGAATGCCATGCCTATTTTCTTTTCCTCTAGTCGGGCTCGTATCTTTTGTCCATACCAAGGTAATGTCTTGTCAAGTAACTGTGGGGCCATCAGCCAACTTGGTGAGTCCAAATATCAAAGCTTGACTTCTGATGTTGTTAGGTTAATATGGGTTTTTTGAGTGGCAATCTTTAATTAAGACAATTTGTTGATTCAAACCTATGCCAAGTTGCCAACCGAGGTAAGATTGCATTTCTCAATGGTTAAGTCATTGAGCCTTAACAAGATGGCTTCTTTGTACTCTATCTATCCCACTTTGGTGTCTACTTCTATTCAGGGTTGCCCTAAAATTATGCCTTCTAATTCCCATTACATCAGCATACTACATACGAGTATTATTAGACTGTTAACTTGGATAAAGTGAAGACATTAAAGAGGGAGATTCATCAGCCATTTTGTGGATCACAATATAGGCTGTGCTGTTGTATAAACTTTTTACTTTCTTATATTATTCAAGTTTGCAACTTGATTGAATCTTCCCTTCCTGTAAATTATTTAGTGACTAATTGGCTTGCTTCTAGTCACCCTCCCTGTAATTTGATCTCTTCTTCATATTATTGACACCTCAATACATTTCACTTTTCCAATGATATTATTGTTCTCTTTTTCTTCTATATCAGAGAGGATCCATATATGCTGCTGCTGGTGATTCCTGTGCATACTGCTGGGATGTGGTAATTATCTTGTTTCTTAAATAACACATGAAACATGTATATTTGTTCTTCAATGAGTTTTCATTGAAATATAAGATGTTTTAATATTCACTTTCTCTTTTTATTTCTTAACTTGAGGTTATGTTTAAAATTCCAAGTATTGGTGCGTTGTTAGTTTCATCCTCTGCTGAGGATATCTGATGTGACAGATACTCCTTTTAGCTGTTCTGTATCTGACTAGTCCATTCTATATCTTTCTCAGGAGACAAGTAAGATTAAGACTGTGTTTAGGGGACATTTGGACTATCTGCATTCCATTATTGCTCGAACGGGCAGCAATCAGGTAGAGTATTTTATGCCAAATTTTAAATGTCTTCACTGTTTGTGAAGTCCCCTTTTGAGCTCTTTTTTTTATTTTAAAATTAAAAGAATAAAAATAAAAAGTAAACTATTATCATATTGCAGAGTTGCAAACCTGATTAGTGCCACTGATTGATATAAATTGATAGGTTATATCTTATATCTGTATGTTTGAAATCCTCATAGCATGTAGTAGGATACTGACATTTGTCTGAAAGTTTGTATCTCATTGCTCCTGTTTGGGTTTCAGATCATAACTGGATCAGAGGATGGTACAGCAAGAATTTGGGGTATGATGGCAAATTTCTAGTCATGCTGGAAGATGCGCACAATTTTTTTGCCCTTTTCTTGAGTGCTGTGTGATTTTTTTCTTGTGACTTTGTAAAAGAAGTTAATATGAACTGATTTTTAAAATCTTCTCCTAGACTGCCGAAATGGAAAGTGTGTTCAGGTGATATCTCCAAAGCGAGAGAGTCTAAAGGAAGTTTCCAGTGTTAGCTGCATTGCTCTAGATGCGAGTGAGAGTTGGCTGGTAAAGCTTCTAGTATCATGCTCTCTGGTCATGATTTCTGTTTTTGAAGTTTGCATTCAGATTTATTGCACCTTGAGATTTGCACGCGTGCTTAAAGTGAGTTTGTGATACCGTCTGCTGTAATATGTTAATGCAGTGGTTCTCTGTCGGTTCTTCTTGGCTTGTTGAAGCAATACATATCCCCCCCCCCCCCCCCAAATTCTTTTTTTTTGGCAGTAGATCAGCTAGATCAAATGAAAACAGTCTTGCCCCTGACTAATTAAGACCAGCAGATATATGAAATTATGATGTATAGATTAGATGCATCACTTTGTTCGGCAGAAAATTCCAGATTACCATTCAGTATTCTAACTAATATTTTCTAACAATATCGACTAATTGAAATATTGGGTTGATGCAATGAATCTGAATATAACTTGTGTTGGTTTGACATATAATAGTGTAGTTCTTTAGCACCTTTGCATTTCTTGGTATCTCATTGGCGGTCAATTAGCGTGCAGCATTAGTACCTCTGCTTCCATTTTAAACAGTTGTTCTTGTTCTGTCGGTTGTTTTTGCGAGTAGATTATTTTGACTTCTTATAACAAAAGATCTCTATGCTGTGTGTTAAGTGCAAGTTTGTAGCCATATAAATGGCTTTTGAAGAAAAGGATCTGCAGCCCAAGTACTTAACGTAGTATCAATTATTGTTATGATGCTCCTGTCTGCCAGGCTTCCTGCATAAAGCATAATGTAACTTTTCTCTTCTGCAGGCTTGTGGTAGCGGAAAAAGTTTATATGTTTGGAATCTTCTGGCTTCAGAACAAATTTCAAGGATCAGTACTCCTACAACTTGCCAAGATGTAGTTTTTGATGACAATCATGTAAGATCTTATTCTGGTTTGTGGCTGGGTACTTAACCTGCCATGATTAGATTTCACCATTCCAAGTTGAAAATAGCTGCCTTACCATTCTTCCATTAATATGAACACTAACTGAAATTTCAACTCTGGTTGTGCTTGCATGAATTGTAGTGGTGGTATTAGTTTAAACTGAAGCTTGTTGCTGAATTATGAATATTTTTCTTTGTTTATGTGTGTGTATCCATTTTTTACTATAATAAGAAACTCATTGAATGTTTGATGCCTTTGTTTGACTTCATGTCGCCTTGAATAGGTCTAAATTACCTTTTTATTGGTGATTGCTGTCGCTATTTTAATGACTATGTTGCTTCTGAATGTTTTCATCGTCATAGTATTCTTTAAGTAGTGGTATGGGTAGGGCTAGGTGATGGCTGACCACTTGTCACACAAGTCTTTGGGTGACGGGGAAATTTTTTTAGCATCGTAAATTTTGATCCCTAATCTTTAGGTGATCTTCAGCTTGATTTAATTATTATCAGTTCCAACTTGGCTGGCTTTAGATTCAGTAACACCTTGTTACAGCTTCTTTTATAATCTTCTATAAATTCTTGGAATTTTATTAATCTTATATTCATCCTAGATATAGGACACAGTTCATTTTGAAATTTTCTTCACTGATTGTTCATTTCCTGTTACAGCTAGTGAATTTCCTGTTCTACATTCATATAATTACCTGAACTGCATAAACTAGATCCTGGTTTGCATTTTTTAGGCTGCTTCCATCAAGGACTTGTAAGTTGACAAGAAATTTGCCTTTTCACTTTATGCATTAGCTACTGGTGCAGACGGTCATTTAACAGCCATTTGCTTCACTGTAGCTATTTGACAGATGTGTGGTGTTGTGTTTTGCTTTGCTTTATATTTATATATCTACTATGATATGATCTATCAGATATTAACAGTTGGAGCTTCATCAATGCTTAGTCGAATGGACATGAATGGCAAGATCCTATCTCAAATAAGATGTGCTCCTGAGTCAGCATTTTCTGTCTCCTTGCATCAGTCGGGTGTATGTTCTGTTAACCTTCTAGTTTTTGTCATTTATAAAACCCTTGCAGCAATTTCTATAATACGCAAGGCTTATCATCACCTATTTATTTATTTATTTATTTTTTTGAAAGCATCATCACCTAATATTTTCTGATTGTTTAAGCATTTTTGGAAAACTTGATGCGAGTTGGAACATTCAGCTTCTTCATCCCTTATGGAGATGTCATTTTTTCAAATGTATTACCCACATGCTCTTTAAAGAGTGTCCGTATATGCTTCTAATGCAAATATTGTTTTCTTTTACAACAAAGCCTTTGTCCCAAAATGAATTTTAAATAATCATATTGTCCTTCACTATTTCTGCCCTGGCAATGTTGCATTCCCAGCAAATTGAAGGGAAAGGGCCAAATTTACCAATGCATCCATATTAAATAATTCCCAGCTCAGTGATGAATGGATCATTTTCAAGCTTTATAGAATTTTCGTTGCATAAAAAGTCTAACTAGTTTCTATGTTATATTTATATGCATGGGAGTTCATGTGTCACCTACTGGAATGATGAGAATTCATGAGATAGACAAGGGAAACCATCTCGAATTATGATGTCTAGGGGCTACCTAGTATATTTCCCTTCATACATTTGTGATGTTTCTATGAAAACAAGAATCTAATTTGGCCATCATGATTAGTAATGTTGTGAAGTGTTCATAGCCTTGGTGATATATCCATCACTTTAAAGTTAACTGGAATCTAGGCGAGGGAGCTTATTAATGGTTCTCTTTCATTAATTGTGCTGTTGGTTTTCATACTATTAGTCGTCAATGTTTGTTTTCCAGGTGATAGCAGTTGCTGGGTATACAGGGCTGGTTGATGTGGTATCGCAGTTTGGAAGTCACTCGTGCACATTCCGATGCACATCCGTATGATCTCCCACTTTATATAGTTATGCTTCTATACGAAGTATGTTTCTTAGACTTTTTGGTAGATAGATTTCCATTTTTGTGAAGGTTCAAGTATTTTTTTTTTTTTTTTGAAGAAAAGGTTCAAGTACTTGAGCTATGTATCATTATACGAAAAAAATAAGTTGAAGATATGATTATTAGTGTATATCTGATTTCCTGATTACCTTTCAACCTCCTTTTGGAAATATTTAATTTTTATAGTATTGCTCCATACTATAGTCCTCTACATATAGACAATCTTGTAGTTGTATTTGTAATTTTCAGGTGACAACTTTTACAGCTAAAAAAAAAGGTTTTGCAGAAAGATATTTAGAACAAGCGAAACTATCATATGAGTGTTCAACTTCGGTTTGGTTCATTAATGTTAAAAAAAAAAACTTCAATTCTGGTATCCCGGTAGGAATTGATTTGGGTAAGTTTCAGCTTTCAAGCCGCGTCGTTATCAAATACTACCGCTGTTTCTTTTTAGTTGACACGTATTCCTTTTTAGTAAGTTTTTTTTTAGTTGACACGTTTCCTTTTGGGTTAAGTTTTTTATTCCGTACCTTGTATTTACAAGCCACCCTACTTGCTTTTTTATTCTCTCTCACTCTCTCTCACTCTCTCTCACTCTCTCTCCTCTCCTTAATATATGTGTCTAAATCAATTGCGTCAACTAAATAGAAACGGAGGAAGTATGCCAAATTTGATCGGATTTTCTCAGGTTTTGGTTCAATTCTATTGTCAATTTTTGCTAAAAAAATTGGGTGCTAGAATGTGGATATGTGGTCAGTTCTACGGTAAATCTAAAGCTAATAAAGCTATGACACGCTAATTGTAGCATATCAAGGTCTTATTACTCTAAAAAAAAATAGGATCTGAGATCTTATCTTTAAATTCCCTTGATTTCCAAAATGTGCTAATGATAAGGATAACTACTACAAACTTTCAAGTGAATCTTAGCGTATGAATGGTTTAAATATCTTGGAAAAATGAATTTTCAACCTTTGATTGGTTTCATAATCTGTCCTTGTACAATTACTTGAATAAAATAATATATTAAGAAACCAGTAGATGAAGCAAAGAATATACTCCAATTTTTTATAGGTGGGTCCAGTGATGATTAATATTTGAACTTAGTACACTAATCAATCGAAGATAAGCTCATATTACTCATTCTAGGTTGACCAAGATATTTTAATTAACTTAATACTCATTATAATAAGATGGTGGAAATGCACCAATGACCAAAAATTATTATACATGACGTCCAAATCACCTAACCACAATACGAGTATGATATAATGTGACGAAATCACTAGAAGTTTGATTTTGGTTTTGGTTTTGGTTTTGGTTTGTAGGCGTTTGAAACTTGGGTCAATGAAGGAAACAAGTGGTAGTTATGTTGACGTTTCAAGTACCCCGCCGAGATTGCGTTGGTATTTTCTTCAAAGTAGGATTTTTGAATAATCTATTCTAGATTTCTAGATGTTTAATCCCCTAACTACTTTGTAGAATTGTAGGTTGTAGGTTGTTTAATTTATACATAGTACTAAATTACGGAGTATAATCGTGATAATATACGAAATATATTATTTGTGAATTGAAAGAATACCATATCGAGATAATTAATGAACGAAGGATGCATTTTGTAATTTTTGCTCGATGTTGGAATATTGGTTAAATTGTTAAAACAAGTCTAAAGAAAGATCGTTTGATCAAATCAACGTTTTTGTCACTCTTTTTATGTTTTGTTGACATTTTCAAAATGTTTTTTGACACTTTTTTTTTAACAATTTCTAGAGTAAATTAATCTCTATAAGTACTCCATATAATAGGTTTGAAAAGACTTGTCATTAAGAGCTTATTTGGTTCACCTTATTTTTGTTTATTTGAACTTATCTGGTCTGATCTGATCGTCTAATCTGACCAAACTTTGACCTTAGAAATACGATAATCTGTAAGGAGGGACTTGTTATATTCGTAATAATGTGTATTTTATTAATATGTAATTTTCATAATTTTTTCATACAAAATTAAAGATATTTAGCGATAAAAAATTGCACATAAAACGATGATTTAGGGCTTGTTTTGATTGATTGAACTGAGTTGAACTGAACTACTGAACTTATTAGAGCTTAGCTGAACTGAATATTTTATAAGAGAAGGAAATTAGGAGCTGAGGTTAACTGAACTGAACTTATTAGAGCTAAATAGAATTGAACTGAACTGAAAATAATTGTATCAGAACATGCCCTGATATGAACTTATTTTTTCTGATCTGATCTGGTCTGAACTTATTTTTTCTGATCTGATCTGATTAGAACTTATTTTTTCTAAAATAAATAAAAATAAGGTGAACTAAACAAGGCCTAACTCACTATACCTTTTTTTTCCACATCTATCATTTTTTTTCTTGAACTTATCTGAATTTATTACATCTAAAATAAATGAAAAACTTATTACACCTGAAACAAGTGAAAATAAGGTGAATAGAACATACCTTTAGTACCTACACAATTATAATTTGTAGGCCATTGAATATTGGCATATAAAAAGTCACAAAGAATAAATAATGTGTAGAAGGAATTCAATACATTCTTTGTCTTTTAAAATTAAGGGCAAATACATGTTAAACTGCCATAAACGATTTTTTGTTAATCTGGTGGGAAATCTATAAATATATTGAAAAAGCGTGGTTATTTATTCATTACTTTTGGTAAGTTTTTCAATTACTGTTTATAACTTACATTTTGAAATTTACACATGTACTCCTCAACTGGTATATAAAAAGACGCATGTACCCTCTACTGGTACTTAAAAAAATAGTTATACCCCAAATTTTTGTTTATCTGGAGAATTAACTTGGCACAGCTCTAAAATTAATATTTATTACTTTGGAAAATTTGTAATTATTAATCCCAACTTTCGCCCATTTCCTTTCATTAATCTCAACTTTCGATTATTATTGAATAATCCCAACTTTGGGGGGCATTTTCTTTTATCAGGTCAAATGACCGGTGACCTATTTAAAAGGTAATTTTTTTTTCTTACATGCCACATGTCGCAATTTCATTAGTTAATTTTTTTAAAAAAAAAAATTAAAAACCAAACCCACCAGCACCATAGCCCCACCACCTTCTTCCTTAACACCACCGGAAACCACCATCTCCTTTCCCAACCCCACTGAAAACCACCGCAACCTCACCCCCCGTTGCCGACAACAACCCCCAAGCCACCATTTTCACCCCTCGTCGCCGAAAACAACCCCCAAGCACCGCAACTCCTTCTAGACGCATATCCACCCTTCACCCCGATCTCCCTCATCCGCTCACGAAAACCACCAATCTCCCTCCCCCACTCACGAAAACCCTAACAACATGGTGGGGAAGGGGAATTTGGTGGTTTTCGTGAGTGAGGAAGGGAATTCGCGCGGCTGGTTTCAAGGGGACGGTGGTTTCAAGGGCCGCGGTTGCGCGACTGGTGATGTTGGGGGTCAGGATTCGGGCGGTTGTTGGTTTTTGGGGGTCGAGTTTTGCGCTGCTGGTGGTAAAGGGGTCGAGATTCGTGCTGCTGGTGGTAATGGGGTCGGGATTCGCATTCCCGGTGGTAATGGGGGCCGAGGTTCGCGTGAACCAGCTGTTTTAGGGGTTGTGGTGGTGCGGCTGGTGGTTTTGGTGGTCGGGGTTCGCCGATCGGTTGGTTTTGGTGGCCCAAAGGCAGTGGCCGACGAGTTTAGGGGTGGGGGTTATGTTTCATGGTGGTAAAAGGGTGGCTGGGATGTTAGGGTAGGGGTTAGGGTGTGGTGGTCCGGTGAACGGAAGAGAGAGGTTTGGGGTTTTTTTTTTCAATTTTTGTAATTTTTAATTTTTTTTTACCAATCAGGGCTTGACACGTGTCAAGTTACTTGTTATAATAGGTCATTGACTTTTATTGACCAGTCATGACCTGATAAAAGAAAATGCCCCCCAAAGTTGGGATTATTCAATAATAATCAAAAGTTGGGATTAATGAAAGGAAATGGGCGAAAGTTGGGATTAATAATTATAAATTTTCCTATTACTTTTTGTTTATCTCTTTGACATTGTTATTCACTTCTTTGGTCTGAAATTAATCAAATCCTTTAAACCATTACAAGATTTAAAGCAAAATAAGTGACTTCTTTATTTTATGGTACGTTAAGTAAGCAGATTGTTTTCATTATTGTAAGTGGAAAGACAAACATTGATTTTTCAAGGGGTGTGAATAAATTTTAAATATTCTTGATTGTTTTTTCTATAATTATTTACAAAAAAAGTATAACTAAAGTAATTTAAAAAATTTATACACTCGATGTATATAGAGGTAGGTGCACTCAAGAAATTCCTTTTGCTCATTTTGTATTTGTTATTTCGCTTATATTAAATAAACAAAAATATATTAATTGAAAACAAAATGCATGGGATACACCTAGCACCTGAGTGTATAAAAAAAAATTCAAATTCCAAAGTGAGAGAAACAATTTTTAAAAATATAGATTCCTTCCTTTTATGATTTAGTTGCACCTAATTTGGTACCACTTTAAAGTGATGCAACTAATATAGAAGGATTTCATATGGTACAATTAATCCTAGAGGTGTCAATTCGAATAAGCGGATGGAGTTTTAATCGGGTCTATTCGAGTCGGGTCTGTTCGGGTCAAAATTATTCTTTTATTTTAGATTGGGTCGGGTCGGGTCAAATTTGGGTCGGATCAAATTTGGGTCATGGTCTATCGAGTCCGGGTCTGATATGGGTCGGGTCAACTCCAGATCAATTCATGTTCGATTCGGATAAATTTGGATCGAGTTTAACGGGGTTAATTTCGGGCCGGATGAATTTGGGTCAAGTTGATTTCGGTTTGATTAAGATCAGGTTGATCTGTTGATTTTAATTGGTCAATTTCAATTCAATTCCTTTCTGTGTTTGGCTGGATTTTAATCGAGTTGACCCAATTCATCTCTAAATAAGGTTATATTTAAACTAGAGTTATTATTGAGTTTTTACCTTATTATTGGGTCAATATCAAGTCATTCATGTATCATACTCCCTCTGTCCCCTTTTGATAGTCCCTTATGGACAAATTTTAGTCCCAAAAATGTTCACTTCATTTGCTTTTTCCAACAACCATTAATATTAAATTTTTACCAAAATTTCCTCCGATTTGCAACAATATTTGTGCAAATTTAATTTTTCCATGTAAATTTTGTTTTCTCATGTACTTTTATTACTTTCTCCCTCTACTTTTTTGCATGCCCAAGGTCAATTTACTTTTTCAATGTACTTTAACTATTCTTATTTGTGTTTATTAATTCTTGTGAAAAATGCCCATAAGGGACTATCAAAAGGGGGCGGAGGGAGTATTTTTTATCGAGTTGAAAGAAGAGGTTTTAATGTTCAAGTATTACAAATTATTTGTAATAATTTAGATGAGACAAATATAAAGCTTAGAAAGTTGTTGTTTGATATGTTATATCATTGTTATTGCTTGATCACGCCCTCTCTTGCAGGTTTAAAATGAATTTGTACTTCAAATTACGCTTAATAAGATAATTAATAAATTTGATTTTTAGCTAATAATTTTATATAATTGGTATACACATGAAGTAAACTTTTTATTCCGGATTATTTCTTTGTAGTAAAAAACGTTAACTTATTAATAATTAGTAAATATATATAGTACTCGTAGTATAATAACTTGAATAAAAGGTCAATATTAATTATGGTCGAGTTAAATTCGGATCGGGTAAAAATCAAATCGAGTTGAAATCGGGTCAGGTTAATATTAGTTCGGGTCAAAACAGATCAGATTAGATCGGTTATTTGCCGAGTCAATTTTGGATCGGGTTGAGCTCGGGTCGAATCAAATTGGTTCAATTTGAGTTCAGGTCGGGTCAAATCGGATTCTGGTTGAGTTCAGGTCGGATCAAATCGATGCTAGGTTAAGTTCAGGTCGGGTCAAGTTCAAATTCGAGTTGAGTTCGGTTCGGTTAGAGATCGGGTTTGAGTCTTCAATTTTCCGGATCAATCGGATCGGTTACAATTCGAAACGTATAGTTATTTTCGAGTCAGTTTGATTTTGACACCAATTAAAGGAGTAACCTAGGCACTTAGCATTTTGGCATATGTCGACGAACAAAAGCATATGGATCAATCTAAAATATACTCACATACAAAAAACTTTAATCCTTAGGAGTATAAATTTCAACATTATAAAAAAAAAATCACTAAACTAAACTACTCTCTTCGTATTTTTATAAGCATTACTCTTTGACTGTTATAATTTTAATCATTTATTCAAATAAATTGAATAAATAAAATTAGAGTTTAATGAAGTAGTTAGAATATTAAAAATTTGTTACAAAAATTTAACGGGGTTAACAGTTTTGTAGGAAACTACTCCTAATGAATATGAGAGAAGATAAATCATAAATTAATACTAAAAAATAGTTGTGTGTTTAGATGGGATTATAATATGGAGATAGTGAAAGAGTAAAATATTGTAAAAGCAAAAATAGTTGAGAGAACTAGAGCCTGTTCATATTTACATAATTTAGTTCAGTTTAGTTCAGCTCCAATAAGTTAGGTTCAGTTCAGTTCACTTCAGCTCCTAATTTCCCTTTCTCATAAAATATTCAGTTCAGTAAATGTGAACATCCTTAAAGGAGATAGAATATAAAATTAATGAATATATGATTTATATTTGGTCTATTGTTTGAGAGAAAAAAATTAAATATTGGAAAAATAATTCAATTAAGAAAAGGAAAAATTGATGAGAATAATCCCACCTTTGGTGCGTTGAATTTTAATAATCCCACCTTTGGGTTTTTTTTTTTAATAATCCGACCTTTACCCCCCGTTCTTTTTTAACACTCCCATTTTACTTGAAACCGGCTTGCAAGGTAAACTATTTTGACGTGGACTTGGGTACTCTAATTCCCTCTAATTTCCCTCCATCAAAGATTACAGGTCATCCCTATTTCCCTCCCAACTACCCTCTTTAATGTTTGAAAGTGAAAGAACTCCTCCTCCATTACTAACTTCAACAGAGCTCTGTCGTCATCCATTATTGCCTTCAACCACTTGCGTACGGTGCATTGAAGGCTAAAGCTTCCATTTTTGGGCGAAATTTGGACTGCGCAGAACTCCATTTTAGGTAAGTTTTCGAACACTTAAAATTCGTGTAAAATTTTGTGAATTTAGTTGGGTAATGTCGATCCATACACAATTATACTCGAAATTGTTGTTTTTGCGTGCTGGATTTGAATTTGGATCTTATTTTTTAGTTAGAATTTTAGGTTGTTTGTTTTATTTTGTCAAAATTGATGTTGATTATCTGTCAATTTAGTTCGAACCCTAAATGCTAGGTTTTTGTTCTGTTGTTTTTGTTATTGATTGTTGACTGTGTTGTAGTTCCTTTTAAATTAGGTATGGGTAAAATAAGCTTGAAAATGTGGCATGGAGGGGTGTTTAGGACTCTTGAAAATGGTACCTTGTGTTATATGAATGGAGTAGGGAGAACTTTTAATGTGGATCCTGATGAATTGTGCTCATTTTATCTTATGGAGTTGGTTATGAAGTGTGCTAGATATGAAAACAGAATTAAGGGATTTTTATACTTAGTTCCAGGATTGAGTATGGTGGATGGTTTGAGGAGGGTGACAGATGATGATAGTATGAGGGAAATGATAAAGGTGGCAGAGAAGTACAGGGGAGTGGAGGTTTATGCTTTATGACAGGGTAAAGTCGTATCCCCTAATCAAAAGTAAATACCTAAGTCCTCTAACTAAAGTAGATAGGGAAGTAGGGTCGAACTCCACAGGGAAACAGATCTTTTCACTCCTAATTAATTATTATCGTCTAAATTATCTAAGTAACCAATATTTTTGGGAATAAATTCTATACTACGAAGAATAAGTTTAGGGAGGAAAGAAACAATAATAAGGAAGCCTAGGGTCACAGGTTCACCAACAATTAATATTCCGGGATAGAACGAAGTAATTAATAATTAATAATGCACAAATAACATGATTAACAGGATCTCGCAATTTACTAATCAACATAGATCCAACAGGCTCTCGCAATTTACTAAATCTAAGTTCCTATTGAAAATAGCCTTTAATATTAAATTAACATCTGCTCGATTCATCAATTCAATATTGCTAAACATTCACAATCAAATTACATCTACTCGATTCATAATCTAATTGCAAAGAATTAAAACAATTCAATAAGAAATTATCATGCAATATCAATAATCAATAATAACAAACTATCCCTTCATATTAATTATGGATCCCCATAAACCCTAGAATGAAATTACTCACGCATCATCATAACTAAACTAATCAAATAAAGGCATAATCAAAGAAGCAAGTAAAATAGCTGAAATTAAAAGAGAAGAAATTGTTACCAAAAAGAAATCTGGAATTAATGGAATAATTAAGAACAAAAGTTGAGAGAGAATTTAAGAGAGAGAAAAATACTAAGTAGAGAGAGAAAGTCTAAGAAAGAAGGTAATCTAAAAATTCCGTACAAAATCGTATTTAAACGTTTTCTAAAAACAAGAATTAAAACTAAACTTAATCAGGTCTTCTAAAAACGCGCGCCCGATCTTCGCATTCTTCCCAAGCAGCATCGCCCGATCGTGCTAGAGGCTCGCACGATCGGGCGCGCCTTAGCATGCACAACACTATGGTTTGCCGCGCCCGATCGGGCTAGAGGTTTCCCGATCGGGTCTTTGCTCCCCTTTGAGGCTTGGACTTCGATTGGGCTAGATTTCTCGGCCCAGTCCGGATTTCCTCTCGGGTCTTGAATACTTGGTCCAAATCCCTCGGGATCCCAATTACCGAGCCCTTAATCACCGGCTCTCACCGATCCTGGGCTCCAAAAGTGGTCGTGTCCTTCTAGCTTCCGTAGTTGATCCATAAAGCCCGGGAAAATGCTCCAAGAGTGCAATTTCCTGTAAAATACAACTAAAACTACGAAAACACTAGAACACACAAATTAGTAATAATAGTGGCCCGAAAGAGCCAAAAACACTACTAATAACGACCAAGGGACGGGGGTAAAACACTATATAAAATGGACACATAACTTTGCATGATGAGAATGACCCACTGCCCTTCCCCTCAGAGTTACAGGCTTCATCAAAACAAAACCAACCCAAAACTGTGAGGTCCAAAACTGTGACACCCAAAAAAATTGAAGTGAGGAGGGGACCACCAGTGAGATCTAGTCCAAGAAAGCAAATTCAGCCATTGACTATTGTTGAACCTTCCCAAAAAGCCCCTGACAGCTCACCCAAGCCAAAAAAAGATGCTCCCACAGAATTTATTCCAAATCCACCATCCATTTCCTTATCTAACCAAAGTACATTTAAAGTAAAATATGTTATAAACCCTAGTAGCATATCTGAAATAGGGCAGCCCCCTAATGTTTCTAAAATTATAGCAGCCTCCAAAAACACAAACACAGACCCTATTGACAACTATGAGTGGGAAGATTCAAGGCCTGACAGACCTATCCCCATTAATGACTTGATACCAGATTACTTTAGTGAGAGTGACAAAGATGACCCTAGTTACAACCCAGTAGTTGATAAGGGCAAAGGGGTGGTGAGTCAGCCTTTCTTTGGAGATGTTTACACAGATGAGGAGGGGAGTGGTGAGGATTTAGATGCTGAGGAAAAAGGAGCTGAGGGTTTAGATGCTGAGGTTTATAGTTTAGAGGAGATAGAGGAAGAGTTTGAGAAGGAGACAGAAGAGATCTTGGATGAGGAGCTTCAATATCAGTCTGATAGTGGGGATGAAGAGTATAACATAGCTAGGCAAAGGGTAAGGGATACCACTGCTCAGCTTGTTGAGGTAGCAAGGAAAATTCAACTTGAAGCAGCTAAGGGTTTGAACATACACCAGGAAGTGGAAGGGAACAGGACAGAGTTAAAGAACAAGACAGAGGCTGAGCTAAGTGCAACTGCTGATGCTTCTGGGCCCCATAGTGATTATGAAGAGAGTGATGAGGAAATACACACACCTCCTGAAAGTGGTGAGGAAGATTTGATTGCTGGAAGGAGACAAAGATTGGGTCTGTTGGTGTCCAAGCATACAGATTTTGCAACTTTTGAGTTGAAAGTTGGGCAAAAATTTGCAAACAGAGAGGAATTCAAGAATGTTGTAGCTAAATATGGAGTGTTGCAGGGAAGAAATGTGAGCATTGTTGTGAGTGATAAAAAGAGATCTCAAAGGTTGGGTGTGAAATGCATAGAAAGCTGTCCATTCTATGTATATGCTTCATGGGATACTAGGAGAGCTACAATAGTGGTTAAGACAATGAAAGGTTCTCACACTTGTCAGAGAAATATGAAAAGGAACAGGCAACTGAAATCAAATTGGGTTGCACAACAATTTCTTGATGTGTTTAAGACAAGGCCACATTGGCCAGCAAAGGAAATTGTTGAGTGTGTAAGGAAGGCATACAGGATGCTTGTAACAAGAGACTTTGCTTACAGAGTTAAATATAATGCCCATAAAATGTTACATGGGTCAATGCATGATCACTACAACAAGCTGGGTGGGTATTTGAAGGCAATAGAAGAATGCAGTCCTGGAACAGAGTTGGAGCTTGTTACTGACACTGAAAAGCAAGTTTTCCCACCAATTTTCCAGAGGCTATTTGTATGTATTGAAGGTCTCAAAACTGGGTGGTTGCAAGGTTGTAGGAAGGTCTTGGCAGTTGATGCATGTTTTCTAAAGACCTTTTTGGGGGGTCAACTGTTGGCTGCTGTTGGTAGGGACAGTAATGATCAAATGTTCCCTGTGTGTTGGGCTGTAGTTGAGGGTGAGAACAACTCCAGCTGGGAGTGGTTGTTATGTTAGTGTTTTGTGTTCAATCTGCTGATGTTTTGTTGTTTCTGATGCTTGGCTATGATGACAGAGTATAGTGCACAATGTCTCAACTGTTTTGCCTAAGGTAGAGCACAAACACTGCGCTAGACACATATTTGCTCATTGGCACAAGAAGTACAGAGGGGATGATATGAAGCTTCTCTTTTGGAGGAGTGCTAAATCATACAATATGGCTGACTATAATGAGGGACTGAAGAAGCTTGGAGAGTTGAATATAGAAGCTGCAAATGATTTCAAACTGCATAGGCCTGAATTGTTCTGCAGAGCCTTTTTGAGTCCTGGAGTGAAGACTGATGCTATTACTTCAAATATAGCTGAGACATTCAATGGCTTCATCATCCAGGCAAGGACTAAACACTTGCCTTTCATGCTAGAAGACATCAGAACAGCACTGATGCAGAGACTGGTGGTCAAAAGACAAGACATGATGAAGGGCGCATCAATGCTATGTCCAAGAATCCAAGCCAAGTTGGAGGTGGAGAAGGCAAAGGCTGCAGACTGTGAAGTATCTATATCATCTGAAACTCTGTTCAATGTCAATTACTACTTAGATCAAGAGGTGGTGAACTTGGAGACAAGATCATGTACATGTAGGAAATGGGATATGCTAGGCATCCCATGCTGCCATGCAGTGGCATCCATCTACTTTGTGGGCAAGGAACCAAAGCTGTTTGTGGACAAATGCTACTACAGGGAGACTTATTTGTCAGTGTATGCAGGTAATAGGATGCTACTTTGTGACTTTTTTCTCCAATTCATTGTTGTATGTATTGAATTTGTGAGTAATCCAAATTTGTTGTGGCTTTTGTTAGGTTCCATTCCACCAATTCAAGGTCAAAGATACTGGCCTGAAGTGTCTATGCCTATTGACCCTCCGCCAATTAAATTGGTCTAGGGAGGCCAAGGAAAAATCGAATCAAAGATCCCTTTAAGAACCCCAAAAAGTCAGGTTCTTTGACAAGGACAGGGATTGAAATGACTTGTTCCTTGTGCAATACCAAAGGGCACAACAAAAGGAAGTGTCCAAACAAGGACTCTGTACAGCCATCTGAACCAGCTCCAAAAAGGGCAAAAGGGAGGCCAAGGAAGGATGCTGACCATGCTGCAAGTACTCCAAATCCAACTGCATCTGCAGCTCAAACTACAACATCATCAGTCCAAGCTTCTCAAGCTACAGCACACCACTCCATGACTGCACAACCTACCATACTTGGTAGAGGAGGAAGAACAGTGTTCATGGGGAGGGGTTCAAGGGGTGGCAGGGGTGCTGGAGTTGCTGCAGCCAATGCAGGAAGGGGAAGAGGTTCTGATGCTGTAGGAAGGGGGAGGGGTTCAGAAGCTGTAGGAAGGGGAAGGGGAATAAGTTCTGATGCTGCTGCAGGAAGGGGAAGGGGTGCAGATGCTAGTGGAAGGGGGAGGGGTAGGACAAGGGGTAGGGGCAGAGGAAGGCACCAGGTTCCAAAAGGTGTTGGTGTTTACATTGCACAAGATGGATCTGCACTGACTAGTGTAAGTGAAATTAGGGTGGAATTCAGTGTTTATGTAGCTTTTGCTTGCAACTGATGTCATTTTTAAAAAAAAAAGAAAAACAGAACCAAGGTAACCACAGAAGAGGAAGGTCAGCAATGGATTGGTTCTAGTGCAGTCAAGGAAGTCAAGGCTCCACCTTACATCAACCAACTCAGTAGTTAACTATGAAATGCCATGATTGTACCTAACTTTTGGTGTAACAAGATATTTTAGTGTTTAGGCAATAGTTTGTTAAAGTCAGCTTTTGGAAACAGTCTTTTAGGCATGTTGGCTTTAAGTAAATTTGCCTATTACAATGTCATGGCATGAACCATTGCAGGGTTCTTTTTGTGTCTTTTGGACAAAACAATTTCAACTTATTATGTTCAATATAACAACTATCCTTAATGTGTTCATTTGTTCTGAATTTGTAACCAAATGCTAGTCAAAGTACCTACTTTTTATTCATTAAATCATTGATACATATCTTGCATTAGCATCATGTTCTTTCACCATACAAGTCAACCTAAACTAATACACTCTAACAACCTAAACTAATACACTCTAACAACATCACTGTCATGGCTTCAAATACACCAAAAGAAAAGCAAAGAAAATCCAAGACACAAACAAAGCAATGGAGAAATTTTTTTCATTCCTTGAAGCCTTCATCAGTTCAATTCTAGTGTGGCAAAGCTCCATTTTTGTATCATTCAACTCATCCTCCTTAATTCCCAAATTCTTCTCCAATTTCCTCAGTTGCTCCTTCATGAAGTCTATTTCAATCTCCTTTTCAGCAACTTGGGTATCTCTCTCAAAAACCTGGAATCGTAGATCTTCTAGGTCCTTAGGGTTAACATTAACCCACTGAAAGAATCCACAATCACCCTCCTGAAATAGAATCAATTAAACCCCTAAATTAATTGCCTTTCAAACCCTAATTTGATTTAGCCAATTCAATTTTGTTACAACAAATTAGAAAGTTTAATCACAAAATTGAATGTTAAAATAACACTTACAGGCCATTTGAGCATCCATAGAACTTCATACCCGCGTTATCACCATTCCTCACAGTTCGAATTATAGCTTCCACCCCGCATCTGCACTTAATTTTTGGGTAAGCAGAACCAAACGACCTTGACGAATTTGAAGCAGAACCAATTTCACGCCTATTATTCATTGTCTTTATTTCCAGAGAGAAGAGAGGGATTTGAAATTGGAAGCTGAGAGCAACAATGGAGTTCAATTTTTTTTAACAGACACAGAAAGAAGAAGAACAAGATCGAGCATTTAAAGGACGTGGCATTTAAAAAAGAATAAAACAAAAAATTAAAAATAATATAACCGTTGGAAGCCACGTAGGACTAAAACCGACAACAGTAAGTGAAGTAACCTCTAAGGAGTGTTAAAAAAGAACGGGGGGTAAAGGTCGGATTATTAAAAAAAAAAACCCAAAGGTGGGATTATTAAAATTCAATGCACCAAAGGTGGGATTAATCCCATCAATTTTTCCTTAAGAAAATGAAATAAGTATTTAAAACAGCCGAAAATTCGAAAATGGATAGACAAAATCCCCATTCTCCGGCACTAGAGAACAACGGGAAAAAATATGCAAAGCCTTATATGTCCACGGTGCACCGACCCATACGTGGGAAGAGCTTATGTTATTTAAATAATTAAATTCATTTAATTTTGCAATTTCTGTCAGACTCAAACCCGTGTTTCAATTTCAAGACCCCTCCTCTGATTACACCATTTTTCATTTTCTCTCTCCTACCATTTGCAAACAAAATAACAAGTATCCAAAGACGATCAATATTCTAAAGTGCCCAATCTAGAACAATCTAGATTCAATTTCTACTGCAAATTACACTTTAATTACAATCATTATTAACGAATTTTCATACTATAATTCATCACAACTATTTTAACCAAAATTTTCCTTATTTATCTCTTCAATTTCGTCTTTTTTTTAGTTTTTCTTCAACAATTTGATTCTATTTTTGCATGATAAATATTCGAATAACTTTCTAGAAATCGAGTTTTTCTGTCATGGCGATCTCAGAATCGCCGGAAATTATCGGTGCGACGGCGATGACGACTGCGATGGCGGCGGACTATGGCGATTCTGTTCGTCGGCGAGCTAGTGCAGCTGGTGGTGCGACTGTTAGAGCTTCTACTTCTTCTTCAATGGCGGAAGAATCGGAGGATTTGAAGAAGGTCTCTAATGGCGAAGCTGGTGACAGAATTGTTGATGGCGCTGATAATAATGATAGTGAACGGAATAATTCTGATAATGTTAATGGTGAAGGTGAAGCTAAGGTTGTTAATGGCGGTGGAGCTCAGGATTTTGAAACCGCGATTCGGTACTCGTATCGTCCGTCTTCTCCTGCTCATCGGAAGATTAAGGAGAGTCCTCTTAGCTCCGACGCCATTTTCAGACAGGTTTGCTTTTTTTTTTTTTGGTTTGTAATTCATAAATGTTGCTATATTTGTTTTAATTTTATTTGTTGATATAGCTTATAACGAAGTACATTTTTTGCATACATTTATTGTGAAATTAGTGTTTACAATTTTATGTTGTGAAATGTTTGTGAACAAATATAGTTGAGTTGGATTGCAAATTGCCATTATTGTGAAATGAATGTAAATATCTTCGATGTTTATGTTAGACGTTTTGAAGTTTTAATTATGGACCTTGACTTGAGTTGTAATGTTATATTCACAGTTTGGTTAATTTAATGTTAAATTCGCGGTGAGGAGGTACTTAAGCATACATTTTGATTTCTGCTGATTGCTTTCGGTAATGGTTGGTGCCAATGTCATCTACTTAGTTGACAAAGCTTAAAGTTTCAGATAACTAATTATTTGAGAAGGCTGGCTGTTGTTGAAGAGTTTAGTGAACCTGGTGTAAAGTGTAAATGTACTTTGTACCTTGTTTAAGAAGCTAACCAGTTTGAATCAGCAATATTAAATGCTGGATTAGAATTGTGAAAGGGAAAGAATAGTAGTTGGAAAAAGGTATTGGGGGGAGATTGTGACGGGACGACTAAGCTGTGAAGGATAAAGGAATTTCCTTGTGAACATGTTGATGGGTTTTAAAATCGTTTTAAACTAATTTAGAGTGTGTTTTTTGCGTATACGAAAAATTAGTCTTTCATATTTGGTTCCTAATGTAAGAAAATAGAAACTTAGTTGTTAAGGTTGCACCCAAAAAAAAAAAAAAAAAAAAACAAAAACTTAGGTGTTAAGGTTGTGTAGTTTGACTGATTTCTAGGTGTTATACACGAGATAATGAGATGATTAACTATCAGATTTTTGTAAAGATCGTTCAATGGATATTATCCTCTATTAACTTTGATGTTGACCCGCATGAGAGGTGTTATGATGTATTCAATTTGTATGAGGAAGGCTTGCCTTTTCCCCGGGTTGATAGCACAAAGATAATTTCATAATTTGTTGAGAAGATATGCATGACAAAGAGGCCACTGTAGCTTGCTCTTTAAATTACACCTCTTTTTATATTGTAGTGCTGGAAAGAAAACCATGGTTAGACCCCTACTCCCCTAGCATAGGTCTATTGTTACTCATATTTATGATAATAGAATGTAACTTCAGACAAATAGAATAAAATTATATGAGAAAAGAAGGGTGATTGTATTCATGATTGTCCATAAAGTCAGCTGCCCATTATCTTTTGCCTGCCGTGAGAAACAGAGGAAACCATTGAAGGTCCATTCTATAATCATCCATGACTTTCTAATTTTCTAGACATGCCAATTTCGAAAGATATGTATAATCACCTGACATACAAATTATCTCCCTCAATTAATTTTTTTTTTTTTGAAAATTGGCTGCGTTGTAACTTCCCCATGACTACTAGCGTCTCCTTAATGTAATATTATCTGATGATATTCAGCTTGCACACTTGTAAGAGTAAGCTGAGCCCCCTTAATTTTGGAAATTTTATCTGGCAGTTTTGGAGGTAGATACTATTCACTGGGACTGCAGTCTGTCTGATTATGTTCCTCAATTATTTAAGAAATACGGCAGTTGGATCACTATATACTTTATTTCCCCTGTAATGAACCTCAACTTTTTATATTTTTTCTTTGATGATGTACACATCTTCTAGATCAAGTCAATGATATCATTCATTTACTCTTCTGAAGAAAAAAGAAGACCTATGACCTTGACAGTGAAATATAGGCATACATGAAGATTGAGGTTTCATTAATACTGTTCAGTACAGAACACAGTCCAACAAATTTGGTGGCCAATATTTTCAGCATAATGATTCAGAAAGGAAATAATTGATTGTGAAGTATGTGATCTTAGTATACATGACCTCTTTCTTTCCTGATTTATTAACAGATCAAGGTTTTGCTTGCCCAATGTTTTTCTTTCTTTTTATTGGACCAAGATTCCTTTTGTGACCAATGGTATCTTTAGAGAGATTGGTCCAGAAACTCCAGTTTTGGTGAATAGATGGTGTATAAGATTGTCTATTCCAGAAATCTGTGTTTGTATTAGGTTACCTTTTCCTGAAAGCATACATCTGTTCTGCATCTGCAGCTTCCCTAATATACCAAGAAACTATGCATATGGTAGGTCATAGGCAGGTTCATATCATTTTGTGCAAATGCAATTTAGAGGTTGTTTTTTTTACAAACCTTCCCAGTAGGCATTTCCAATTTTAATGTAGTAACATTTGATGTTGAAATTGGACCAAATGGAATCATCTGGTTCATGGATATGGTAGAGGGAAAGAAGATCAATGTAGTCTAAAACCACCTGTAATTGCCAGTCAATTGGTTTTCCCTTTGGTTACCCGATACTAACCATCATCAGTATGTATAAAATATGGATACTACTCTGTCAATAATAGAAGCACATGTTATTTGGAAATGGACAATGTGCTGGATATTGAGTCAACCTGCTCATTTTAATGCATGTGCAAAGAACTCTATTTGATTTGTTTGTTTTGATCTGAAAGATGATCCATGAAATTAAGGAAAAGAAAAGGGGCCCTTTTTAGTCTTTCCCTCCAATTTGGATTGCGTGGTTGATCTAAACCAAGTGTTCTGCTCATTTATCCTTCTTGCTTACGGTCTTCTGTAGTCTTGCCTTAATCTACAATCTTGGCCCAGTTATATTTAACATTAGTATGGCTTGGAAAATTTTATGCACTTGAAGAGAGTGTTAAATATTATTAGATAAAGTTCCTTGCTCAGTTGTTGAGAATTATTTGGTTTATCAAGTTGTATTGGGCTAAAGGATATACAATTTTCGTCAATCTTAGACTAAGACTAAAATAGTGTAAGGTTGCACTCTTCTATCCTCCCTACACCATATCCTGACCCAAAACCTCAACAAATTACTGGTTTAGTAACGGCCTGACTGATATTGGTTTTTCTTAGTTGACAAGATTGCTTTCATATCAAGAGCCGCAATTTTTCCGTGTTGCATGGCTGTCTATAACTGAGTTTGTTGCCCGAAGTAAAATATAGGCGTTAGATTTTGATAAAGTTTTCAATTTGCTCATGGACAACTATCGCTGGATTGATTAAATTATTAAATGTTAGAGATTGAGGGCCCTTGGGTTAGGTTATATTGGGCAACATTTTCTTGCAACTATCTATGCTAAGCAACGTCTTCTTGGTATCGTCCTTTTTTGTTGTGTTATCTTTATTATTAATCAAATTATCTGCTGCAGAGTCACGCTGGTCTCTTCAATCTTTGTGTAGTAGTACTTGTTGCTGTGAACAGCCGTCTTATAATAGAAAACCTCATGAAGGTTAGTACCATCTAATTTCATTTGTTTTTGTTTATCATTTTTGTTGAATAGCCAGGCTTAATTTCAGCTCTGCGGGTTAAATTGATGTTTTGCTAACATGAAAATGTTTGCAGTATGGATTGCTGATACGAGCTGGTTTCTGGTTCAGCTCAAAGTCCTTTAGGGATTGGCCTATATTTATGTGCTGGTAATTATCGTTTAGTATGAATACCTTTTACTGACAAGTCATCTGTTGTATGCATGGATGATCCTGAATTTTCTTATGCACTTTTGCGTATTTTTATTTTGCAGTCTTTCACTCCCAATTTTTCCATTCACTGCTTTCTTGGTAGAGAAGTTGTCACAAAGAAGGCGTATTTCTGATCCGGTAAGCTATCTTAATGCAATAAAACGTTATCCAGTTGCTGATTTGTGATTTGGGCCTCCTTTTGAAGTATTCCTCCATATTTCTTACCTTGTTCCTGGAAGCTGCTCTATGGATTTCGTCATTTTATTTTGCTAATATATTTGTAGTTATTTCTACTAGATGATATGAATGCTCTTGTGTTCTACCTTTCTATTAGCTGATCTCGTCTCAAACTTTGTAAAATATTTATGTATTAATAATCTGATTGATTGGTGTAGGTTGTTGTCCTGCTTCATATACTGATTTCCACAATTACCATCTTATATCCAGTTTTTGTAATACTCAGGTTGGTTCCCTGACACCTTTATGTATCATCCACTCTGTCCCAATGAACGTGTTCACTTATCATGTTACATAGACTCAGGGAAAAAGTTGGGGGCTTGGTATTAAATATTATTGTAATAAAAAGTATATTTGATGTGATATAGTGGGGTATTTAATTTCTTGAATGAAGGAGAGGGTGAGACCCCCTAGTTTTAAGTAGTAATAATTGATAAGAGAGAGCCTAAAGCACCATTTCCAAATATAGGAAAGTGAGCAAACTAAGTTCAGATGGATAGAGTATATACATGTTTCGCATCATATCAATCTTGTCAGACTTTTTTTGTTTTTTTTTTTAAAAAAAAAAAAAAAGAACTCGCTATAACATATGCTCACTGGAGTCACTGGCAAAGCGCAAAACGATGAATATATATATTTCCTATCTTTGTAGTCAGTTATGATAATTATGAGTGGCATGCAGGTTACATGCAATGCTGTTCTCAACTATCATTTTACCTGTTGTTTCGTGTGTGGCTCATCTACTAGTCCACTATATCTATTGCTTGCTCTATGCATTCCTCAGATCCATTCCACAAAATGGTTCAAATTAACTTATCAATGATCATAACACCTATTATCTTTGCAGATGTGATTCTGCTGTTCTTTCTGGTGTCATTTTGATGCTTTTTGCTTGCACCATGTGGTTAAAGTTGGTATCATATGCACATACAAACTATGATATGAGAGCGATTGCCAAAGCATCTATTAAGGTAATTGAAATGGTTTCATATTTTATCATCTTTTATTGCTCAATTTTCTCTTCCTTATGGTGTAACTCTGAAGTAACATTCTGCAACAGCTTTACTTCTACCATTGCTGCTTTACAACCTTATAAAAGAGTTCCTAGCTCAACTTCTAGCATAGATTCATAGCTTACTTTGTAATTTAAATAAATGATTATATATCCTTTGTATCTTAAGCTGTTGGGGGACTTACAATTCCCATAGATAGCTTATTTAATTCCTGCTTTTCAAGACGATTTATCTTCTAAAATAATTTTATCTTGTTGTGATTTACTCTAGTATTTATGCTTTCCCTTATTGATTTTTAGTTTGGTTTCAGGAGGATGAACTACTAATGGAACTCCCATATGATGTAAGCATCGAAAGTCTGGTGTACTTCATGGTCGCTCCAACACTATGTTACCAGGTACTTAGAAATTTAGCCCACTTTGATATTAGATCATGCTAGTGGTTTCTAATGCTTTCC
Organism: Chenopodium quinoa; assembly: GCF_001683475.1. Taxonomy (NCBI): domain Eukaryota; kingdom Viridiplantae; phylum Streptophyta; class Magnoliopsida; order Caryophyllales; family Amaranthaceae; genus Chenopodium; species Chenopodium quinoa. The sequence continues at coordinate 237,951 of NW_018745395.1, forward strand.
TCTTTCCACCTCTGCTGGAATTTTTGTACATCTATATATGGAAGATTTCATCCATCTTTTGCTTCTTAACCTTTCCATGGTCATCACTTTGAGTGCTTTTGTAACTTCTCTGTGTAGTGAAGCATTATTTAAGTGAAGTGGTAATTGTGAGCAGGAAGGCAGTTGACTATGGACTGTCATTTTGAAGTGAATAAGTGTGACTTGCTTATACTTTCCTATTAAAGTTGTCATATGCGATTTTCTTCAAATCAGTTGTTCAATGAGAAAATGCTTTTTTCCACCTTCATTCTCTATGTGCATTATCAATGAAGTAAATTATTGGTCTTTGACTTTTAAATTAGTGGATAATTAAAAAGTCTTGCTGAATTTTGGGCTGCTTCTAAACAATGAAGCAGCAGATTATGGGTGTTGCACTGATGACTATGGTCATTCGGAAACAGCTCCTCTGTTTTTGCAGGGGTTATGTATACATGTTACCTCCATTTCCCCTCTTGAGGTGGGATCAATTTTGAAAGCACTGGGGAGTTTTGTTGCTGACGTTAAATTTTGGGGAATCAATTTTCCATCTCTATAAAGTTCGGCTGGGAAAGCTGATAATGCTTATCGAGCCATATTTCGGATAGGTGATTTTTACGGGAGATACAATTGATACATACTTTATCGCAATTTTGATGTTCCAAGTTCGATCAGTTATCAGATTTCTTCACATGAAAAGTTATCCAAGTATTACTATGAAAGTATGAATAATTATGGTATTCTGTGAACTATGAGTCCATGCTTTTGAAACTGTCTTTAATTGTAGATAGTAGATTGCGTGTGATGATATTTCATCAGTCTGTAAAAGTGCAACTTGACTGCTTATTAATGCCTAAAGTTTGTATGTTGTGCATATTCTATGCTGTTAACCTATTCCAATATTGCCCACTTCCATTCATTAGTTTTTAGTTGCTTTTAAATTGTTTTCATGAATTAAGGGTACCAATGGGAGCTCGCATATCACACATATAAATTTTTTTCAGTGTGTATATGGAGTGTGTTCACTTAACCATCAAAAAATTTGCTTGATGTGTTATGGACTCTGTTCTATTTTGCAGACAAGCTATCCTAGGACCGCATGCATTCGCAAAGGATGGGTGGCTCGACAAGTATTAAAATTGGTGATATTTACTGGAGTAATGGGGTTCATCGTTGAACAAGTCTGTTCCTTTTATCTATTAATTTCATCTTTTTCCCCTGCTTTCCTATCTCAAACGTTATCTTGACAATTTTTTTTCTTTTTCTTGTTGCTTTTTTTTTTTTGTAGTATATCAATCCAATTGTACAAAATTCACAGCATCCTCTGAAAGCAAACCTATTGTATGCAATTGAAAGGATTTTGAAGCTGTCAGTGCCAAATTTATACGTGTGGCTGTGCATGTTCTATTGCTTTTTCCACCTCTGGTGAGTTGATTGCTACATCTCAATCTGTTTACATGTTCTCCAAGTTATTTTCTATTTATCTGCTGGAATTCTCCTCTCCCCCCCCCCTCCCAAATGCTCTCTCTCTCTCTCTCTCTCTCTGGAATTGACTTGATTACCATACATTAGAATGTCAATTATGAATAAAACCTGTTCCCTCTTTGATGATATAGTCAGCCATTTTTCTCAAAAGAAACCTTGTTTGATCAAATTTCTTGTAGCTGAACTCGTACAAATATCTTGACATCATGTACTATTGGATTGGGCTTCTGTTGCAAAGTATGTTGTAATATTTGAGGCTCTTGTCACCGTCACCGAGTCACAGAAAAGGTTGTGCTACTTTGTTGTGTGGTGTTGTGTCAAGGGTTGTAATTAAAACAGCATGAGTTTTATATCACCAGTATAAGTCACATCATCTTTTACTTCCCCGTGTTGCTCTTTTATCAGCCTTATAATTTCTGCATCAGTTTGGTTGATTAGAAAACAGGAACTTAGGGCTTGTTCGTGTTTTTTTTAAACAAAAACTAAAAACAGGAAACTAGAAAAAGTCTTCTACTTTTCTGTTGTCAATTTTCAAAATTGTTATGATTTTGATAAGTTCTACCAATTTTTTTTATTCATTATATGATATATGTCATATAAAACTTAAAAAAAAAAAAAAAAGGAAACTACAGCGATAACGAACGGATCCTTAGTATCTGATACTGTAAATCATGTTTCAATAGCTATTCGTCTGCCTGTTCATTTTCACTCATTGGTGTGAATTAAGTCGTTTGGTAGATACATCAAGCATTTATGTGAAGTTAGCTTCTCTGTATAGGTTTATTCTGCGCTCCTTGGGTGTGTGAAGTTTGAACTCCATGATATCTTTGTAATTTTCTCTTTATTGTTCTTTCCAGATCTGATGAAATGAGATGTATTAAGACGGAATTTTGTAAATGCTTTGAACTTAATTATGAATATTTTAACCATTTCTTAATATTTTGATCGCCTGGAAGGGGCAAAAGAAAAATATTGTTATTTCAACAATCTCTGAAGCAATAGATGGTGCTGCCATGAAATGATTAATATAGACTACTTTGGAATGGCCTATACGTCCCATGTCCTGTATCAACTAAACACTGAGTTTCCAGCAAGTCACTATTTATTATGATCTTATAAAGGATGGCTAGTCCAATTTGCAATTGGAAAAATTAAGAATATTTTTTGTGGCTGATCAGTGCTTTTTCCTTGATGATAACCATTTACTATTTCTTGAAGCTCGATCTCTCCGCCAGATGAACCATATTACCAAGAGAACCCATGAACCAGAATAGAAGAGCTTGCCCCACCCATGAGTCATTTGAACTTGTTGATAATGGATTTGACTATGTATAACTGCTTTCCAATGGAATGAAATAGGACATTGTGTGCTAGAGCTGCTTTCTTTAAGAAAAAGAAGATCTATGTTAATTAGATCCTTCATTTCACCTCAGTTGCCAATTAATTACATGAAACACCAAATTCTGCCACTTGGACACATAGTATAAATTATTTATTGTATACCTTGGCCACAATTAAAATTATCTAGATACTTGCCATTTTACCATATTACTATATGTTTTTTAATACATGGATGCCTTTCATTTTCAGGTTAAACATATTGGCTGAGCTTCTTAAATTTGGTGACCGTGAGTTTTACAAGGATTGGTGGAATGCAAGAACATTCGAAGAGGTAGACTTCATTTTTATGAGATAAAACTTTGAGCTCTTACATGTCAATAGTGTATACATTGTTGCTGATGATTTTGTCCCCCTTGTTTCTGCTCTATTTGCTCGTGAAATGGATGACTTCCATCAGTATTGGAGGATGTGGAATATGGTATGTTTCCTGTAAACTCATGCCTGTTTTATTCTCAGTTATAGGCATTAGTGGCTAAGTCATTTTCCTTGATGTGTATAAAATTCAATGTAGCTAGGTTATGATCATATATTTGGTTGTCTAGGAAGAGTCAATTTGGGAAGATTGAGTTCAGTATTGTAGATTGTAGAAGAAACAACGTAACGATAAATGTAGAGGAAAATGATTATAACTTCTGATAAAAGAAGTAATCTTTATTCATTGACATTATCTCACCACCCGTAGTATTTGGGTTTCAATATTTTCTACACCTAACTACCTCTTCTAATTTTTTTATTTTTTTTTATTTTTTTTTGGGAAAAATTGATGTTAAGGGGAGATTGATTTGGATTTTGCATAATCTTATGACTTGATTTTGGCTAATACTTAATTTCAAGGAAGAGTGATCCTCACCTGGCAACGAGCAAAAGCAATCCAAATATATACTTTATACTTGTATATTTTAGTTGCCATGTTTATATTTTTCTTCCTTTCTTTTGACACGTGTCTTTTATTACATTTTCCGATACACAAATTCAACCATTATATTTTTAATTATCATTTAAAGTTGATGATTTGAAAATACACATTAAGACAAATCTATCAAAATCCCTTATGGCTATGATTTTTCTTATCCATCGATCACAAAAGTTAGTCAAAGTAGAATTTGTGAATAGTGTCTAAACTTTTTTTTTAATGTGAGTTAGAGAATTAGATGGTAGTGCTTAAATGGGAGTAACTATAAGGTTTTGGTTGAGAAAGTGGTTAAAGTAGTTGATTTGCCTTAGAGTAAGCTTAGACCCTAACTTTAATTGGTTTTGGTTTAACTAAATGAAAAGAAGAGAAAGGAAGGAAAGGGAAAAGGAAAAAAAGGGAAAAGAAAGGAAAAGGAAGGTGTTATTTTTTTCCAATTTTTGGTTAGTAAAAGGAAATGAAGGGGAAAGAGTTAAAATTTATAGTTTGTAACTTTATTTTTTCACTTTCGAATTCCTCCAAATTTGGGAGGAAAGGAAAGCTAAAAATTTGTAAAGGAACTTTCCTCCTACTTCCCTTTATTCTACGAAATATGGGAACATGATTAGAATCCTTTTCTTTCTTTTCATTTCCATCCAAATCCCTTCATCCAAAAAAGGTCTAAAGGATGAAAACTCCTAAGCACAAGGACACTACATGATGTGGATGTGATATCTGCAATTAAGAAAAAAGTTATTCTACTTGGCTTAGCAAAATTTAAAGATGAAAAACCACCCTTGGCGTGCCGCATGTCGTGCTTGGCCGTGCCATGTGTCGTGCTGGCGGGCCAAAGTACCGTGCCGCCCTCAGCCGTGCCCGTGCCGAATTTTCGAAATTGCGTTCGCATTACGGCCCACTTCTCGGTCATCGTGCCGTGCAGGCCGACCCCGCCCATGCCCATCTCTAGTTAGAACTCAATGCCTATTCAATTAATTCTTAGACTTATTTCGCGAATCGGACCAAATTAGGCTATGAAGATTTTTTCGTCATCGGGCTTTGGTCGGGGAGACATTTTTAAGTGTCTACACTTACCTTAGTGACTAAGTGGTCATTTATTATGCATTTCTATATGAATAAATGGCCATTTCCTGTTCCGGTTGTACACTTTGGTGACCCAACCCGTGACCCTAACATGACCCATAAAGGACCCAAAACCCGAAATTTACTCGACCCGAAAGTGTAGCTGACCCGATACCCTAAATGACCCAACTCGAAGTTTACCTGATATGATTTTAACTCGAATTGCTTGACTCGAACGGTCCTGATACTTGAAATGTCCCACTAATATTATCTTATACTCCCTCCGTTTTTAAATACTTGCTTCACTTTTCTTTTTCGTCCGTTTTTAAATACTTGCTCCATTTCCTTATTTGGAAAGTTTTTACAATATTTAACTAATTTCTCTCACCTAGTGGACCCATCACATATTTTCTCTTCTCCAATCCTCTCCACTACTTTTGCTTTTTATAATTTTTTATTCTTCCACTTATCCCACTACCTCTATTTATTATTATTTTCTCCAATTTCTCCTAAAACTCCGCGCATGGAGAAATGGAGCAAGTATTTAAAAACGGAGGGTGTACCTAACTAAAAATGCCTAGTGCAAAACATGACTCAAATTGTTTCATCCCCAACCGTAATTGAACTCACAAACTGAATTGACAATGCTTATTAAGTTATTATAAAAATAACAAAATAAAAAATTTATCGATTCCAGCTTGATCCATAATATGGACACAAAATAGAACAACCCGAACATGACTCGAAACCTGTATTGACCCGACCTGAACCAATTTGAATGTTAGCTGATTTGAACATGACCCGACTCAAAATTGACCCGACATATACCCGACCTAAATGACCCTTTTGCCAAGTCTACTACTGACTAGGGAATCTTTTTTTGTGGACCTTGTGGGAATTTTTAAGATCCTTTATAATTCAGTATAACAGATATTAAGTTAATATAAAAGGGAAGTTTGACTACTGTGACAAACTGTCAATCATATACTACTTATTGGTGTTGTTATCATTTGCAGTTCTCAAAATCTTTAAATCAATGAGTTTGGACTTTGTAGTACTCTAAAGTCTATAATAACTAAGATCCAACCATGGAAGTAGTGTTAAATGTACTTTGTAACTGCAATGTTTGTTTTTGTATGTATTAACTGATTTTTTATATATTTTTTTTTCTTCTCTCTTCTCACTAAATTATATCTTCCCTCCGCAGCCTGTACATAAATGGATGGTTCGCCATGTTTATTTTCCCTGCTTGCGCAATGGAATACCCAAGGTATTGCCACTTATCTTTATAAATAAATAAATATTTTTCTGGTTAGTGTTCGGCCTAATGTTGCCCCTTTACTATATTTGGCATACTGCTGAAACTTGATATATTCAGGGGCGGAGCCAGGGGGGGCTGGCGGGGGCCTTGGCCTCCCCCTTGGCTCAAAATATTAATTAAATTTGCTCTTCATTGTCATTAATTTTGGTGTAGAGGAGTTGGTTTTTTCCATGTGATAGTATGCAAGTTGTCAAGGGATCAAATCTTGTAGTTAACAAAATTTGTGTTTTTTTTTTAAGTAAATGTAATACGTATAATCTTGGCCCCCCCCACTTAGAAATTCTAGCTTCGCCACTGGATATATTGCAAGTCTTTTTACTATACACCAGGATGGCTTTGAGATGGCCTCCTTGTGTCCCTTTATTCTGTCATCCACAGTTAATTGATTGGTAGACAATGAGTCTTCTCTGAAAGATAACTTGTTGGAAGGCAAAATAAAATGTCTTGCATATACAATCTCAGTAGAGATTCTTAGGATTGCAATTAAAAATCTTCAACACACCTTGTAATTTATCATTACAAGCGTACTTAGTTAATTTTTATGAATGACAAATATTGTCAATCAAGTGGCAAAATTGTAAATAAGTGCAGTTTTTTACTGTGCATGGGCATAACCGCTACTTTATCGGTTAAGCCCTAAAACCGCTACAGTAGCGGCTTTGCCCATGAACAGTTAAAAAGTGCTTTTTTATACAATATTGCCACTAGATTGACAAATTTTGTCAATCATTAAGATTAACTTGTAATTTCTCTTTATCATTATGCTGATTTTAACAATTAATCTTTTCGTTCAGGGTGTTGCAGTATTGATTGCCTTCCTTATATCTGCCATATTTCATGAGGTATCTCAGAAAATCTCTCTTTAGAGCTCTCTTGCACTAATAATTTAAATTTTTTTTTTAATACTATTGTCTAAAACCCTTATGATTTATTTTTTTTTCATTATTGGCATGCTCTTTTTGCAATAACAACTTTGCTTATTAGTTTCTTCTAGATCTTCATCTTCAGAAAATAATAGGCTGATTCCTGTATAAAGAAAACATTATTTGATATTTTGATTGATCAAAACTCAAAAGAGGTATCTACCTTTGTAACATCTAGGTGGACCTGAGCTTTCAGTCTGTCCAGGAAGTTGTATCCCTGTTGAAGTTATCCAATCTTAGATATAGCTACAAAACTTGTATTTGATGAAGTTTCTGGTTGTAATTCTGCTTATTGTGATTGCAAAGCAAGAATTGACTCTGAGCAAAATGTTGAAAGGTCAGGGTCAGTCGGAAAAGTTTCCATACGAATATCAGCTTTATATGGCCTGCAAGTCTGTCAGATCTACTGAATTTAATTTTTTTTTTTTCCTAGTGCTGGAATCTGATTAAATGATAGGCAATCATATTAAATATCAGTATATGATTTGTGCTCATTATCTAGTAGGATAAGATAGGATACGATATGTCATTGGCTTTCTGCATATTGAGGTGGTTTTCTGTATGTGTATAATTAGATCGGTATTTGGAAATGTCATGATGGGCATTTGTTGAAACATTGAGTTGCAACAAACTAGTCATCCAATGTCAGATTCTATAAATTTGGGTTGTCCTGCCAAATCTTTTGCCTTCTTTGATGCAATTGAATAGACATATACCTGGTATTTAGGGTGCTAGCCTACTGGATTATATTTTATGTGAAATTTGAACTTTGAAAATTTTTGTTCATGATATTACGAAGTAATATTTTGTTTTTCTGTGTGATTTCTGAGCTGCTGTTATTTCAGTTTAACTGATTGGCTGTTTAATGGATGTGTTTATATATTGGTGATTTATGTTGACCTTATTTGGGGTGTGCTTAAATCTATTTTGTTTCACAGCTATGCATTGCCGTTCCTTGCCAAATGTTCAAACTTTGGGCTTTTCTTGGTATTATGTTTCAGGTAAATTGGGCTGCCAAAGCCGTATTGCACTGTCCTCTCTGACATTCCTTTTCTTTGGAGGACTATTTTTTAGCTCCTTGCCTCGTATACTTAGTGAAAATATATGTATTTTGTTTGCTGATAGTGCTCATGTTGTTTTCTAAATCAGGTTCCCTTGGTTTTACTTACAAATTTTCTGCAGAGGAAATTCCAGAGTTCAATGGTATGTATCACTTCTCTAGTTTTTTTCTGGGAGTTAAAACTTTGGAAACGCTTTTAATCCAAATCACAAATAAAAAGATTGTCTTAAAAGAAACGAAAGAATAGATAAGATGAGTTCTCTTTTTTTTTTTTTGCTTTACCCCTGGAGGGAGGAGGGGGGGTGGGGGTTGGGTGAGGGAGGGGGAGGGGGTTTAACGTTTTATGAGTGATCTATGTAGTGTTTTTTATTTTTAGTCCCCATTTGGTTTGATGTAAAATATTTTCAATGGAAAATTAGTTTTCAAGGAAAAGCACAATTGGAAAATAGAAATTAGTTTATTTTGTTTGGTTGCATACAAGAAAAGTTCAAGAAGAAAAAAAATTAAGAGTGGGAATGTGAGGATGGATGAGAAAGAAGTAAAAAGGAGGTAAGGAGGAGGGAGGAAAATGTGGCTTCCCTTGTTTTGTAGAGGAAAATGTTTTCCATCATCAAGGATGCAATTTTCCACCACTTCACAAACCAAAGGAAAAGGGGAAAAAAATGGGAAAATCATTTTCCATGAAAATATTTTTCGTGGAACCAAACGGGTCCTTAGTGAACCTCTTATAGCTGGTAGCTGCACTTGCCTATATCATTTTCATATTCGTTACCCCACTTTCTCAATTAAGTTTGCTATTCAAATTGACATTTTTTTCATCATATGTACAGGATAATTTCTTCAGTGTGTACTATTGTATATTAATTCTACCTTAATTTATGTCTATATCAGGTTGGAAACATGATCTTCTGGTTCATCTTCAGCATATTTGGCCAACCTATGTGCGTTCTCCTTTATTACCATGATCTAATGAATCGCATTGGCAAATCATCATGAAAAACTTGAGAAAAGGCAAATTAACTGCATAAAAGCGATAGAGTTTATGCTACAATGAAGAGATCAGCTGTCGTTCCATTTCAAGATGCCATGTAAATGTTGGCCGTTGCTATTTCCTCATGCCAAGTGAGTCATTACATGACTTCATTATGTGTGAGCAATTTTGACTTGGAAATTACATGCACACCTTTCTAATACGGTAGTGTAGATGAATTATTGAATTAGGAGCAGAAACTTTCTGGAAAAAGCTGTACATGTGTGTTTTTGTTTCTGTATCCTTTTGAGTTTTTGAGCAACATGTTGCTCAAATCTAAAATCTCATCTGAAGATATCATGTAAGATTCTGGGTAGCTTCCAGTTATCTTGGGTGCTCACAAGAAATAAAGTTAAAATATATTCAAGCAAAATTATTTTGTCTGTAATGATTGTGGTCTCCTATGTGGTGTAGTCGAAGCTAGGAGCCGAGGTATGTGTTTGCTTCTCTACTTATCGTTAAGTTGATAAAGAAATTTCAGTAATAATTGTTCCCCGCCTGAGCAATCTTGGTTTTAGTATATTTTATCTAAGTCTCTGCCTTCAGATTTGGAACGGTTTCATCTTGTTTAGTAGATGAGTTGTTGCTTTATTCCGAAGGTAAAGTTAGTTTAGTTTGATGGTTGATAAGTAAGTTTTCTGTTTTCTAGTAGAACCTGAAGCAAAGTATCAAACACGAGTAAGTTGCAAATCTAGATGTCAAGTTAATTTTGGAGGTAACTAGCTTTGATATTGGCAGTTTTCCCTTCTTCCATTATGTTGAGGTCCCTTCATATTTGGAAGTTGATTGAAGTACCGACATCGGTACATCAAATCTACTACGAAGTGCTATTCTATAGTAGTTATGTGGTTCTCCTTGCATTGCATGTGGCTTTCAATTTCTGTAAAAACCGTAAGAGTACAATGAAGTTGAAAAGTTTTTGTCTAGATTGTCAGTCTTGTGGATGGTACTGGAGTGAGTGTGGGATTGACAGTGACAGAGATATGAAGTATGAACATCATATGCTAAGATTCTTAGAGGTGCAAGATCATGCACACACATAAAAAGAAATTTAGTAATTAGCAAAAAATTGTACTGTATTATCCTTGAGTTATGTTGGGATTTCTTAGCTTGAAAATACTCCTAATTACTACCCGTTTTCTCTTAAGTGCCTATAACAATAATTTCGACTAAACATTTGTGCTTGTCTGGTTTCAAGTATAATATAGGGAAGAGCAAGACTTGAATAGTCGAATACGTGTTATGTTTGGTTGGCATGAAATTGATAAAATTGAGGGAAGAGCAAATAGCTTTTAGTTTATTATCCAAGTGGACTACTCCTTAAAAGTGTCTTTTGATTTTAAGATGAAACCTTACTTTGAATTATGGTAGTAGCCCTAGTAGGCATTTGGCTTCTCTCCATTGTTTACCCCATCAGTTATGAGGTTGCCCTAGTTAAAACTAAGTAGTAGTTTTGAGCAAAATTGGTTTAAGGCAAAATCGCAGTTTTGCCTATTTTCACCGCAAAAATTTTACTTTTGTCTCTGTGATAAACAAAACTTTGTTTAAAACAGAGATAAACTTGTATGTTCTCCATTAGTTGTAATACTTTTTTTTTTTTTTTCATTTTAAGCATCGTTGCTTCTCTTGTATCCTCTTATCATCACCACCCAAGCACTGCACCATTCACCACATGTCTATCACTCTTAACTCTCTTTCATTATATCAGCTTTAATTTCCTATTACCACTCTAATTTGCAACTTATAATGCTCTACTTTTCTGCCACTTTTCTCCATCTAAATGCAATCAATTTCACCCAAATGCCCCAAAAAAGGAGAAGAGAAAGAACCTTTATCACAGCATTGCATTAGCAACTTTATAGCAAAACTTTGCATTTCCCACAAATAATACTACCTCTGTTAACTTTTAGTTGCAACTTGCAATTTTGGGGTATTATTTCTGAGATATACAATATTCCAAAGTTACAACTAGTAAAAGTTAACGGAAGTAGTAACATCTAAAGAGATTGTACCCAAAGTCCCAAAAAATTTAGGAAAAATTCACATGATTGATCCCAACTATTAGTGATCCTTCAGCTTATTTTCAGTGGAGTTCAATTCAATTCCTAATTTCTTTCCCTCTTAAAATATTCCGTTTAATTTAATTTAGTAAATCAAAACAGACCCATAAGCCCAAGTACGGGTTATTCTAGAAGAAAGATATTATTAATTCCAAAATTGGTGATTATTGTATGGTCAATCTCTTTTCTTATTTTATTTATTTATTTATTTTTATTTTTATTTTTGAGGGTTTTTAATTAAAAGATAAAAAGTGCCAAATTGAGCTTTGACTTTCAAATAAAACGAAAGACTATTATCTTAACATGGCTGCCCTAGCCAAACTCATATCCACCGTTAGATTAGCCGTCGACCCCATCTCCTCCCCTTCTCCATTCATCTCTGCACCCCATTATTGAACAAATTAATTCACCTTTTCCCACTCTTTTCTTTATTTAATTAAATTATTCTAAACCCCCAAAATTTAATTCACACTACAAACTCCAATGCTCCGAAACCCCGCAACAAATTGCTGAAACACAGAGAAAAGTAGAAAATAATTAAAAACTCCCCCCTAAATTAAAGTTATCAAAATCCAAATAAAAACACACTTTTTCATTAGATTTTCCAAGAAGAATCCAAGGTACAAATACATCAAAACCCTCAAATTTCTTCCATTTTTTTTCCCTTTTCTTTCTTCCCAATTCCAACAAATCTCAAAAAAAAAGTGGGAAAATTTCCAGAAACTTTGGACAAAAAAAGATGGGTGAATATTATAGATCCAAGTCATATGCAGATGGAAGAATGGAAATAGAGGTATATTATGGTGAAAATAATGAAAAACCCACAAACAATACATCAACAATTTCATCAAATAATAATGGTGATAATACTTATAATAATGGTGGATTACATGAAATGAGGTGTTACAGTGCATCTTATGTAACAACATCACAGCAACAGCAGCAGCAGATTCCAAAGGAGTTGAAGAAGGGTAAAAGTGTAAATGCATCATCAAAAGCTGGTTGGTGTTTTAGTGACCCAGAAATGGCAAGGAAGAAAAGGGTTGCTAGTTATAAAGCTTATAGTGTTGAAGGTAAAATTAAGAAGTCTTTTTCTAAGAGTTTTAGATGGATTAAAGATAGGTACTCTAATATGCTTCAGGGTTGGTAATTTCTACCCCTTTTTTTATGATTAATTACTATTTTTAGTATTTTTATTATTTATTCTCTGAAAAAAGAGTTGGAAAAAATATTAAATTGTGTAATTTTGTTTAGTGTTGAGCTTGTTTGTATCTTTTGGAAGTGATGTAGATTACAGTATTTGCTAATTTATGAGATGATCATCTTTAAGATTTAAGGCTTTAAGCTCTAAATGATCATTTCTTTAATCCTTTCTTGTTTTATATATATATATGAAGTACATTTTAATTTATTGATATGGGTTTTGTTTTTTGTGGAGAAATAGGAGTAAGATCTGGTTATTGTGGTGGATCTTTGTTTTGTCTGCTGCTGAATGAGATTCAGGAGTTGTTTTTTTTTCCTTTTGTTTTGCTTGTTTTTGGCTTCAATTGCCAAATTAAGTGAATGAAATTCATTTTGTTTATGTTTATGTAATATGAATCTTTAAGTAATATCAAATTTATGTGTGCCTACTTTCCATTGATCTTGGTATGGTTTCTTTCTTAAAAAAAAAGGAAACTATGATTTGAGGATATTTGGCAGTAATTGTTCATTTGTTTTATTGTACAATGTTCCTAGTTTAGTTCAAGTACCCGTGTCTAGCACTCGACACTAGTATGACATGTTAAGACGTTAATTCACTTAAATTTAGGACAAAAACATCGACATCTTTGTCAATTTAGCAGAGTTCTAAACTCAGTCAATGACAGTGTTGTTGAATGCAGCCATGGTATGCAACCAAGTATAGACATTTTCATGGTGAATAAAGAGTAGATTACATTTGACTTTATCCTCCTATATTAGAAATTGTTTGTGATTTTGTTTGAAAGAGAAAGCACAATGTTGGCATAACTTAAACTCTTTATTCTTTACAATGTGTCCAATTTTTCTTGTGGATGCTATTCTTAGGAACAAATGAACAATGAATCCGATACTCAAAGTAATACCTTTTTGGTTCAATTTCGATGCTCTAGAAACCTAGAAACGATAAATCTTCTCTATTATGATGCTGTCTTGTGATTGAAGAACTTTTTTCGAGTTTACATATTGGGAAAGTGTCGCGTTCATGTTTGGTTTCATGTCGATTTTGGGCAATTCCCCGTTTCCTTGTTAATGTAGTTAAACCAATCTGTGAGTCGGATTGTGTTATTTGTGGTTGAGTTAGAGATAGCCAAAATCTAATTTGATTCGTTATTAATGACTTTCTAGTTCTACTGCCTTGAATGGTCTTACAAATGGTGCAAAGTTTAATTTCTCTACTTAAAAATATCATATTTTCATTAACAAAAGTCCGTTAATTAAAAAGATTAATGTGTTAGTCACATGTACCAAAGAATCATATGCTTTGTTATGCTTGCAAATTGCAAGGGGGTTATATGCTAATAAAACATCTAGTGGATTGCTATAATGGTGGTGTTGACAAATTGTTTGATTATTAGAGCACCCGTTTTGTTTAATACTTAATGTATACAAAGTATGTTTTATTTGTGTAGAGAGAGTCGCAAAAGAAAAATAATGTATGAGCCTTTATTCATAATCCTGAGCACCATTTTTAAAAGTTCTCCATAATCAAAACTAAAATTATATATTTTCCACCAAAACAGGTTCTATACTTAATTAAACATAATCTAAAAGGAAAGTTATATAGACCAACTTGACAATTTGTGATAGATTAGCTATATGATTACTTTTTTGAGAAATTTACGGTATGATCTAGGAATAATTTAACTAACTTTCAGTGGGAAAGCTTGATTAAAATATAGGAAAAATTGCCAGGAATAATCCGACCTTTGCCTCATCCGCCCAAAATAATCCCACCTTTCGATTATTTTTTAATAATCCGACTTTTATACTCAATATGCTCCTAATGGTCCCAAATGACTTGAAACCGGCTAAAGAGGTTACAATTTGTAACTTTGGATTGTTTGCACAGTGTCACCATGTGATTGGACCAAAGAGAAATAAAAAATTAATTAAAAAATATTGAAAAGTTAAACAAAAAAAAAACAACGGCCACCACCCCTCTGCGGCAGACCCCAACGAAACCACCTCCCCTACACAGCCCGACCACCGGAATCTCCTCCTCTACACAGCCCAACCACCGAAATCTCCTCTTCTACACAGCCTAAGCACCGAAATCTCCTCCTCTACCCATCCCAACCACCGAAACTGTCCCTGTTTGCGATTTGGGTGATGCGGTGTGTTTGCAATTTTGGGTGGTGCGTTTGGTGTTTGCGATTTTGGGGCTGATTGGGTGTTTGCGATTAAGGGGCTGATTTTGGGTGGTTCGTTTGGTGTTATCGATTTTGGGACTGATTGGGTGGTGCGTTTGCGAAGGAGTAACAGCAGGAGTATCGTTGCTGTTTTGGTGGTGTTGCAGGCTAGTGTTGGGATTGGTGTCGGCCGGAAACTGGGAGGGGAAGGAGAGGGGATTTGGTGGCCGGAAACAGGGAGGGGAAGGGATATGGTGGTCGGAATGGGTAGAGGGCGGTGGCTGAACTGCCAGAGGGTTTGTGGGTTTTTAATATTTTTTTTCTATTTTTTAAAGTTTTTTTTTAAAAAATTTTTAGACCAATTATAGGCCGACACGTGTCTAGCAACTTGTAATAACAGGTTGGATGACCGGTAGGGACCATTTAAAGCGGAAGAGGTATAAAGGTCGGATTATTAAAAAATAATCGAAAGGTGAGATTATTTTTGGCGGATGAGCTAAAGGTCGGATTATTCCGAGCAATTTTTCCTAAAATATATGCACAATGAAAAAGACTAGACAATCATAATTCAAAGCCACGACTTCAATGCTTTTATCTCGTTGATCTCATCTTTAAACACCACGATGACTATGGGTCAAACTACACCAACCAAACATCTTACAAGTACTAATTTTCTATTTTTTTAAAAACTTTTTTTGACTTTTTAATCTCATTTATCCATCTACACCAACACTTTTTATTATGATCGCCTTTTGCAATATTTCCTTGTATTACTATGACTTTTTTTATTATTATTTATTTTTATTATGGCAAAAGCTAATGAACGTCCCCGGGGCGTTATATAAGAGAATTAAAGTGAAAATATTAGAGTAAAATTAACATTAATTACAACGAATGACGCGTGATTTTGTCATGCATTCCTAACTTAATACCATTTCAACCAATATAATTACTCCTTATCTAACGCCCCGTGGCGCTCGTTAGCAAAATCATTTTATTATTAGTATTACTACCTCCGGTCCAAATTACTCGCAACTTTGAAATATTTTATATCTCACAAATAATACTCCAAAATTACGAGTAATTTGGATCAGATGTAGTATTTTTATCCTCCATAAATTATAGTAAAAAATTCTTTAAATCTCTCTTCTCGTCACATAAACTCTTAAAATATTATGCATCTTCTAGTAGTTGCACACTACTGACACTAGTACTCTGTATGAAGAGGCATATATCACAAAAGCAATAAGGTGGTACAATCTGGTGACAACAAGATTATGGGAGTGAGTTGTAAGTTTGTAGTAACATACTTCGTATATTATTTGCAGAGTGCTAAAAAATCTTCCGACATGGATGTCCCTTCTACAGAGAAAAATTACAAATAGAGATAAACAAATAATGTACTCCAGCATTGCATTATACAAAGTATTATTATTTGTAATGTCTACCTTTTATTCTATTATGTTTATAAGAGTAATACATATACATCTAAAGGATTGATAATTCTCAAAAAAAAAAAAAAAATGTGTAGTCGGTGATAATATGTTAAATAGTACTGTCAAAACGGTTTGATAGTTCGGGTTAAGTTTGGTTTGAAATCGGTTCAATATTAAATCGGGTCGGTTTGAAATTGGTTTAAGTGTCTCGCGGGTCGGTTTGAGTTCGGTTTAAATAGTTATCGGTTCGATTCGATTTTGGTTTATTCTTGAGTGGTTTTAATTCGGTTCGAATTGTAAACAATCCGGGTAATAAACGGTTCGATGCAGATGGGTTGCGGTTTGTTAATGGTTCGATGTAAACGATCTTTATCCCGGTTCAAACAGTTTCGAGTTGGAAACGGTTTCGGGTTAGAAACAGTTCGGCTTTTTTTCGTTTCAGTTTATAACTAGTTTGCTTTTTTTTTTTTTTTTTTTTTTTTTCCGGTTCAGTTCATAACTGGTTCGGTTCTTTTTCGGTTCAGTTTATAACTGGTCCGGTTCTTCTACGGTTTAACATTATTTGGATCGGTTCCATTTCGAGTTTACTAAATTACGGTTTGGGTCGAAAGATATTTTATACTATGATAATAATTTGGTAGGAAGATATTTTATACTATGATGAATTTTCAATTAATATTAATTTGACAAGAAGAATTTTTGTACTATGATAAATTTTCAAATTCTTAATGATTCTTTGTATTATCAATAGTAAGATTATTTTGCTTAACCTATATAATTACATTTAAAAAAAAAAAAGTTGGGAAAAATAATAATGCTCGATTGATAGTAAACATGTGTGCATAATTAAATTTCATTTAAAACACCTTTATTTAAATTTGATTTTAATATTCTCTTTATAGTAAGCCGATTCGTTTATAAGCGGTCCAGTTCATAAATGATTCGGTTTGCAAGCGGATCGGTTAATAAATGGTTCAGTTTATATATATACAGTTCAGTGCAAAGGGGTCACGGGTTGTTAACAATTCGGTGTAAACGGTTTTTATCCCGGTTCAAACGGTTTCGGGTTAGAAACATTTCAGTTCAATTTTATTTTAGTTCGGTTTAAAACTGGTTTGGTTCATTAACGGGTTCGGTTCTTATACGGTGTAACGTTATTCGAATCGGTTCGATTTTGGGTTCATTCATTCACATACAGTTCGGGTCGATTTTCGGTTTAAAAGAAAAACGGTTTTTAATCGGCTCGGTTCTTATTTGGATCGGTTTGTTTCAGGCATTTAAACGGTTTCGGTTTGAAATTTGACAGCAATAGTTAAGTATCTCAATAGTTCAATACTACGTTGGTGAACGATGGTGATTAGTTTCACTATCTAAAGATCCTCGATCCAATGCAAATGTAACACACTTAAGCTACATATGATTCTTCCGCTTTTTGACTTGTACAATATTGATATACTTCGTATTAACTATGATTGTAATTTTTTAGCTGATACTATCTCCCTTTTTTTTAATTGCAATTTTATATTTGGGATGATTTTGTTTCTATTAAATATTCTAATCTTATCAACAATTAATATTCTATTGGCCTCTAGCGAAGAATATGGAGAACTCGAGAGAGCGAGCGAAACTAGGGTTGTCTAGCGAATAAAATGATCTTTTACAAAGATCAAATAAAAAATTCAAGAAGGCTGGTGAGGAATCGAATTCCTCCCCTGTATTTCGAAATGAAATGGAGGTTTCTTCGGGATCGGAGCTTGCAGATGGAGAATCCAAACAAGAAGAATTCTTTTTCATCGGTGACTAAGGGATTAGATGGCTCTCTAAACTCGTTTTTTGATGGCAACGCTTCTGATGATGATAATTTGATTGAAGGTGAGGAGGAAGATAGCTCCTGCCCGATAATTAGGCTAACCAAGGAAGAAAAGAAAAGGCTGCGTAAACCTTGGAAAGATGCTCTGATTATCAAGTTGTTTGATATGCGTTTAAGCTATGATGTTCTGATTATACGCTTAAGAGTAAAATGGTGCTTGAAAGGGGACATCTCTCTAACAGATATTGGATGCGCATACTATATTGTGCGATTTAACAACCTGGAAGACTATGAATTTGTGCTTGCTCAAGGACCTTGGGTGATAGGTGATAGTTACCTTACTATCCGAAACTCACTGCGTGGGTTCGGATCCCAAATTTGTCAGTTGAATATTTTTACATAAAATAGGGTCAAAGATTGGGAAGGTGATTAGGATTGATAAGCACACTGAGTCTCAAAGCAGAGGTCAGTTTGTTAGATTTAGCATTGAGGTGGATCTAACCAAACCTCTTTTATCCAAGTTTCGAATGAATGGTAGGATATGGAAAATTCAGTACGAAGGTCTTCGAATGATTTGCTTTAAATGCGGCAAGCTTGGACATAAGGAGGAACAATGTGATATTCTTCATAAGGATGAAAACAGTAGCAATGCTCATGACAATGTGCTGCACAACAATGATATTTCAAGAGCCAAGGCTTCTAAACCTGAAGTTCATGACCAATTTGGTGCATGGATGATTGTCCAAAGGGGTAGCAAGAAACCTATCTACAAAGGAAGGCCTGAGCAGTCAGTTAAGGGTGCCCAAGTCCAAGGTAAAAGTGAGCCAGCAAAGCAGAACCTAAAATTGGGACATGTGCAGGCTAAACAGAAATCTCCTAATGTGGAAAAAGAATTGAGAAAACAAATGCCTAAACCTACGGGGTCCCGATTTGATATCCTTCAAAATGAGGCTGCAAGTATGGAAGGCACTTCTGTACTCCCTGAGAATCAACCTAAAGACATGAGTGAGAATGGGAAATCTGATAGGAAAAACTCTGGCAAGAGCAATGTTGCTCTAGGAAACGCAGTTAATTTAGGAGATGATATCATGATTGAAGATGTGGGAGTTCCACAAGGAAATATTTCCGATTTGGGAGGTACTGGGATTGATTTAGGAGAACCTATTGTTAGGCTAGGGAATTTTCAAGCTAAGGAGAAAGGAGTAAATTTTGGAAACAAATTTTTTGATCGAAATTTGGGTAAGGAATATCTTATTCCTAAAGATTCTGTTTTAATTCCGAAAGGAAAAGATTGTGATAAATCTTTATCAAGTAAGGAGATTTCGGTTGAAAAAAGATTACCTTTGGTAACAAAAAATAAAATAACAGAGAATTAAGGAAACAGAATAATAAAATAAATTCGTTTCCTTATTCCAAATCAAAGACCTCGTCTGGTAAAGAGAATTGGGTGAACTTAGCTTGGAAGTGAACTCGTATCTACCGCCAGCACACAATCCCCCGGACTTGTTAGCATCGTTTCAGATTCCGATAGAAGTGAACGGGCCAATGAGAGCCTTGAGGGAAGCTTATATTTCTCTCATGTCTAATGTTCCTCTGAGCACTTATGATAGATTTCCAAATTTCCCAAGTTTTAATATGTCAATAAAAATTTTAATTTGGAACGTTCAAGGTGTTGGTAATAAATTAACTCTGATTAGAGAGTTAGTAAGAATTAATAATCCTACTGTGTTAGTTGTTAAAACTCACATGAGTGGTGTTCAAGCTCAAAATATTTGTAACAAAATCCGATTCTCTGGTCAGACCCGTGTAGATGCGCAAGGGTTTGTTGGAGCGAGGTATATGGGTGTTTTGGAAATCTGAGGAAGTGACAGAATATGATAATCATTCCCAGCATGTGACAATTAAAATTCAACATCTTGATGAAGTCCCGTGGCTTTTCTCCGCTGTGTATGCAAGTCCTGATAGTACTCTTCGTAAGGAACTATGGGAGGAACTTGAAAAAATTAAAGGGAATTACTCGGGTCCTTGGCTTGTAGCAGGAGATTTCAACGAAACTACAAGTTTGAGGGAAAGGAATGGAGTTGGAGGTCCGGACATGTTGTGCAGGTGTAGGAATTTCTCCAATTGGATCGAAAACAACAGTCTCATTGATCTTGGATGCTCTGGTCCGGAACATACTTGGTTTAGAGGTAACTCTACCGAGACCTTTAAATCGGCTAGACTAGATAGGGTTTTGGTAAATGAAGAATGGCGTGCCTTATTCCTAGAAGGTGCGGTTAAAAATTTACCAAAATCCAAAAGCGATCACTGTCCGATAATTGTTAGTACGACTGGATTTGCTCTGATTCCAAATGCGGTGAAACCCTTCCATTTCCAAGCTGCTTGGATGAATCATGAACACTTTGAGAGCTTTGTTCGATCGAAATGTGTAATACCCCAATAATTCTCTTTTTAAACCTGTGAGGACCCTGAACAACATTCAAGAGAATTACTGGCGTGCTACCGCCACGTGTTCAAACGTTAAGGCTTTTATCAGAAAATAGCAGCGGAAAAACTAAATCAGTTATAAATAAGTTTCAAAACCAACGAATGAAACCAAATTAAGTCATACAACTTGGAACCATTAAGGGCCTTATTCAAAACCCAATAAAAGTAGTAAGTGATTAAATTCAGTGTTCAAATAAATTCAAACCCAAAAGAAATAGTGTCGAATAAAATCGAATTAAAATAAATTCAAACTTGCAAAAGAAATAAAATGCAAACAACCAACTCTCTACTCAAGATCCCACAACCCTGATGAATGCTGCATGTGTAAGAACCTGTGGTAATTCTGCTCCCCAATATTACAAGTGTAAAAATTGGATCGTCACAGGGTCATTGAAAGGCGAAGGCCATGACCAAAGAAAGACACAAAGCACGCAATCAGCAAAGCTGAGTACATACAAGGAACCACATATTATTATAGGGGTATGGGGTTCGAGACAAAGAAAGATCAAGGCAGCATATCAGTTTTTCCTTTATACTTTACTTGGATCTGTTTTTATGCTATTAGCTATTCTGTTGATTCTTCTCCAAACAGGAACCACCGATTTACAAATCTTATTAACCACAGAATTTAGTGAGCGGCGCCAAATCTTTTTATGGATTGCTTTTTTCGCCTCTTTCGCTGTCAAAGTTCCTATGGTACCAGTTCATATTTGGTTACCCGAAGCTCATGTAGAGGCACCCACGGCAGGATCCGTTATCTTGGCAGGAATTCTTTTAAAATTGGGAACTTACGGGTTTTTAAGATTTTCAATACCCATGTTTCCTGAAGCGACACTTTGTTTCACTCCTTTCATTTATACTCTAAGCGCGATTGCTATAATATATACTTCCTTGACCACTTTAAGACAGATCGATCTTAAGAAGATCATTGCTTACTCCTCAGTAGCCCATATGAATTTTGTGACTATTGGTATGTTTAGTCTGAACATACAGGGAATTGGAGGTAGCATTCTACCGATGTTAAGTCATGGACTGGTTTCTTCAGCCCTTTTTCTATGTGTTGGTGTTCTATATGACCGACATAAGACTCGACTTGTTAGATATTACGGAGGTTTAGTGAGCACCATGCCGAATTTCTCTACCATTTTCTTCTTTTTCACTTTAGCCAATATGAGTTTACCTGGTACTAGCAGCTTTATCGGGGAATTTCTCATCTTAGTAGGAGCTTTCCAAAGAAATAGCTTAGTAGCCACATTAGCAGCGCTTGGGATGATTTTAGGCGCGGCCTATTCCCTTTGGCTATATAATCGTGTGGTTTCTGGAAATTTAAAACCCGACTTCCTCCATAAATTCTCCGATCCAAATGGCAGAGAAGTTTTCATATTTATACCCTTTCTTGTTGGAGGGGCGACCGTCCGTTAAACTACCAAAGAAAAAAAGGGTAAACCAATGTGATCATGACATTGTAGGTGCTTGCGATGGGACGGATGCGACTTCCCTCAGTTGGTTTGGGTGGCATAGCCCGTTGCGGAAGTCCCCCCCTTTTTTTTCCATTTCTTTAGTCTTTCGTTTAGGGAGCCAAAGCTTTACTTTTTAAATCAAATAAGGCTCGCGCATGGGCGCTCACGTTTTTTGGCTGAGCCGTATCTTGTTGGGTGAGACCGAGAGAAAGAAAGGACGGAGGTTACCCTGGTAATGGCATTTCTCGACCGTGTCTCCGAGGGACAGTTGAACGAGCGACTCATGAATGCTGCCAGATCGAACGAGCCAATAACTCGAACGCTTTCGGTCTGTTTTTTGAGCAAGAATCGCAGCGTTACCTTACCTTCACCATGATACAGACTCCAAGTTCTTATGGCAGAGCACGAGGAGATTTTTCATCAATATGATGATGAGAATAGAAACCAGAAGCACGACCGGAGTCTTCGTGGTCCAAGATAAGAAAACCATCAATAAGAGTAACGTAAGCATGAGACTTTTTGGTAGTACCGGTGAACCAGATGGCCGCGGCGATAGAATCTGGGACGGAGGACTCGTAGTATCTCTCTAGATCTGACAAAAGCGAAAGACCCCCTAACGTAATTCGAATGGAGGCTGACTGCTGAGCCCACTCTGGCCTCGAAGGGCAAGCCCCCGTGGTTGCGAGTTGGAGCTGCCATTGCTTATGGCTAGAGCAATGGGAGGGGGCCCCGCAGAGAGAACAGTAAGGATAACGAGCGCTCCGCCCGCCAAGCGGGCGGCAGGAGCAGCAGGCAAGTGCTTGGTAGGCTAACAGCCCGGTGAACCGGGAAGAGCACTCGACGAAAGGAGGACACACTAAGCAAGTACGATAAATTGGCCCTGCTCCGCTTTCTTAAAAGCAAGGTGACCCCTGTTAAGGAGGTCAAACCAAGGACCTATGGAAGTCGGGGCTCGTCCCTGGTCAATATTGGATCAAACAATAGGAGGCCGTAGCGCTGACCTCTTTTTTGATTGATTCAATACAAGAGGGGAAAAGATCGTAAAGTTCCCTACCGAGACAACAGAAACTATCAACGGATCTTCTGCGCGCTGGGCATACTTCTTCCGTGCGTCTTTCTCGTGGCGGAAACAGAACAACAGGGAAAGACCCGGCCGACCTGCCCAGGTCGCCTTGGCGAGCTTTATTTAAGAGAGACTGGGGAGTAAAAAGACTTCCGTTTCCGTTCTTGGTTTGCTCTTCGCCTCTCGCTCTTTTTCGTAGTTGGGAAGAGGGAAGGAGTCTAAATCAATGGACATTAATGAACCATCATTGATGGACGTTGCACATGACACGATCAATTCGACTCAAGGTCCTTCGCTAATAGAAGTAGCTTACTCTCCTAGTAGCGAAGGAAAAGGGCAGGTCTCTTTTTTCGTAGTAATAGTGGGCGGGTCTCATGAGATCTATGCCGGCCGCAAAAATCAAACGAAGGTCGAAGGACCATTCGATATGATTAAGGGGCATAGCGGCGCCCTCGACTGGTGCCATTCCCCGACCTAGCAGCAGACGGGCGGGCCGTGCCTGAATTCAGACCAGACTTTTCTTTGTTTGAGCTGTTCCCACGCACGCAGAACGGAAGATCTCAGTTGTCCTGGACTGGACAAGTACGTAGGGCCCCCGTTGAACAGAGTTAGGTTATTACCTGCCTCTACGGAATAAGTTTACTTTGTACCGTCCGGAGGTCATATAGATCGGAACCCGGAGCGATAAGAACGAAAGCCCTACCCACAGCTACAACTACTGGGACTTCAAAAAGCTTAGATTTTAAGGTAATTCCTATTTGCTTACTTGATAGAGTAAGGGCGCTACTGAAAGCTTTTTTAGGTCGTGTAAGAGGTGTAAGCCTCGAAAGCCTTTGGTATTTCGGTAGAGCGAGCAGCCCTTAAACCAAAAAAATTTTATAGTACCTTCTCCTATTTCTTCATTTCATTCTTTATTTGGCCCGCTTCAAACAAAATGAGAAAAAGGGGGAGGCCTTTTGATTCGAAGTCACTACAAAAAAAAATTCAAAAAACTTTCGAAGGAAAGGCCTTCGCATTCCTAATCCGGTAGGGCCGGGCAGCTTTAGCTTGGCGAATCGCATCCCCGCGCAACGACATCGCTCTTTACCGTTCTCGCTCAGTCTTTGCAACGGCCGGGAAGGCAGTCGTAGAAGCGAAGCCTATCGCCCCGCCGACCATCAAATACGAGATTGGGCCCCTTCTCCAAAATTGGATGGAATGGCCCACCCCACCCAAGAGCGCTTATGTCATATGGGAACTCATGGCTGGAAACAATCCTTATGGTTTTGATATCCGGTAGGAATAATAAGAATCAAAGTCCAGGTTGGTTGGTGAGCCTAGTGATAGGAAACTATCTAGCTTGGTTCGGAGAGCACTTGTTGGGTTAAAGATTTTTTTTGCTAGATGTTATGGCCTAAATGCTGAACTATTGACTCT
The DNA here is from genome assembly GCF_001683475.1 of Chenopodium quinoa. Classification (NCBI taxonomy): domain Eukaryota; kingdom Viridiplantae; phylum Streptophyta; class Magnoliopsida; order Caryophyllales; family Amaranthaceae; genus Chenopodium; species Chenopodium quinoa. The sequence goes on from NW_018745395.1 coordinate 262,258, forward strand.
ACTTGTTTGGATGGGTGTTCACCCCAAAGTGTTCCCGGACCGCATGCATACATCCGTAAGTAACTTAGTGCAACATGGAAAATTTCATTGAGAGGAATCAGCAAAGAAAATAAAAAAAGGTCCATTTTTGTGTATTTGAAAGATTGTCCTCGGGCTGAAGAGTGTCCATATGAGTTCGTTCAGGTGTCTACACAGGCCTGTGGTCTTCTTTTATATTCTGTCGTGAGTTAAGATTGCTCCACCTAAGTAGAACGAAAAGGAAGATTTGATCTATGTCGTTCTTTTAGTCAGTGGATGTTACAACGCTTCAATCAGGCTTTGAGACCTAAGAACTCAATTTCGTAAGCGAATATGCCAGATTGAATGTCAATGCTCTCATTTCCTGAAACCAACCCCCAAAGTAAAAAGCTGATATTAAAATAGCATATGTAAATAAGTTTAAGATCAAGTTCTTCTGTTCTCTCAGTTCCTTTCTTCCCCGAGACAATCTCTAAAATACAATCTCACATGTCGGTTGTTAACCAAGGGTATACCACTTGAGGGAGGGCAAAATCAATCAGATTCTGACCTGAAAAGAATGAATTTCTCTTGAACTTCTCCACTTCCCACCTAGAGCAGCTTCGCTCGCGGTGATCTAATTATTGGACTAGCTGAACTAAGACTAAGTAGATCTTCTAGAACGACTGCCGGACCATTCCATTCATTGTCTTCTTCTCAACCTCTCCTCTCTTCGGTGACTCTGAACTACCAAGCTAATCTCTAGTCGAAGGTAGTTTACTTGCTTACTCAAGAGAGTCAAAAAAGAGGGACTGCTACTCTTTTTTACCTACTTATCTAACCACCCTTTTTTGCAAGAGACGCTTTGTCCACTTCCTAGCCAAAGCCCAATTCACCACGTGAAAGTTCGTCACTATCAATAGCTCCTTACTTAGACCCTTCCTTCCCCATAGCCACTGGCTCACGACCTTTCGACTCTCGCTAAAGAAGAGAAATTAACCCTTAACTTCTCATACCGGATAGGCTCTTGGACTTGGAGCTCACAAATGCGCCGTTTGAGTGAACGAATGCGCTGTTATGAGCTAACGAGTTTTCCTTTTTTTCTGCTGAACTCGGAGAAGAGGAGGTAGCGGTTCGTGCTTGAGTTGAATCACTTGACTTTGGCCCTATCTTTCTATTTAGATAAGTAGTAGATCCCCTTACCAGGAAATGAACTAGGTAAAAGCTATAGGCAGCTACCTGGTAGGCAACTCGTCAGGAAGAGTCTATATCACCGATAGGCCAATTAGATGGAATTACAGAAAGCTGTATAAGTTAGAAGAAGGAGCAAAGGGTTGAAAGCGGACAGATGCCATCGAATCGGATGTCTTCCTTCAATCCGCTCTTAGAGTTCGAGAATCCAAGCGCAGTCAAGTCAGTACGTACCAATGCCTTCGGTCGGTAAGTCATTAAGGCCTGCTCTAGGTGACTTGGAAGTGCCTGAAGCTAAGAAGTAAGTCTACTTTTACTTCTTAGTCTAGGTCTTAGAAGCACAAGCGGGAGCCAGGGGGAAGGCCTTCAGGCCGCTGGTGGAACTCCCAGGGAATGGCTTTCTACTAACTAATAAGAATCTCTTTATAGAACCACACTAAACAAACTATCTATAACCTCAGGGGCTATAATAGGATTAGCTAGTTTGCTTGTTCTGAAGAAGGAAAAACGTTGCCAGCTCTTCTTTCCGATCTTGGTTGCTTTCCGGTCCATTGTTCGATTCTATAGCTGATGTAGCTTAACTCCATCTCTCGTATCGGCTAATCAATGAGTGGGGGCATGAGAAGTAGGCTTAGCTGCCCTCAAAACAAACACTTTCTAGCCTCCTAAAGGAAGTCTTAAAAGATAAGATAAGGCTATGCGCACACAAGCTAACTTCAGGTATGCCGTTAGTTCTCAAGCGATTCCCTTGTTGACTTCGCATCTGAGGTGCGACCTTAGCCTTAGAGAGCTTGTTTTGGCAGCTACTCTCTTATAGTGAGGAGACAAGGTTACGCGCTGGGTAGCGAAGCGCATCTGTTTCGAGTACAGAGGCGACGAGGGGTGCTAACCCGGCCACCCAACCCAGCAGGTCAGGGGTGGGCCGGCCATAGGTTCGAATCCTGCCGCCTTTCTTGTGGATCATCCTGTGGTTACCGGATGATGGGAATAACAGAAATTTTTTAATGAGCACGAAATGTCAATATATGAATTGTTTCATTATTCGTTATTTCCGGGTCTTTTCATTGCATTCACTTACAACAAGAAACAACCACCAGCGTTTGGTGCAGCACCTGCATTTTGGTGTATTCTTCTTTCTTTCCTTGGTCTTTTGTTCTGTCATATTCCTAATAACTTATCCAATTACAACGTATTAACCGCTAATGCACCTTTCTTTTATCAAATCTCAGGGACATGGTCTAATCATGAAGGTAGTATTTTATTATGGTGTCGGATCCCAAGTTTTTATGGATTCCTTCTTTGTTACCGGGGTCGATCCCAAAGCCATAATGTCTCAAAACGAGGAGGCCGTAGAGAAAGTCTTCTTTTTTCCTTTGTCTTAAACTTCGTGAAGAACTCCATTCTATCTCTTCCTCGTTACGAACAAAAAAGTAGAGTTCTTCACGAACCCCAGTTGTACACTCTCTTCGTTCTACGAACTCTTGTTGATTCTGAACTTTGTTCGCGAAGGAACCGGACTTTTGACGGGCCAGTTATTTTTGACGCACCGCTTTACCCTGAAAGGAAAATGAGCTTTGCTCTTCTGGGCGCTAGGCGCTCTCGTGGTTCGCGAGAAGGAAAAAGGACTCATCCTTTGTTGCATCTGGCACGAGATGATAAAGAGAGAGCTTCGTCTATCAATGAACAGCGGATTGACGGAGCTCTTGGCATTGCTTTCTTTTTCTTTCCTTTCCTATCAGCGAGTTCCGATCCTTTTGTTGGAAATTTCTTCGTTCGTACCGAACCGCTTGCAGAATCAAATCCTGTTCCACAAGATCTTATATCAGCTATACATCCTCCTTGCATTTATGCCGGAGACGTCGCCAGTGCTATGGGCTTTGGCTTATGTAGATCAAAAATGATGAATGGGATTGTGGCACTCCACTCGCCGCCAATGCGGAAGGATGTCGCCGAAAAGAATGGAACGCTGCTTTGCTCTGCTGGATGCGTCGGATCCCGTATAACAAGCGAGCTCTTTACCCTTAAATTCAAACATGTGGGCGCCAAATGCTATCCTGCTCTATTGTTGCGTAGCAAAAGAAGCCTGCTCATGCTGCTTCGACGGCGCTTTTTCGCCTTCTCTTCGCTCTGGACAAGAGCGCTAGTGGACACGGGGAGGGAGCGGGCGAAGCGTTTCTTTCGTAATGGAAAGACAAAGACCACTACTTTGCCTCTTTGTTGGACCGCCGACGCGAACACAGTGGTCTCTGACCAGGACCAGGAACCAATTCGAATTTGGATCTTGACATGTCGGTGCTTTTTAACCGTAGGCATCTTGCCAGGAAGTTGGTGGGCTCATCATGAATTAGGTCGGGGTGGCTGGTGGTTTCGGGATCCCGTAGAAAATGCTTCTTTTATGCCTCGGGTATTAGCCACAGCTCGTATTCATTCAGTAATTTTACCCCTTCTTCATTCTTGGACTTTGCTTCTTAATATTGTGACTTTTCTATGCTGTGTCTTAGGAACCTTTTCAATACGGTCCGGATTGCTAGCTCCCGTTCATAGTTTTGCTACAGATGATACACGAGGAATCTTTTTATGGCGGTTCTTCCTTCTAATGACCGGCATATCTATGATTCTTTTCTCTCAGATGAAGCAGCAGGCATCGGTCCGTAGAACCTATAAAAAAGAGATGGTTGTAGCGCGAAGTACTCTTGTGCACTTACGTCACTTGGCTCGCGCGCAACCTCACCCCCTTATGTTATGGAAGAATTGAGCTTATTGCTGGGCTGGTTATTCAGAGCCAACAATTGGCTGCCAGATTTCGTCCCGCAACTAGAAGAAGATCACTTCGGGGATCACTGCGGCGTGACTGAATGTAGAGCAGTCCGCTCTTACAGCCTTTGATCAGTAGATTATTTAGAACTTCGGAAGATGGTCAAGGTAGCTTACTTCCAAGCCACTGCACCAGATGCGCATGGAGTCTACGTAGTCGGCCCAGAATTTTTCTTCGTTCTCCACTAGGCGAACCCGCCGGGTTAGCTCAACGTAAAGAAAGCTCATTAGGTCAAAACTAAGGGAGTACTTACTAATAGCGAAAGGCTAACATCTCTCCGCCTTTCTTAATAGAAGAGTAGCGAACATCTGATAACTTCGTGCTGTAAGACGACAGGTTGGTAATGAAAGGCAATGTACTAAGAAAGCGCAACTCTATTAGCCCTTTATATGATATGGAAAAATCTGGAATAAGAAGAATCATCCTATAATTCTTCGTATCTCAAAAGTATCCTCCTCCCTCTGGTCCATTACCTTTCCAAAAAGTCTTGGGCCAAAGCTTTATCACCGTGCCCGCTTCTAGTAGCTAGTAGGTCTTCCCGGATCGGATAAGGCTTCGATAAAGAAGTGAATCAGTCCGAAATGCTATGGATAGATAGTTTGAGCCAATATCAATCCGATCGGGAATGAGAGTACCTGACCTCTTGCCTATTCAGCAGTATTTTTTATACCGCCGCACTCTTTATAGTCGCGACTGTTGTCATGAAAAAAAGTGAACATGAAGATGAATATTTCACATGGGGGAGTGTGCATCTTTATGTTGGGTGTTCTTCTGTCGTGCGACCCGGCGGCTTATGTGCGACCTGTGGCCCACGCCTCCTATTTGTTCAGGGCGGGCGGCGTGAACTCTGATTCGATCCGGGTATTCAATCCCGCCGTTGAGGTGCTCAATTGAATCCTTAACCTTGATAGGAAGATGGCTTATTCAATAATTCGTGCATAAGGGTAAGGAACTTTGGATGAACTAATGCGAATGGGTGTAAGCTTCGCTGCTCGAAAACACCCAGTGCTGACCACACTGAGAGACGCGAACGCGCAGGTAACGCCAGTTGGCGAAGTGGCGTTAAGCATCCCTAGCGGTACGAAAAGAGAGGTCGTGATGATATCATCTACGTCCGTACCGCTCCTCGTGGAGTAGATCCCGCATCCAACTAAGTCTTTGACCAGGGAACGGGATAATTCCCACTACCGCTGGCAGGCCAGCCGGGCCGTGAGCGCGGTGGGAACGGGCTTCCCAAAAAGCCAGCCCCGGCCGGGGTCAGCATAGAATGAAGGGGACGGCCCTAATGTTGTGTTGGCTTTGCCAACTTCTTGGGTTGCGGGCGGAAAAAGCGGACGTGGGGACTCGGGTCGGAGCGCAGCGTAACTAAAAGAGCCATTCCATTTAGGACGAGACGGAATGGGCGGGCACGAGCGGTCTAGTGTCCGAGCCGATTGATCAGACGACTACTTAACTTATTAGATTAGTATTAGCTGCCTATCCCGGAATGGAATGGGATAGAAAGAACGCAAAGCGCTAGCGCTATAGGGTAGGTTTTGGGGGGGAGAAGCTTGTGAAGAAGCAAGCTTCTCCCCGCCCCGACCGACAGCTGCTGGGTCTCCTCATCTCTTCTTAACTTCCCCCGGTCTTCGGCCTGAGCTGTATGAGGCAGAAACTCGTCTCACGTACGGTTCGAAGGCCGAGCCCCACCCCAGCAGTAATGGTGCGGCTTAGGTCAACTAACACAAAGAAGATACAGTTCACTCAACGATTGCCTTTGGGTTCCGAACTCCATATGGGGAAGGAACGTTGTTGTTTGCGGGGTCTCGATCATTTACATGGACCCACTTTTCATTCCATTTGTGGGAATTTGATGATCTATAAACCGTCCTTAACGAACGATCGGCTCATCTTTGAGCATGATGAATCACTTCGTGCCGACCTGTTGTCAATAAACTTTTGGGCCTCATATGAGAATGGAAAACTGGAGCATTTTCTGCATCGGTGGATGAAGAATCGCGAACATCCAAATTTCTGGTTAAGCATGTTCCCAGAAAAAAGATACTTTCGAGAAACAACGAGCACGACTGAAGTGGCTATCCATACAAATCCATTTACGGATCTATATGCTTCGATTGGAACTGGAAGTTCAAGAACAGGCGGCTGGTATACTACCATAATGAAACTGCCTTTTCTTTTTTTTATTCGGATAGGATTTCTGTTGGCTTCGTTGGGAGGCTCGCGTAGTTTGTTACGTCAACTCCAAAAGGAGAAATTGCGTTGGAATTGAGAAAGTTACGTAAAGTTCATAATTGTATAAAAGGAGTCAAAGTAGTGACTGCAGCGCATCGAGGCATTTTGCCCGCATCTTCGCTATGTATACTAGTTCAAGTGATTATCCATTTGAATTATAGCTTGGTCTCAGAGATCCTACATAACCGCTGCTAGGAGTTAGCACGAATCAACTGTGGGGACTTGCCTAAACTGGATTGGATCAATATAATATTCAACATATGGCACTGCCTCAAAGGCCTTACCATACCACTTAGCTCAAGCCAGTCTAAGTGATTGGCTGAATACCGAGAATAGAGTCTCCTCTTGGGGTTTCTCCCGGATGGGGTACTACACTGTAGCGTCGGCTGTTGCTTTGGAATGGAGAACTAATCAATCGAGGAATCGGAATCCTACCTCTTGCGAGTTGACCTCCGTCAGTGACTGTTCACTTTAAAGCGGGAGAAGTCGTAATTAGTTGGTGTACAATTTCAATAAAAACAAAAAAAAAACTATTGAATGCGAAGGGGGAAATGGGATATCTTTCAATCAAAGCTATTCCTTTAGCTTGGCGTTTAGCTACTAAGCTATGCGGGTCATCAGCAATAGACTGCATTAGTGAAGGAAATATAGCATCAAAGGGCGCTTATCCTGCTAATCGTGGGTCTTGGTAAGTACCTGACAGACTAAAGGCTTGGAACTTAACTCAATGCTGGGTTGACTGCAGGGAAGCTTTACTTAAGTGGATTCGGCCCTACCTTGGCTACGAACCTATTCTCGCTAAGAGCTAAGAACTAGGCATTTCAAAGCAATTACCTTCTTAGCTTACAGAATCTCTTGAAAAAAGAAAGTCTAGCTACATGCTTAACGCCGGAAATTATGACCTTGGTTGGTGATATTCGACCAAGACGAGGCCTATATCTGAGAGCTTGAACTGGGCTTGGATGAAAGAGTAGCAGAGTCAATTCCTGAAGCTGGTAAAAGGCACTTATACTCCATGATATGGCACTGATTGCAGATGGACATTCAATTGGATCTTTCTCTTTCCTTAATTTCTTTATCTTTCGGGGGCCTTCTTCATCTATGCCCTCAATAGCAATAGTCAGGCTTTTACTTGAGTTGTTGGGAAGTGTGGTGGGGTAAGAGCATCTGTCGATTCCTTCCGGGCTATATAGGGAGTGATTTCCGTTCTTGAGTGAATTCAGATGTCACTCTCTTTTCTTTCAATGGTATCCTTCTTTATCCGAGCAGAAGATCGCCTCCTCTCTTCTTTGGCCTACTGGCCTACTTAAATGAAAGGCCTTGTGCGAGCACAGCAGCTTGACTGAGGCTGGCTTAGTAAAAAAGGGAATAGGATAGGACTTGTTCACCGTAAGTGGGAGATTCTTGGGTGAGTGTTAGCGAAAGGCCTTCCAGACAACTCTTTCAGCTTAGGACAACCTTTACCCTTCTTAACCTATTTAACAGCAATCTATAAGTTGAGTAGAAGAAAGAGGGGTTTTGATGGGTAGGCTTGTTGTGCTTTGTCCCTTCTGCGGGCTTTCATCGAGGAAAGAGCAAGACCAAGTCTTCACATTTGTAGGACTTTCTTTGATGGTTCATGTAGGCTGGGGTCTTTCATTCGGGCCCTATTGGGGCACCCTGTGGGCCAATGCGTATAAGCTTGGGCTTTCTTAACGCGGCTCATTTGTTGACGACTCAGTACATGGATGTCACGAGTCTATTGGCATAGAATATGGAATCTTTTCCACGTAAGCTGGTTGTACAAAGTTTGTTTGTTCATACAGGCAGTGTGATTTGGGGAGATTTTCTTTGCTCCGCAAGGTAGCCAGAGCCAGCCAGTTTTTCATTAAACAGGCATGATAGTTTTCAACTGCAGAAAAGTAGTGCGGAGAACTAGTCAGAATTGTGCCTGCCATGCAATTCGTACTGCATGGCGATATTACTCTACCACTCTATAAATGGAGGCTCGATAAGTGTCTTCACTTCATCAAATTCAAATCAAAGAAATTGAGTACTAGCACGTATAGCATCTTTTTTTCACAGTAGCAGGATCACTATAACTCACTCCATTGAGTTCGTCGCCTATAACTCCACTTAACTCATGAAGACGTTGTGCTCGGGCCTCTCTTGGGGGAGTCCCTTCTCTCCTCCACCCCCTTGAACAGGCTTTCCGCGGTACCAAGCTCACTTCATTAAGTCTTTCTTTAATAAATATAGGAGTGTTTATCGCTACTACCAACTACAACAACTGAAAAAAGGAGCTAACCGACTAACACTAACAGTTATCCGAAAGACGGTTATGCAAGCCGGACTTAACGACAGATCTGTTTTCTAGTTTCTTTATTTTATCTAAAAACCGCTCTTGCTCGATTGGAAGGTATCCTCAAACCCCCGCTATGTGCGCTTAGAAGCTGAACTCCTTTTTGGCGTTCCTCCTACTTTTCCAGTTGCCAGTGCGGGTAAGGTTCGGTTGCGAGCCAAGAAAGAAGATGTGAATGCCTGCCTGCTTGACTGCCCTTTGTGTATTCATTCGTCCCGAAAACGAAAAAGAATATTGGCATGTGTTAAGCATTTCGTTTAGAGAAAGAGGGGTGCCTTCTAGCCCTTTGCCCGTTGAATGAACCTTTTCGTGGTGAATGAATGGTCGTGCTATCCAGGAATGGAATTGATGGTCGAGCCGGATGATAGTCTATCTTGGTTCAAGGCAGATTTTCGTTTGAATGCCTCTATCTATTTTCGCTCTCCTTGCCATTCGAGTAGCTTCACGCCCTCGATGATCGCTTTTTTAACAGATTTTTGATTTCTTTTTTTTGTCTAATTCTTCCCTAGAGAAAGGGCTCTTGTCGCGATTGACTCACTAGTAAGGATACGCACGATTTTTACTTTGACAGAAGGAGCACCTGGTTCAGCACGAACTAAAGGCAGCCGAGTTCTTCCTTTCCTCATGACCAACTGCCTTAATGCGCAACAGCAATAGCTATAGTTGCTATTCTCTTGCCAAATAATCCTTGCCCCTAACGGCAATCTTTCTCATCAGCGGCTAGAGAAGAACATCCTTGCTTACCAGAGCTTCCTAGCTACCTTAACTATAGGAAGAAAACCCTCGCTAGGACGGCAGCCAGAAGGACAGGCCTTTGACTTTCTTACTTCGGATACCGGATACCCATTTCCCTTAACCTTGGACGAAAGCGCCCCGATTGACATCAATTCATGAATCATGAACTGCCTTGAACGTAGCATTTATAGGCTAGGGCCTTGAACTCAGAGATAACAACCCCTAGGATCTGAGGATACCCGAAAACCTAGACCTCAATAAAGACCTGCTTAGACGCCTCTTACCCAGACCCTTTTTTCTTTTAGTAAGGAACTTGCTTTACGACTTAAGGTCTCTGTCTCTGGCAACGGAGACTTGCGCCTAAGGGGTTTGAGAGAGACTTTTCGCGCTGACCCTACTTCCGATACAACCGGAGAGACTTCCTAGATTGACAAGTCAAAATAGGATAAGCAGAAGGACTACCGCAATCAGAAAAAAGAGAAGGCAAGCAAAGCAGAAGTAGTTCGCAACAGCAACTATCGATTAGTCAACAACCGGGACAACAGAAACTGCTGCTAGATTCTTTAAGAAGCGGGAACCAACAAAGCTGCATTGACCAAGAATCAGAACTGGGGGAAGCACGCCGCCAAGGCTTGACTGACGTGGAACTGCTACAATATGGAACCGCCAAAGGTCAAAGCTAGACTGTCCCCGAAAAACGTGGTAAAACGCTCAACTGTCAATTAATTGGAAATATCCGTCTCCGAATAGAAGTGAATTTGAAGCAAAAATCACTGGTTCGAAGAGCTGAGTTGCAAGACTAAGGAAATTGAAACTTTTTAATATCACCGGAGTTGTGAACGAAGGAGGAAGGAGTCTTTGCAGCAAGACTTCAGTCAAGGAAAAAACCGACGTGTAAGAAGAAAGTGGCGTAGACAAGGAATCGGCTTAACTGCATTAGGGGTCTCATTCCTTTCCATATCTTATATCATATAGTTGAGTGGAGCTCCGAGATTATGAGAGTGGATCGGATCCCTTTCTTCAAGAAGAGGCTTTGGCCTTAACTACTTCTCTTTACGACGTAAAGGAAAGACCTCTCTTCTATACTAGTTCCTATGGTATAAATGTGGGAGTACTTTTTTTTATAGGCTAAAAAAGGCTAAGGAAAAAAAGAAGGAGTGCAGGATGTGTCTCCGGACATAGAAAGTAGGCAATCACTTTCCCTTCGTTAGGGGTCTAGGTTTCAGTTGTAGTTTTCTGGTATCGACACAGACAGTGGTAAATCTCTATACGATTGAAGTCAGTGTGCAAGACATAGTCTAGTTTTTACTTTGAGTTCCTCTTTTAATAAATAACTAAGCATTCCACAGTCGGATATCAATAATCACTTACCCCGCCTTAGGAGAGTGAGGGGTGAAAGGACTCAAATAGAGCTTAGACATTAGGCATGAGAATAGGACTATGCATATTCACTCACATCCGTTGATTGCGGTGCGCCATAGACCAAGCTTTAAAGGATGGTAGATGTGAAGGCTAAGTGCACCTGAGCTAGAAGCATTACACCACCATCACCACTCGTGGTTCACGTCTTTCGAAGAACTATCGCTCTGGCGAATTCCAAGTAAGATACGAATGAATCCCAGGGCACAATGGAATGAGAAGGGTTGGAACTATACTAATTGGCAGTAATGCAAAAGATATAAAAAAAAGAATGGGTAGAATGCGGATTTGGTGGTACTTGAATTGATACTCATCATGCGAATTGGAGAGCATGCCCCTAAGGGTACTCCCTTATTAGAAGTTATTTAAAGATGTCAACATCCATTTTTGATTCAACAGCGGAAAAACATCAAACAATTCATGCTTACTACAGGTTCTATTTGGCTTGTCGAAATACAGATTAATCAACAGACCTCGATTGTCTACCTATCGCCATGCCTTAACCCATCCTAATCGGAGAGTTGAATTTGTAATAGATTCTTCCTTGATTTAAGGCTGGTAAATTCCCAGATCCATAGCAAACATATCATGCTTAACACATCCTAATGTGAAGGTATGACCATCCTAGTGGTTACTAAAATAAAGCTAGATCACAAGGTTCATCTGCAGATATTTTCTAAAGATACAAATATCAAGGAAAATGTGTAGGATGCCCGCTATGGTATTTCCATTCCTGGCGATTAGCCGAGTTGGAAGACCAAAAAAAGCGGAATAGAGGGTTTGGGCATCCATCTTCCTTTCTTTCGAAGAGGCTAATGCCTTGTCGGCGTAGACGGAACGAGGACATTCTGCCCGAGTCCTTCTTGAACAAGAGTTCTACGATAAAATCGAAAAAGGGTTGGATTACCTTAGCAGGAATTCTCTGGTATCCTCCACTGCACGCTTAATGCAGAAAGGGCTGGCTCTCTTTAAAAGGAAGGAGGACTTCAAGTCAGTAATATTCCTCCTCAAAACCCTTTCCCCTTAGCCCCTCCGGAATTCCCTTTTAAGAAGGTGGTCAAGCTACCGTAGATGAACTTAGGGAAGTCAATCTATGGGCGGACCCTAACCCTAGACCAACTTTCTACGCGCTTCCCTTAAGGGAGACGAAGCACGAAGGTAAAGAGCCCGAATGAGTATAGTGACGTCTTTGCTTGGACATAGTTTGAGATGCCTACAAACTTGCTGGATACGACTCCCTGTAAAATGAGGTCTATTGCCCAGAGAAATTCTTTTTTAAGAAGATTTCTGGGAGGGACTAAAGAAAAGAGGATAGGACTTTTTACAGTCAGTAAAATGCAGTTAGCGAAGCACGCGCTAAGACAGTAAAAGAATAAAAGAGGAACACACCCTTTTCGCTGGCTGATCTAGTTCTATTTAAAAGCTTGGGTGCTTATCTTGGAGCGGGAAGAAAGCGTTCGAACGAGTATACTTACAAAAAGGTTCCGTACTTCTTCCTATCCCTAGAGCTTTTCCGTCGCTTGAATTGAACATTAACCATCTCCTGACTCCTTTTCTTGTCCCCTACAGAGGCTAAGCGGTCGGGTCATGGATCTTGCACTTCACTTGAATAGTGCTTTTTGAAATGGAAAAGAACCAAGCTGACCTACCTCTATCACTAAAGTATACCCTAAGATGTAAAAAATCTTCGGGTACTAAAAAGTATTGAGGTTCCGGCTGAGTTCTTGGCTATTTCCCCCGCCCTACCAGCTTCACCAACAATTACTGTATTTGGCTTCGACCTGTTCTCGATTCAGCTTCCCAGGAAATGCTTCTATTCTTATGCAAGACTGCTTCCTCTGCTCTGATCTTGGCTCAACAAATCCGGCCGTGGAACTTGCTTTCATGAGGTAAGGAGCGGCTACGTCAATGTCCCTGTGGAAGCTAGAACTCTAAGGAAGATTTTTTCTCGGCAGAGAAGAGGGGACAAGCTCTATGCTTAGCCTACCTCGTAATAAGAACCCTCAAAAACAAATAAGGGAAACGGATAACTTTCTTTACGCTAATAGCTAATATAGAGAGGCGCAAAGGACAGATATGCCAATTTTGCAGAAGAAGAAAGTTTCATTGCCTCTATCCATGAATTTGAAATAAGCTAATAAGCTCTTTCTCGATAACATGCTACTAATAATCAATCATCATGCATCATTAAATTATAGACTCAACACACGACTCAACTATTTATATTACTAAGACTCCATTAATTAATAATATAATAGGTAAATCATTATTTTTATTCATTGGATTACGCAATAGACAAGGTTGTCCAACCCATGCTCCATTTGGAACATCAATAAAAGAAAAACGCCATGCCTCCTTTCGGAAACATCAATAAACATCCAACGACCACGGGCGCGACTCTGTGACCGTAGTTAGTATGAGATCTCACCTAACTCCTAGTTTTGAAAAATATTTGAAATAAGAGACTCGCAGATCAGACGGCCTCGAGAAAAGTACACGGCTAATACCCCATGTACCCCAACCCCTGATTGTCATTACTCCAGAAGTGCACCAATCCAGAGTTTTATTGCTCATCCATCTTGCACTTTACGTGATTTACAAGTTTAGACTTGGTGATGACTCATATACATAACAATACAAACATTCTAAACACAATTTAATCAAACAAGACAAGTTTTCAATTTCAATTCTTGATTTATTAGTGACAAACAGCACTTATTATTTAATCCTTTACTACCTCGGTGTATAAACACCTTGAGTGCATAAGGCACCCCAAAACCTTAACCTCGTCTTATAAGACTTGAATTCTTCCGTTACTCATCCTATTTCAATAATCATGAATGAGTAATAAATAAATCATTCCACAAATCACATACCTTTGCCTCTAAGCGCACCTTGCATAATTTGAGCACAAATAATTCTTGCAATATAAAATAGTGCACGTCATACGAAAATTCACAATGTATAACCAAACAATTTAACTCAGTCATCCCTATACATGATACTCAGTTCTCGATCCGTCCTTAAACATGCACCTACAAGCAAGGTTTCGTAACTTGTACGTACCTTGAGCAAACGAATTGGTATGCCACTTTACTAACTAGAAATCACCTTCAATAAACTCCTCTTCTAAGCCAAATAATAACATCTCAATCAATACCCAATCAATCAAATTTACAGCAATACTAACTTACTTTAAAACCTTCAAAATCCAAATCAAACAACACTTTAAAACCTTCCCTTTAGTTAAAATTAAAGGCCTATATATAGTTATTTAAATTTTCTTCATAAAAACCTTAAAATACACTCTTATACATGAAATTACAGCAAGTTCAAAGTCTAATAAAAATCTGAAAATTATATAAAAACCCCTAAAAATCTCCCTTTTTAATGGCTGATTAAACCCTCTTTATAAAACATCAAAAATAGTACTTAGAAACTATTTCTAGCACTTAAAACTTCAATAAAAAACATATACTTATGCTTAATTAACTTTAAACATAATTAATTTTATCAATCAAACTCAAGGATAATATTTTAAGTATAAAACACTTCGTTAAAATCAAAAACTGCCCGAAAATCATATTTAGAGGCTGAATTTGGCCACGAGAGGGTGGTGCACACTATCAAAGGTAGTGAGTCTTTCTTAAAACGTTGTTTCCACATGGAAAACACTACTTTTTCATCAAAATCGGATGAGTTCAGAATCTTATCGGGATTAAAACGGGATTAATATTAACGAACGAAAATCTAAAAATTAAAACACGAATCTACGTGTTCAAAATAATCTGGAATTAAGTTAAACTAATCAGTAGTTATAATCACCAAAAATTTCAAAACATCATTACTATAAAAGCCCTAAATCAATTGTTCATAAAAACCCTAAAATCATGATTTTCAATAAATTGAAACCCTAGGTTTATAATTCATAAAATATGAAATTTATAACATAAATATAATCTGAAACTTATAATCTTTATACCATTAAAATATAATTTGATACTAAAAATATAATCTTTATACTAAAATCAAAACCCAAAACAATTAAATTAACATTAAGAAAAATAATGAAACAAAGGAGGATGAAAATAAGACTAACCTTTTTGTGTGGGAAATTTTTGGAGATTCATGGGGTATTTATAGGAGAGAATTATTGTAGGGCAAAAAGAAAGATTGGGCCTCATAAAAATAATGGGTCGATTAAGTAAACAAATGGGTTAGGCTTGTGTGATTGGACATAAATTGTAGAATAAAGGTGCATAAAATAATTTGTTCAAATAATTTTCGACCCAAATTAATAATTTGAAACTTTTGAAATTAAATTATGAAAAATAACAAATAAATATTATAAATAAAATAAATTTTCATTTATAAAATATTTAAAAATACGGGGGATTATAAAATGGGATAAACAGGCCTCTAATCCCCTTCCTTAAATCATTCTCGGGTGTTTTATCAAGTTGGAATAGAGAGATTTTTCACAATATTTTCATAAAAAAGAATGAATTGTGGGCTCGACTTGAAGGTATTCAGCGTATTTTGGCTCAAGGAAGGGATCTTCATCTCATTAAGTTCGAAGCAGTCTTGCGAAGGGAGATGGATGACATCTTAGAGCAGGAGGAGCTTATGTGGTTTCAAAAATCTCGACTTGAGGCCATTCGAGATGGAGATAGAAAAACTAGATATATCCATCTTTCTACTCTCATTCGAAGAAGGCGCAACCGTATTGAATCCCTCCAAAACTCTGATGGAGAATGGGTTCAATGTCCGGAGCTAGTGAAGCAATTGGTGACTGAGTACTGGGAAAATCTGTTTCAAGAGGAGCCAGGCCAACTGATTTTACTGGTGAGAGGTTACTAGTGGATCAATTCCCTTATATTTCAGAAGAGGACAGAGAGCTTATCTCAAGGTATTTCTCGGGGTGTGAAGTGGAGAAAGCTCTAATGAGCATGAAAGCGTTTAAAGCCCCGGGCCCCGACGGTTTCCAACCCATTTTCTACCAACAATATTGGGATTTGGTGGCACCAAATTTAATCAAGTTAGTCAAGGACGTATTAGAGGGTCGTGAGTTCCCAAGTGGCCTCAATGATGCGTTTCTTGTACTAATTCTAAAAATGGATGTCCCTCAAAAAGCCAATCATTTTCGGCCGATAGGTTTGTGCAATATCACTTATAAAGTGGTGACAAAGGTGATTGTGAATCGACTTAAACCTCTTCTTCCAACTCTTATCTCGCCTACTCAATGTAGATTTGTTCCTAAACGACAAATCTCGGACAATATTGTTATTGTTCAAGAAATGTTGCATTCCATGAGATATAATAAGGGAAAGGTAGGGTGGATGGCAGTGAAAATAGATTTCGAAAAAGCATATGACCGTCTTCGGTGGAGCTTCATTAGAGAATCGCTTTTGGAACTCCGTCTCCTTCAAGTAATGGTTGATATAGTGATGAACTGTATTACTTCGGCTAATCTTCAAATTTTGTGGAATAGTGAGCCTTTGGATGCTTTTACCCCTTCGAGAGGAATTAGGCAAGGTGACCCACTTTCCCCGTACATTTATGTTATTTGTATGGAACGTTTGGCACACTTAATTGAGCATGAGGTCCGATTTGGAAGTTGGAAACCGGCAAGAGCAAGAAGAAAGGGCCTTGATATTTCGCATCTAGCTTTTGCAGACGATCTTATCCTCTTTTGTGAGGCTTCAGTCGATCAAGCAGAAGGTATGAAAAGGTGTTTGGATAAATTCTGCAATGCGTCGGGCAGTAGAGTCAGCTTCGAAAAATCTTGTGTATTTTTTCAGAAAATACAAGCCAAGATATAAGACCTGCTATTTGTGGAGCTTTAAATATGAGTAGCACGGATGATTTGGAAAGTACCTGGGTGTCCCTACGATTAATGGAAGGACCACTAAAGGGGATTACCAGTATTTGCTTGATCGTGTGAATTCAAAATTAGCGGGATGGAAAGCAAAAACGCTGTCTTTGGCAGGGAGAGCTGCTTTGGCTCAATCATGTTTATCTTCAATCCCGTATTATACAATGCAGACTACCAAAATCGCGCACTCTATTTGTGATGATATAGATATAAAGACGCGAAGATTTTTGTAGGGGGTGATGATGATCATCGAAAGGTCCATGAAGCCCAAATCAGAAGGTAGATTTGGTCTAAGGTCCATGAGACAAGCCAACGCAGCCTTCTTAACAAAGTTAGGTTGGCGAGTACTAACCGAGCCTCAATCTCTATGGTCAAGAGTGCTAAGGAACAAGTACTGTGATGGTAGGTGCGATATTGATATGTTCAAAGACAAATCAGTTGCTTCCAATGTATGGAAAGGCATTGTAGGTAATATTGATGTACTGAAAAAAGGGGTGTCCATGGCTGTTGGAAATGGAAGACATACCTCTTTTTGGAAACATAAGTGGGCTACTGCTGCCCCTTTAATTGAATATGTGGATCCCCTGCCTCCTGCTCAACTGCAAGAAGCAAAAGTTAGTGAGATTTGGGACTCGAATGTAGGCTGGAAACTGGATTTATTTGCTGACTTCCTACCTAATGAGGTCCTCAAAGACATTGATTCTCACGAAGTGACTGAAGACGAGAGTACTGTTGATGAAGTCTTTTGGGATGGATCTTCTTCTAGAGGATTTACTCTGAACGAACTCTGCCATTAATATTATGCGTAATGCGCCTAGTATTAGTGAGGATGCTAAGAAATCCTGGAAATTAATTTGGAGAGCTCTAATTCCTTAGAGGATTAGAGTATTTATTTGGTTGGCTGTGCAAGATCGAATAATGTCGAATGTAAACAGGTTTATGCGCAAATTGACAAATGATCCTAGGTGCCAAATTTGTGGTATGGCTGAAGAAAACACGAATCATATTCTTCGTGAGTGTCCCTCTGCTGTTGCTATTTGGATTAAGCTTGGAATGAACCGACCAAGCCTTGAATTCGATGGCTCCTGTGCTGATTGGATTAGATTTAATCTGGAGTATCCGAACTCAGAGGTAGCAGAGCAGAAAGTGATCACCTTTGCTGTTACATTGTGGTGGCTTTGGCGATGGAGAAATGAGAGAATTTTTGCTAATGAGCCAAGGTTACCTATTGATCAAGTTGCTTTCACCCAGGCAAGGGTTGGAGATGTTAAAAGGGCGCTAGACAAACCTATGAATGTGACTGCTACTGATTCGAATAGGCGTAAGGAAGTCTTTATTCGCTGGGAATTTCTTAGAGTTGAATGGGTTAGGCTGAACACTGATGGGGCTTCCAAGGGTAATCCAGGTAGAGCTGGTGTAGGTGGTCTGATTCGAGGGGCTGATGGTGAAGTGTTTGAGGTGTTTGCGTCACATTGTAGCAATTGTTCAAATACCAAAGCTAAGCTCCTTGGTGTGCAGCGCGGACTAGCAATAGCTTGGAATTCTGGTCATAAACAGGTGCAATTGACGGTGGATTATGAGGTGGTGGTGCGTTTCTTGGTGGAGGATTTTCCTTCACACTCCCCTTATATTCATATTATTCGTAAATGTAGAGCGCTTATCTCTCGTCAAGGGTGGAAAGTGACGATAAGTCACTGCTATAGGGAAGCCAATCAAGCTGCAGATTGGTTGGCAAATTATGGTGTTAACTCTGAGCAAAAGATAGTGCTTTTTGAAGCGATCCCCGGGGGTCTTCGGGCCATTTCATTGGAGGATATAAGTGGATTAGCTCGTGCAAGATTGGTGCCGAAGGATCGTGCCTAGCTAGTCTTGGATCGAGCTGTGTTTATTTTCTTGTTTTCTTAATCTTCTGTTATTTTTCTATTTCTGTTTGTTTATTTATGTTTGCTTTTTTGGGGCTTGCCCCTCTCTTTCACCAAAAAAAATTCTAATCTTATCAAATTTAAATAAATACAACCTATTAGAATATAGGCGTGTCGCGTACCTAACAAAAATAAACCTAACTAGACCACTACTATGTAGACGGGCAAGCAAGGGTCGGATCCCAAGAGACTATGGTTCAATTAATGAAATAGTCTCAAGTAAATACTAAGCAGGTAACCAAGTCAATTAAGTGAGAATTAATAACTAATTACCAAGGAAAAACGATTAAACTAAATAATATGATAAATCAAATACTAAAAACATCCAAGATCAAGCATTCAAGCATCACCACGAATACAATTAATGCAATAGTCGTTCTACCCTAACATATAATTCAATTGATTAAAGAGGAAAAGTAATCCCTGAATAGTACCAATGGTCTCTCCCGAGTTATCAATGGCTTCTCTAATCTCAATCAGTGGAATCATGTAAATTAAAGACTTTGAGCACATTACTCTAACTTCCTAGTCATCCATTCAACTACTCCCGTGATGAACTTCAAACCCTTAATTGATTTATTCAAACCCGTCAAAACTCAACTCTCGTTTGCGATTAAAAATGTGAATTAATAACAATACCAATTATCCTTAATCTAGAATTGGCATGAGCACAATCAATTCAATATATCAATTACAATTATCATTAGAGAATTTAAAGAATTAAATCATGCATCAATCATATCCGGGTTCCGCTAGACCTTGGAATAAGGAAACTACTTACACATATTATCGAAAGCAAAAACAATATTCAGTGAAGAAAACATGATTAATAAACAAATAAAAGTAAAAGAAGAAGTAAAGATGAATACCAATTACTCGAATGAAGAAAAGTACCAATTGTTGATGAACAAAGATCAAAACTTGAAAGTGCAATTTAATCTAGATCCAGAGAGAATATTAGGGTTCTAATGAAGGTTTAAAAGCTACAAAATAATAAGTGAATTGCTAGTTGCCACAATGAAATTACTCAAGTTATAGTATTAAAAGACTTTCATGCCCCTTATAGTTTTGAAAATAACATAACAATCCAACCATTACTAACTACTAACTTTGTCCCACCTTGTCCATACTCAAGCCTTAGCTCCACCTTGACC
This sequence comes from Chenopodium quinoa, assembly GCF_001683475.1. Classification (NCBI taxonomy): domain Eukaryota; kingdom Viridiplantae; phylum Streptophyta; class Magnoliopsida; order Caryophyllales; family Amaranthaceae; genus Chenopodium; species Chenopodium quinoa. The sequence continues at coordinate 281,939 of NW_018745395.1, forward strand.
ATCAACTCCACCACCCATACCACCACTCACCTTGGTTGTCCACCATCACGAGTCCACCTTAACAACAAACTTGACTGATTCCACAACGGTTGACCACCAACATTGTACTTTCTATCCAATAAAATGAGTCGACAATGGTCTGCGTTCATATCGGAGGCACTTGGTGGGGACGACGAACATTTGACGCTGTCGAGTCAGGTATATGCCGGATTTTTTTTTTTCAATTTCCGTTGCACCTGGTCGCATGTTATATGCGACTACACCGCGGTATAGTCGCATGTTACATGCGACTACACCACGGTATAGTCGCATATAGCATGCGACTACACCACGGTATAGTCGCATGTAACATGCGACCATGTACCTTTTAGTTTTTTTTAAGCAAACCGTTTAATTTATATTAATTAATTTTAAATAATTATTAAAAATAACAAAATACACTTAATTTAATTAGTAAAATTTATGGCTTAAAAAAATTAGTAAATTTACGGGCTTAAAAAAAACAAGGGTAGATGGGTCATTCAATACTGCGGCATAAGTAATTTTATTGTGGAAATTAGTAACCCCCAATAATAACTAAGTGTATTTTAGTCGGGTTTACAAAAGGTATTTATATCCCTTAAAACAAGAAACCTGAAAAAATAATGAAATCGCGCCTCGCGAAACTGTGCCCGGTCGGCCAGGGCGACTCCACCCGGTCGGGGGCGAGAAGCAAGTTCGCCAAAACGCTTCTTCATCTAGCTTCTCGTACAGTACCTTGTCATCCTGGGCTGCCCGGTCCGAGCGGATGGAAGTTCAACTCTCCACATACAGCGCTCTTCTCTTCTCTTTCCTTCGCTCTGGCCGCCAGGGCAATGCTAGGGCGGACACGGGAAAATGCTCCTCTATCTTAATAAGCTCTCGTGGCCATCCAAAATAGGTCCAAATCATCCAAAAATCTTCACGTGCTTACAAAAATCAATTAAATAGACTAAGCCACACTAGAGAAGAGAATGTTAGTGAGAAATAACTCCGTAGAGCTCAAAAACCATGTGAAAAGAGCTATAAAAAAGGGTAATATGGTATAAAATGTGTACATCAAATTCCACCAAGCTAACTCCTTGCTTTCCCTCAAGCACGAAAATCAACAACCAAATAAACTGCTTCACCCCATAATACATTTGAAAATACCAAACTCAAAATCGACATTGGACACGCAAGCATCTTAGCCAACCAATCACCTTCTTTAGACTATCAATCAACTTAAATGTGTAGGAGTTTATAGGTACTATTAAGCGGAAAATCATGAATCATATTCAATCAAGAACCTAATCCCAAGATCGCATGCATAACACACAAAACACATAATCATACCTTCGAAGCGTGAATTCCACGTAGCAAATGATAGACAAATCAAGGAGAGAATAGAGCCCTAAGCGTTGCTCCTCTACTTAGTCCACGAGCTTCGAACGAGCCGTCCACCAGTACTAGATTAGTCGAGTGATTGGGGAAAACCGCTATCACCACCTTTAATGGACTAACTGACCACTATGAACCACCACCACCATGAACCACCACACTAGCGCAAGGGAGGAGGAGAGAGCCGTGAGAGAGAGGAGAGTTTGAGAGGGTTTGGTCTCGTGTTTTCTAATTAGGGCTTGATCAAACTGATCATTGTATTGCTTTTGTCATGCAAACCCTAGGAACCAAGTCTATTTATAATCATATTATAATTAGACTAGGTTAGGAAGCCCAAAACCCTCTTATCCTCACCATATGGACGACCATACTAGGGGATGAGGCCCATCATGGGCCCCGTCCTCTCGTGCCCGATCTAGACCCTTTGTGTGACCTTATAGGATCCGTCCAATTGGGTTTTGGCCTATTTTACTAGCCCAAAGATCGTCAGTACCTCTAGCTATGATAAAACGACGACCCAAATGTTCGAACTTAATTATCTCCATAATTTGATCCATTTATATATCTAGTAATTTCACACAACGAAGACATAAATCCTTCAATCTCTCACTTGTCTGAGACAAGTGTGCAATATTCAAATTCCTTAAGTCAATATGTGTCGATTTGATGATATTTTGCATCACATTTCGAGATCATATTAATCTACGAATTGTTTCTTGAAATCTGAGTTAGAATTACAAAACCAAATGATTAATGAGTAATGCATTTGAATGCGGCCACGTATTTTCTAAATTCTCCCTCTTCAAGCGGCCATGACACATTTCCTAATTTAATAGGTAGACTCAATCCAATCTAATGGCAACAAGGCTCCGACTCAACTTTTAAAATAACCAGGAAACACCCTTTATAATCTCCAATTATGGGTAGACGTTTGAGTGTACCACAGTCGTATAACATCTATTGAATGAAATCAATGTTCCACTCATGTCAAAGGAATCCACTAATATATCCGGAAGCTCTATACTTGAACTTCAAAGTAGGTCAATAGTTCGATCGTGCATCATTCATGCTTAAATATGAAACTGCCCCTATAGCCCATGAAACTGCGCTATCCAATCAATCTTACATGGTAGTCCATATATTGAAATCATTTATGTCCACTTTAATGATTTCGAACTAGGAACTTAAATAATATATGAATTTTATTCACCTCTGGGGTTTCATTCACCAGGTCATCAACCTGATGAGCCCATAAATTCATAATTATTTTGGACATTTTAATTAATTTCCAAAAACATAATTAAATAAGAGAATGAAATTTCTATTTTAAACATAATTCTGCAAATAGATGCTTTTCTTATGTAATATGTTTTCTCAAAACATACACATCTTAAATTACATAACTTGCTTCAATCCAAGTCTTTAATATGACTCTCATATATTAGGGCATGTACGTTCTCATTGACTGAACTCAGCTGAACTGAACTGAGCTAAACTGAACTGAGATGAACTGAACTAAACTGAACCGAACTTATTAATTAGTGATTTTTAACTACGGATTAGTGATCTTTGATTATTTATTATTATACATATGTGTATATACAAATATACATAGTAAAATTATTATTATTAAATGTTATTGTTGTTGTTATTATTATTATTATTATTATTATTATTATTATTATTATTATTATTATTATTATTATTATTATTATTATTATTATTATTATTATTATTATTATTATTATTATTATTGCTGCTGCTGCTGCTGCTGCTGCTGCTGCTGCTGCTGCTGCTACTACTACTACTACTTACTACTACTACTACTACTACTACTACTACTACTACTACTACTACTACTACTACTACTACTATACTACTACTACTACTACTACTACTACTACTACTACTACTACTACTACTATTATTATTATTGCTGCTGCTGCTGCTGCTGCTACTACTACTACTACTACTACTACTACTACTATTATTATTATTATTATTATTATTATTATTATTACTATTATTGTCGTTGTATTTTTTTTCCAAAAACTCCCTCGAAATAAAGGGCGATCTACCTCATGAGAAAGGCGTAACCTACCAGTTCGGCGTGGTTGTTCTCCGGCAATAATGGCCGACGAATTGATTGGAAAATACTCAAACCTTAATCTGGAAGAAGAGGAAAGCGAAATTGTGGATTTCGGTGCGGTGGAATCTACAGAATTAGATTCTAGGGTCTTTTTAATGCTTGTTGGGAAACTCTTGACTGACAGGGGGGTTAATCTTGAAGCATTCAACAGGAATATGATTCAATCTTGGGAGATGTGCAATGTAGCATGACACACTACTAAAAGTATCAAGTCAAAATTAAGATCAATGTCACACCAGGAACTAACACATATGAATGAATAATAAAGGATCAAGCCACACTAGAGAAGAAAATGTTAGTGAGAAATAGCTCTATAGAGCTCCAAAACCATATGAAAATAGCTATAAAATAACGTTAAAATAAAGTATAAAACGTGTACATTAAAGGCCAAAAGTTATAAATCATGAAATCTAATTAAAACATACACCCCATCTTCATAAAAGCAGTGGCAGATCTAACATCTTTTAAATTTACTTTGAAATAAATAAAATAAATTTATTGATATCAATCATTATAAAAAATATTTACATGCATTTTCATGTATATATCTATTAACTATTACTAAAACAAAACTTTGTTGGTGTCATCCCTATCCATATGTCACTCTCATAATAAGAATTTGCCCGCCTAAATGCATGATGATGTCATCTTTTTATTTATTTATTTATTTTGAGCTATTATATTTAATATATTTTGAAATTTGAATAATAGAAGCTTCTATATTACAAATACAACCTAACAATTTATCCTTAAAAAATGAAATAATTTAAGTTGCACACTAATAAATAGACTCCTACATTAAAATATGTATTAGACAGTACAAATTATAAAAATAAATTTTATATAAACCGTGCATCGCACGGGTTCTAACCTAGTATATATATATATATATATATAGGAAGGGATCCGGTAAGAACCCATAGTTATATAAGAATCTTAGTTATATAAGAACTAATCTCATCCGTAGGATTAGATTAGGATGAGCGGTCATGATTAAAACAAAAAACCTACCCCTAAGACCACTCTCAATGGTGAGCAAAAAAAATGCTCACCCACTCTCTCTCTACCCACTTTCTCTCTCAAGAAATAAGTTTTGCTCATGGGCAAATTTTTTTCACATATTCTCTCCCAATGGTGAGCAAAAAAATTGCCCACCCACCACTCTCTCTCTCTTACTTTTTCAATACCCCACCATTACTTTCTCTCTCCTACACAACACTTCTTTATTTATTTATTTCATTTATATTTTAACAATGTTACTCCAAATAAATAAAAACTAGTTAAAATTTGTGTAACTTATTTTTTTTATTTTTGTCCTTTTTATCGTTAAAATTTGTCGTAAAATTAAGTACGTTATATAAAAAAAAATTTAAAAAAAGCTCAAAATTTCTTAAATGTTTTTATTTATTTTAAAAGCGGTACAATACTAGAAACCAATTACATTTGCAACGTCATGCGTAATTAAACTTAGGAAATAAAATAAACACAACAAGTAAAAGTAGCTACGCCATAGTACTTGGCTTTATTTAAGTCGTGCTAATTTCTCCCAAATTACGTGGCCCGTAGTGTTGCCAAATATGTTCGACTAAATCACGTTTCAGAGATAGATGAATTTCTCTGTCACGGAGGGAAGCTTTTCGCTGTAGAAATGCGTTGAAATCAAAGTTGGTAGGTCAGCCTACGTTGAATTCAAACGGTGGCGTTGTAGATGTTGATGCTGGTGTTGATTCTTGTTGATCTTCTTCGTAGAAGGCTCTTAGAACTTCGGCTCGAGTGTAGTTGTGGCGCTCATCTTCAACAATCATGTTGTGCATAATGATACATGCTTTCATTATGTCCCGCAGTATGTCCTCATCGTACGCCAGCGACGGTTTTCGTATTATTGCAAATCGAGCTTGCAACACACCGAAAGCTCTTTCAACGTCCTTGGTGGAAGTGTGTCTGCTGCCAACCTTCTCCAGTGCGACGTCAGACTCTTCATAGGTCTTGGTGGAAGTATATGCGGCTTCTCCGCATGAGCAAGTTGATATGCTGAGTGTACATCGCGCCAAAGGGAAGTTGCTTTCTGGCTCGTGCCTTTAATAGCATTCTCGCTGATCTCCAAGTACAACCCAATCAGAGTTTCATCTTCCGCAACTGACCAAATTCGAGTCGCTCGTGCAACAACCTGGTTGGATTTCAGTTCGGGAACTGGTGGAGGATATTGCGGCGTCTCTGGTACGCTGTCTTCTTCGCTGTCATCGAATTGTGTGTTGCTATCATGTTCAATTTCAGGTGTACATTCTTCATTAACATGGTTTCGTAGGGGAAACTGAGTAGGTGTCTGATACTGTGGAGGTGGTTGCAAAGACGTATTGCCCATTCTTTGCAAGAACAATTGAAACTCGGGATTAGTTAGGAAATCATCACTAAAACCAGAAAATTGTTGACGGAAATTTGGGTTGTTTGGATCCATTAAAAGATTCTGCATCACAAAACAAAAGATAAATATTTTTACTAAGATTTACTCAAAAAACAAATTAAAATGACAACAAATCCAAAAAAATATCAACAACTTTATTAACCAATTCACATATATACTAATTTAAAGTCATAACTAAATTTTAATATTAAAAAAACAAATTAACCAATAATTTCAAGACTTTATTAACTACAAATTTAGTAATGTATGGAGAAAACATCAACAACTTTCTTCAATTACATAATGCAATTACAGTACATGGCCTACAATATTTTTTTTAAAAAAAAACACACATATACTAATTTTAATACATAACTACATGTATATATTTAAAATAAAATTAACCAATAATTGCAACACTTTATTTACTACAAATTTAGTAATGTAAGGAGAAATTATCAACAACTTTCTTCAATTACATAAAGCAATTACATAACATGACATACAATATTTTTTTTTTTTCCAAAAATCACATATATACTAATTTTAATACATAACTACATGTATATATTTTTAAAAAAAAAAAATAACCAATATTTGCAACACTTTAACTACAAATTTAGTAATTTATGGAGAAAATATCAACAACTTTGTTTAATTACATAATGCAATATAATTACATGGCTTACAATATTTTTTTTTCTTCAAAAAATCACATATATACTAATTTAATTACATAACTGAATTTAAATATTTAAAAAAAAAAAATTTACCTCAATATGGATGTTTTGCAACAAATATATTCTTCTACAAATTTAAAATGCTTAAGAAAATAAAAAAGTGGAGGATTTTAGGTGATTACGAAATTATATCAAAACATATCAAAATGCATGTCTATTTATAGAGAATTTAATTTTATGACCGTTGGTAATTTTTTTTTTTTTTTAACAAATATATTTTTCGGAAAATCAGTTACAAATAATATTACCGTTGTAAACGGCTAGTATTTTCTCATTGGTCAATCCCCTGCGCAAGACACGTGGCGCGCTCTGATTCGCCAGCAATTCTGACGCACCTCTGCCAGCGAATTTTTTTTTTTTATTTTCTAAGCGTCAAAACGACGCGTTTTGGAAGCGGCCCTTCAGACCACTTCATCAAAACGCGTCGTTTTGATAAGGGCCCAGCCAAATTTTTTTAATTGCGTCTGACCTGCTGTGGGGCCCACTTCCTTCACTGTAGCTACACGAAAATGCTCACTCTTTGGGCAAATTTCATTTTGCCCATGGGCTTTTTTTGGCTTGATCAAATTTTCTCACCTTCTACAATGGTGAGCATTTTATTTTCCCATCAAATTTGCCCATGAGCAAATAAAATGCTCACCATTGGCATTGCTCTAAACCCTACCAAACCGTACAAATTTTCTCTCTCCTCAAACTTTCAATCCTCTTTACTTCCTCTCTCCACAAATCCCAAAATCTAGCCCAAATTTCTGCAAAAACAACCTAAATTGCTCAAATCAGGTCGTTTTCTTCGATTTTGTTCTAATTTTATGAATTTCGTAAGATTCTCATGAATTTCTGATATGATTTTCAATCATTTTCGGCGTTTTTATGGTTTATTTTGTTCGATTTTTATTGTTGATTTTGTTCGATTTTCACGATTTCTATACTCAATTTTGTTCGTTTTGTTCACGTCTGATTTATATTCGATTTCTGATATGAATTTCATTGTTTGATTTATGTTCGATTTTACTATTTATACACGTTTTGTTCGAGTTTTCCTGATTTTGTTCGAATTTTATGATTAATCATTTTCATTGTTGATTTTAGACTTCCTTATTTACGAGTTGAATCTATGGCTGCAGATGGAAGTTTCATTACTCTAAGTACGTAGTACATATTTTCATAAGGACACACACAGACAGTCTCGGAGCGCCGGAGTGATGTCAGGGCTTCACATATCTTCTAGCGCTCCATTGAAGAACGGCCTTCCTCCTCAAGAACTCCTCGATGATCTTTGTAGGTTTCCATCTTCTCTCTCCTCTTTTTCCGCCATTTTTACCACCTTTAATTCTCTCTATTCTACTCAACTCAACTTGCATTGTCAATTTAATTTTTAATTTTTTGCTCTCAATTTCAGTTAATTTGTTAATTTAATTGATTTAAGTTAATTTTCTGCTTATGATGTTTAAATTCGAGCCTCTACAGCTTTCTCGACACTTTGTATAACAATAATTCGTCACTTTTTTGTTCTTCAATTTTATTTCATTTTTCTTCAATTTTTTTGTTTGTATTGCGTTTGAGTTTAATATCTTAAACCCTGTAAGATGATGAGAAAATGTTGATGTTGATCTACTTAATTTTGCTACTTTGTAATTCCTAATTACCTATGTGTTACAAGTAGAAGATCTAAATTGATGTATAGGCGCCACGGTTTAGTAATATATCTTAAGCTCACGTTACTAGTTCAAATTACAGTATGAATACGAGTAACAGTTCCAGACATAACAAAAAATTATCCTTGGGTGTCATAGTATTTCATGCTTAATTTGGGGGATTCCTATTATGCACAAATTATGCTTCTGTTTGACCATGATCAGATGACTTTAAAAAATAATTCCAATATTTGTGCTGCTGATTGCAATACGTGTCATAGTTGCTGTAAAAGTTGATTAGTCTGTTAGGATTTAACAATGATTAATGTATACTAATAGAATTCGTCAAAAAAAAAGTATACTATTAGAAGCTAATTGCTAGACTTTAAAAAGTACTTGCACGATAAGGTTGAAGCCAAAATTTCCAAACATCCAATTAATCAACTTTAATTCATTCACAACTTAGACTAGATTAACATAAACTCAATAGACCTGTTGACATAACCCTATGTCCCTTCTTGCCGAAGGTGTTCAAGCTAGGAAGGTTACTCTCTGTGTGTGTGTGTGTTAATTCTGTTTTTTTCTTATATCTTGGTTAAAGATTTGTTTCTAGTATAATAACGAGTTTGAGTTTGAGCATCGTTTTGCTGCCATGTTTATTCTCTTCTATGACATGTCCATCTTATAGCTCCTTAAGTTGTTTGTTTTGACACAAAGAAGCTTGAGACTAAGATGGTGATTATGTTGGCTTGTATGCTCTTACCATTAATTGTAGGTATAAAGACCTTTAAATGCATTGGACTTGAATGAATCTTGTAAAGAGTTAAAAATATATAATGCCTACAAAGACAACTATTTTCAGCATGTTCTAAACTATTTTCAGCATTTTCTAAACTATTCTTATGTTTAAAATATATTACTAATGTTGGAATGTTACGAATGTTTTTTATTATTTAAAATTGCAGCAAAATGCAAGGCCAAAATGAAGAAAAATCAGAAGAAAAAATTACTATTATACCAGATGAAAAAATTACTTACGGAAGAAAAAAGTAATTAAAGTTTATGTATTATTTTTCCCTTATGTTCTAAAGTTTTCCCTTATGTTCTAAAGTATTTCTATTATGTTCTAAAGTTTTCTATTATGTTCTAAGATTTTCTATTTTGTTCTACAGTTTTCTATTATGTTTTAAAGTTTTCTATTATGTTCTATTATATTTTCCCTTATGTTCTAAAGTTTTCTATTATGTTCTATTATATTTTTCCCTTATGTTCTAAAGTTGTCCCCTTATGTTCTAAAGTTTTCTCTTATGTTCTAAAGTTTTCCCTTATGTTCTAAGATTTTCTATTATGTTCTAAAGTATTTATATTATGATATAAAGTTTTCTATTATGTTCTAAAGATTATCATATATGTTCTAAATCATTTATATTTGATTTTAAAGGAAAGTTGTTGAAAATGAAGCGGAAGTAATTGAAAAAGTTGAATTTGAGAAACGTGTGCAAAGTCAAAAACAAAAATACAGTGCCAAGCTTTCATCAAGGATTCAACCAACTAGAAAAATGAAAAAAAAGGAAGAAGAAGATAAGGATGATGATGATGAGAATGATGATCAACATGATATTAATGATGAGATGGACCAAAGTTGGAGGAGAAATATGATAAAAGAGATGGCGTGAATGATGATAGTAAATAGGTTCTAAATTATTTGTTGATGTTTTAAAGTATATGTTAATGTCATAAATTACATGTTTATATTCTACATTCATGCTTATGTTCTAAAGTTAATGATTCAATTAATATGTAACTTTATTAATTATATACATATGTTCTAATACATTCATGCTTATGTTCTAAAGTAAATGATTTAATTAATAAGTAAATGATTTTTTGTAAGTAGCATGCTTACATTTCCAAATTAATGTTTTAATTATATACATATGTTCTAAAGTTTATTTTTTATAACAATAATTTATCAGCTAATTCAAATCTTTATAATGATGTTCTAAAGTTCATGCTTTAAAATACATGTATTCTAAATTATATGCTGACGTTCTAAAGTTTATGTTTTTATTATGTTAAAATTCTTTCTAATATTCTACTTTTTTCAGGTGGTTTTGAAAAAAAAATATGAAAAGTAAGAAAAGAAAGATTGAAAAAGAAAAGGATGATGAGGATGTCAAAATAATCAAAGAGGAAAAACAATAAGAGATCAGCTTATCAAAGAGTTACTGCTAAGGAATTGATGAAACAAGTGTTGGTAGGTCTTTCTGATAAGCATAAACAAGCAATTAAGAAAATGGGATCTGGAGCTTTTTTGAAATTGGATGCACCACATTATGTGGATTCTTGGTAAGCACTAGCATTAACTTTTATTTTTTGTTTTTATTATTTAAATATCAACTATATGTTCTAATTCTTATAAAGCAATCAAAAAATAAAATTAAATTAGAATTTTTTAATAATTCATAAACTTACCAAGCAATTTTCTTTGAGATAGAGGAGAGAGAAGAGAGAAAAGGCTGCGGAGAGAGAAAGTGTTAAGGTGAGAGATTTAGGGTATTTTTGTTTAAAGTGTGAAGAAAAAGTTATAAAGAATTACAGAAATGTCATTACTAAAGGAGTATTTTAGATGGTTAGATCAAAATCAATGAACGGTTGAGATGGGTTCTTATATAACATTGGGTTCTTATATGATCCTTTCTATATATATATATATATATATATATATATATATATATATATATATATGTTTGTACATAAACAAATTACGTAAAATTATTTATAAAATAACAAATTATGTATAACTATGTAATTATTATATTGTATCTAATTGGATCATCAGATACAAGTGGAGATACAAGTGGAAAACTGATGCTTTAGAATAATTATATACGCATAGGCATAAAAGTTCAACCCTAACTCAATAAATCGATGTTTATCTATATTTTTTTTTCCTATCTAACCTAACATTTAATATAATCTATTCTCTCCAAAAATTGCAGAGGGTCTTGTCTAGTCTTGTTCTCCTTTTTATACCAAGCCTCTCTTAGACATAATTAAGGAGGTTTGTCATGTAATGCTTAGGTGGCTTTTACAACAGAAAATCAGAGACCTTAATACGGGTAAAAATAAACCTTAAAATATATTTAGACAAACGAGCTAGAGGGATTCGGAATAAAGAAGTATGCTTGTTTTCAATACCAGAATTTTTTTTACTAACGTAGTAAAAGTATGTTGAAGTTTTGTGATCACAATAAAACTTTTTTGTGACCATCTGTAGTGGCGTGGAGTCAACCTAGTTGGCGTTGTGTTCAATCCAGTTAGCTTCATCAATCATTATAATTTATAGCCCAACCCCAAGAAAATTATCGAGCTCAGAAGATTAAATCCTAGCATACAGGGAGTCCAATTCTTTCTCTAGTTGTTTCTTTTTATCGTCGATATCAACAATACTCTTCTTCAGCTTCAATATCTTTTCAGTTTCTGACTTGTATCTTTTATGGAGTTTTGTGGCCTTCTCAACTGTAGGAGCTAACTAGTCCACTTTCAAGCCTAGACACCGAAGATCAGCTAGGTTTGATTGTAGCTCCTCAAATAGGGAATCAGTTAAATTTCGTCCCTTGGTGTTGTCAATGGTGATTTTCAGCTTTGCCACTGACTTTAACGCGCAAGTTTGCATGTTCTTGCTACAAACGATACTTTGACGGCCTTCATCAAATAGACCGTGTTGGCGAACAATTCTTGTTGACGAAGGTTCAATATTGTTGGTGTAGGTTCAATCATGTTGGCGGATGTTCAACCTAGTTGGCGTGGGGTGCACTTAGTTAGAAAAAAAAAAGAACAAAATAATGCAAAATAATCAAATTTTTCACATTATGAAAAGTAATGAAATAAATGATCATTTTTCACATTATAATTGAACATTTTATAAAACCATATATTACCATCAAAAACTGCAGAGGGCCTTTGTAGTACCCCTTGCCTTGCTGCTTTCTCCAATCAACATGACTTTTAATTAATGAGTTAAATACATACTGACACCAATTCAAATTTCTTATTCTTTCTTTGTCCATCATTAAGAAAAGAAAATTGAAATGACATTGATTGTTTAATATGCACTTCATCATGCAGTTCACAGCAACTGCTAAAAAGTTAGATATGAAGTGTTCACTTGGTGGTCTATTGTTGATGAATTTATCATGTATGTATCCATTCACAATATGTTAAGAAAATGAACAAGACAATTACAATTTTTGATCGTTTAATGTATTAAAAATGAACATTTTAAGAAAATAACTGATCATACCTGACTCACTGATAGAGTATTTCCTCCCCTAACTTTTTCCATTTCTTCAGAAATTCTGCATATTTATCACTAGCTTTATAAGACTTTGCCTCAACAATTGGAATTTCTCTTGTAGGCAAGCCATAAACTACCCTCACATCCGCTACCTCAACTTCAATTTTTTCATTCTTTGGCAATCCAAAAGTCTGACTACTCTCTTCAAAACTATCCAATATCCAATTACAGAATTTTTGATCAAGTTGTGGTAATTTGATGTCAAGAAGTGATCTTAACCTATATCAACCACTTGTTTTTGATCTTTTGTCATTATATCTATCCATGCTATGAACTTGACATGTCCTTTTTTGATGATATCTCTTCCTCAAATTCCTCTTCCAACTTAGTTTCCTCATCCTCAACTATTTCAGTTTTCATCTTTTTTTTCTTCCTCTTCTTCCACTCTTTCCTTGATTGTACACCACCAACTTCTGTTCCCCCTTCTCAGTCTTTGCCTTCACTTGCTTCTGTTCCTTCTCTTTCTTTGCCTTTTTCTTCTTTGGTTTTATTTCAACTTCCTCCTCCTCTAATTCATCATCTTCCTCATCGACAGGTTCTGTTTCAACTTTGTAGATAGAATCTTCACTATCATCACCACTGTTAGTGGAATTTTCATCAGAAGAAGAATCCTGAGATGGTTCATCATATGGAACTTCCTGTATTTTTTTCCTCTTTCGATCCCAATATTCTTCTTGGCTGACAGCTGAAAATGAATATAAAATTCATCAGCTATCATCATTTAATGTATTGAAAATAAACATTAATCAATTGAATATAAAAAGTAACTATATGTGTAAATGAATATAAATGTTTCTATATATGATCATTCTGTTTTTTGAAAATGAACATTCATAAAGAACATGATTATACTAGATTTCTTAGCAATTTTCTTTATTCCTCGTGCAGGTGTGGGAGCAGATCTCTTTTTTCCTGATTGAATAACTTTTTCAGCAGGAGCACCTGGTCTCTTTTGAATAGGAGGAATATTTTGTGGTTGACCTCTTTTATCAGCAGCAGTTGTCTTTTTTCCTCTTGTATAAAATTAAAATACATGACCATTTTTGTAAATGTAAATGGTCATTTGCAAAAAGTAATATGTTCATTACTTTTTTACACTACTATAAATTATTCTGATAAAAAATATATTAAATATTTACCTTTTTTAACTACTTTTTCAGCAGGAGCACCTGCCATCTGTTGAATGGGACTAATATCTTTTGCTTGCCCTTTTTTCTGAACTTTTGCAGGAGGTCCAGATTGTTTTGCTTCATCAAGAGCAGCTGCCTTTTTTTGTTTTGGTGAAGCTTCCTTGATAGCAGGTTCAGATTGTGAAGCTTTAGATTGGACTTTTGCAACAATTATGATAAAACAATATACTGTACTATCAATTGTTGATTTTGAAAATAGTTATTAAAATGTATGATAGCTAAACATTTGCTTTTAGATAACTAATGATAGACTTACATTAAAAACGTGGTTGAAAACTCTAAAGCTTATATAGAAAAGACTTACACCGTACTCAAAATAAATTATACATGGTTAATGACTCAATTATAATAAACCACACAATATTAATGAAAAAAAAATATATATACAAATAGTTGGTTGGACCATCTCACTGTTTAATTAAATCTTCATATTTCTTAGCGGTAGAAAAAGTAATTTTCATATCATGCACGAATCGATATGACATTGTATAATACAGTTATAGTTAAACAAATCAAAGCAATAATAATCATTAATTGAAATAATACGGAGTACCCATCAAGATTCTTATTACACTTGTGTTGTTGTGCAGTTACCCATTATTGAGATATAAGGGAGTATGAGAAAGGATAGGAGTTTGAGGCATGAAAATGCAAATCCCTCTTTTTAGGCCGATGATTTTTTTTTCAAGCAAAAAATGCAAATCCCTCTTTTTAGGCCGGTGATATTTTTTCAAGCAATTCATAACTGCTACATGCATACTGATAAGGTAAAGAATTGAAGTTACAAATGGTGTAGCAATTTCCTGTATCAAATTCTCTTTAGTAGTGAGTAGGGGATTAGAAAATTTTATTTTATTTTTTTAATTTTTTTTTGAAAGAGATAAATTAAACCTTTTAATTCAGATTTTTTTTTTTCCTATTAATCATTATTAGTAAAAAAAGATAATTGAGAGAATTTGAATGGTTGGTTAAGATTAAATTGTAATACATTCATAAAATTTATATAGTAAACAAATATAATTAAATAATCATCCATAACCAATAATCAAAACTATCGAAAACCTTGAAACGTTCACTTTATTTAATCAAATTATCTTGATCAACATATTTCAATCCGTTTACATTTACAACTAAGAACTATATATTCACTTATAACAAATTATAACCAATCCAATTACATAATAATTTTCAAAGTATTTTTGTACCCGTTCAAAATGCACGGGATATATATCACATAGTAAGATATTGAAATAAATAATAGTTTTGTTTTTTACAAATACTATAAGTTTATTTTGATATAGTATTACTATCTTTTTCTTTCGACGACTACTAAATTAATAATAAGATAGTTATTAAATAATTTTGAAAAATATAAAAAACAATGTAGGAAGTTTTTCATGTAAGTAAATGCTAATGCTTTTTTTGGCGCTGCAACACATCAGTGTATGGTAACTGGAAGGAAAATAGAGTAATCCCTGTTATACTTTATGAGTAGCGAAGCGGACTCTAACTAAACAATAGGTGCAAACAACAGGTGGCAAAAAAGAATGCGGAGAATAATAGAGTAACCCCTATATTATTAATTAAGTAACCTCTATAACCGTAACGAAGCAACCCTTATAACCCTAATCAAATAATTCCATAAAGTGGCTAGCCACATATAAAAGTTAGTGAACTTACGGGGGCTATTTTATTTTTTAAAAAAATAAATTAAATGCTTATAATTTTAAGATTGAAGTTTTCATCAGTCGTGCTAAAAAGTTAGGAAATAAAAATTGCAATTATGATGTAAATTTCTTCCAATATTGACTTAAAAAAATTAGTGTGTATATTTGTAATATTAAGTATAGTGGATAGTTGCAAAACTATCTCCTGGAGTGTACGCGTGCAATGCATGGGATATATATTTTACAGAATGATATTATAAAATGTAATACGAAGTAACAAAAATTATACTACCTCTGATTTTTTTTTTTTTTAGTTGCAACTTTGGGGGATTATTTGTGAAATATAAAATATTTCAAAGTTGCAACTAATAAAAAATCGGAGGTAGTATATCAAATACGAAAATTTAAATTTTACTCCCTCCGTCCCATAATAATTGACACAATTCCTATTTTTGTCCGTTCCACAATACTTGACATGTCACTAAATATGGAATGATGCCACAAAAAAAAATATTTTCTCACATTTTTTTTCTCATCTCACCTACTCCACTCCCGCCCTACTTGTTATTTCCTTGTAATGTAAAAATACAAAAGTGAATCTTTATATAATAAACAAATGTTTTTCTTAAACTACGTGTTCAATTTAACGTTCCAAGTATTATAGGACAGAGGGAGTATATGGTATAGAACTGGTATATGTGGTTGGTCACACTGTAAGCCCAGTTATTACAGGAGTGATTTTATTAGTTTTACAAGGGTTATCCATTTTGTGTTACAGAGGTAATCTCTTTAGTGTTATAAGGGTTATTTTGTCAGTGTTATTGGAGTTACTTTGTTTTTTTTGCAAGTAGCTAAACTTGTGGAGTTCCTTACTCAAGGGTTACTCAGTCTGGCAGGATTACTCGGTCAAAAGTTACTTCGACAGGGGTTACCTGGTTAGTGTTTTGTGTGTGTCTGTCGGCCGGTGTGGCCAGCCAGACAGAAAACCGTGCTATTTTGATTTTGATAAAAAGGTGTGATTAAAAGAAAAACAATTGTTAAATTTTTAATGGAAAATAGTGGATCTTATGGTGGTTGTATTTTTTATTTTAAATGAAGTACATATAATTTTAAGATTAATCTTCAAGTATTAAAATAGATTCCTTGTAATTTTGGGGACTGTGGTTTTAAAAAAAAAACCAAATTATTGGTTGATATATTAAAATAGGTATTTTTGTAAAAAAGTAAAATGCATAGTATGTGTGTTATTAGTAAAAATAGTACTAGTGGAAGTTATTAGGAGATTTGTTATTTTTTTAATTTATAATACAAAAAAAAATAAAAAAAATGTGAAAGTTATTTGGAGGATAGTGCCAAAAAAAATAAAAAAAATAAAAATAAAAGAGTGCATGGGAATTAAGGATTGGGGGTTTGGAAAAACCTTATTAAATTACTCTTATATATATATATATATATATATATATATATATATATATATGTGTGTGTGTGTGTGTGTGAGAGAGAGAGAGAGAGAGAGAGAGAGAGAGAGATAAAATAAAAGGTAACGATCAATAATACATCGTATGCCAGCAAACATATAGTGCAACCAAATTGCTTAAACAATATGATTTTGTTAAGCTAATTACAATTTAACTTAGATTAATCAATCTAATTTATACTTAAACTAATCTTTGACAAACTATTAATATCATTTTTTAATTCATAAAAAAATATAACTTCAATTTAGAGAAGAAAAATTAATGGTGGGTCCTGTGACCCATTATTCCTCAAACATAGCTCCAACTGTGTAGAAAGGTATTATTTGGGGAATATAAAAAATTCCTCAACCGTAAACTAGCAACTAAAAAGAAATAGAGGTAGTATCTTCTCTCTCTCTCTCTTTTTTTCTTTTTTTTTTTTTTTTCTGCAAATCTTTAAGCCAAAGTATAAATAATTAAGCATGGTTATATAAATTGTTACATGTATTGAATTATTGTCATTGCATGTTTTTCAAAATAACTAATTGATAATTAAAGATATTGTCAAATTGGACATTAGCATAAAATTTAAAATGTTACAAGACTTATGAACACCGGTATCCTATATCATGAACTTTTTATGGTTATCCGCAATATAAATAAATAAATACTACCTCCATTAACAGTTATTTAATTACAACATTTACCTAAAATGGGTGCTAACTATTATTTGCAACAATTATATATTTTTCATTTTTTGGTAACTTTTTGGCTGACAAAATGACCTTTCTGCCCTTATTAAAAACTGATTATTTTCTAACTTACTTTATTATTCTAATTAATTATCTCTCTTATCTACATATCTAATCTAATGACTCTCATCAAAATCTACATCCCTATTTTCATCAATTGATTTGCACTCATCTCCTCACCTACTGTAACACCCCCAATTTACTAACAAATAATAAACAAGAATTAAAGGAAAAATAAACAACCTTTAAATAAAATTACGGAAGCATACTCCTAAATCGAAGGTATTACTGCCACACTCGACAACCTGTCAAGTGTTAAGGCTTACAAAATCTCAATAATTACAACCCAATAAAATAGGTGAGCTATTTATACAACTTTATAAACTCATTATAGCATACTAATCGAAACACTTTAGCTCCTTTAGATACGATCGCTTGCTTAACTTGCTTAGAAAATCTTGACTGCTCACCATTAAGGACAAATTGCAAAATAGATCGTCGCAGGACTACCATAAGAAAAAGACATGGCCGCAAACACAAGTAGCACAACAAACAAACACACACGTCAGCAAAAAGCTGAGTAATCATTACATATCATAATACAGAGTATAATAGGATAATCAACATTACTAGCTCAATAAAATAATGTAGTTTAAAACTACATTACACATTGTATTATGGAAGTAACCTTTGTCAAACCCAACCTCGAATAATACAACCTTCACTTAAATATCTACCCCATAAGTGTGACATGCTCTTTGTTCTATACCTAGCCTTTGACATGAGTAATTCGAATGACAAACCAACAAGTATAAAAACTTGAATACTCTCAATAACCAGAAAACACCTTGAACCAGACCACATACGGGCCAAATCCCACTGTAGGGGGCAATAGAAAAGTAAACAAAATAAAGTTTGTACCTCATTCTTAACTCATGATTATTATCTCATTACCAACATGTCAAGGACTAAGGTCTATAACGCCGAGCCTCAAACCAAAAACAAAATAATAATTCTCAATCTTTTGATCTCATACTTGATCAAATAACCGACCACAAGCTAGTTTATAATATCTCAATATTGGCACAAGTTCTCAATTCATATATGACGACATATTTGGTTCATAAATATCTCAACTCTTATAGGGCTAATACTAGTACCCAAAATTAATTAATTCTCAACCCAAAAATAACATTAACAACTCTAATCTAAAACCTCAAATATGATACTCTATATTCAACACAATGTCGCGACACAATTACGATAATCCATAAGTTCACATCAATTAAAGTCATATAAACTAAATTGATATGGGGATCATATACGTAGCAATATAACTCCAATCATACGAAGTCACAGATCATCAAATACACAACAAAAAAACACATCGTGAATTTATTTATTTAAAACTATTAGATTACAAATTTACAAACATGATTGTGGTATAATTAAACATCAAACCAAAGATGCGTGTGATTACCTTAGGCAAAAAATTAGACAAGATACTCCCCCTTCACATTCAGCAATTCACGCACATGAATTGTAAGTTGGGAGAAAGTAATTGATTGCTCAAATGTTATCATGAAGATTATAAGTATTGTTTCGGGTGAAAACAATGGGGCCTTGCCGAAGGCCCGCTGAAGTGGTGAAGACTGGATTCGGTCCAAGTGATGTTGGGCCGAAGGTTTCCTGCACAACAAACACACGTAAACTAGCCTTGGGGGTGTTGCCGAGGAAGGCCCCTCCGATGCTTAAGTCAGTACAATGTGTAGAGAGAAAGCTATGCAAGAGAATTAGTTGCTTGAGGCTTTTGTGTGTATATCATAAATGAATGAATTGAAGGCTTATATACCTTTGCATATGAGGAGAGGAGAGTAATTGGGCCCTTAAATAGTCATAGGCTGACCATGGCAATTCGGACCAAATGACTCTTGATTGACTTGGCTTGATTGGAGGCTCGGGCCTTGACCTTGGAATATTGAGTCATTTAGTGACCAGGCCCAATAAGATAATTGGACCCAAATAAATGACTAGGCCCAATTAGATAAATTGGACCCAAACAACTTGCCCCCCAGACCCGATTTGGAAGGATGACATGTCGGGTTTGAATCCAATAAGAAATGGAGGGAGGTGAATGACTTAATTAAATCAAAAGATTTAAATTTTTAAACAGTTATTAATTAAATAACTGTAATTTGGATAATCAACAGGAAGTGGAGTGGATAGTGGGCGGTTAATCAAGAGAGAGAGTGTTTAACGGTTAATTAAGGAGGCATTTAAGAGAAATTTGAACTTTTCGACCTTTGGGATTCTCCTTCCTGGAATTATAAGGCCTGATTCGCATTTCAACCTCATTTCTTCACCAACTTACACTCAAATTCTCGCGCAAACCCATCTTCGCTCCGAATTTCCAGCGTACCATTCTCGAATCCGAGTTCGATACTCAAATCCATTGCTTCCAGTGATTTGACCGGCGTATTCCGGCCAATTTGAAGGTAATTTTCCTCGAGCTTTTTCGATTTTCTTGCCTTTTTTAGGGAAATTCTTCTTCTCCCTTCTTTCCTTCTCTGAATTTGATTATGGCTCGAGAAAGGAGGCGTCAGCCGGGTCGACGGGGTCAGGTTGGGGATCCCCGTGACCGCGCCGACGTTTGGAACGGGGAACGAGCCGGTGAAGACCCAGAAAGGGGGATTCCGGCAGTTCCTTTAAACGCCGCGCCGCCTCAGCAGGACGCCGAGGCCGGCGAGGCGGAGCAACCTAAGCAGAGAGAACAGGCTGGGCAGGCTGAAGATTTGCCCCCTGTAATCTGGGACCTGCTTCCTGGGCATGCTGAATGGCAGGACGCCGAGGCCCAGGACGCCATGGTGAGAAATACCCCATACTCATGGTGGGTTCGGCATGCCGAAACCTACCGATTCGCCGAGCAATTTGAGTTGCACTACGACATTTTTGAAGAGGATGGGCACTGGTGCCGAATGCCCTCGCCGACTGACAAGATTCACCGTCCCCCTCCTGGGTATATAGGGGTGTACACTCGGCAATTACAATACGGGCTTCGGTTTCCTTTGGATCCCTTCGTCAGGGACATTTTAATAAAGTACAGGATCTCCCTGTGCTAATTAACACCCGTTAGTATTCGGCGGGTGATGACTTATCTCTGGGATGCCGGTTTTTTGCTGTTGAGCCGAATTTGCGCTGCTTCCGAAATATGCATCAGCTGGTGCAAAACCTTCAGAGCTCATACGGCCAACATGGGTCTTCAGGCTGGTGGCGAATAGAGAGCCGCCCCCATTATCTGACTATGTGGCCGAACGACTCCTCGGACAAAGATTGGAGGGGTCAATGGGTCTGGGTGAGAGTCCCCGCTGATCCCGAGCATCCCTATTTTTTCGGGGCTCCCCGATACCTCTTCAGGCCTCATCCGAACATGCAGGATTTGGGCCCTGAGGACCCTGATGTCGCTCGTCATCCCAGCTATGAGCAAATGAGCTTCTTCGGGAAGCAGAATAACCCTGAGGGGATTGGCCGAATGAGATTTATCCCGGCCAGATGGCTTCCAGATAACCATTACGTCTTCCAAGAGAAGATGTTGGCAGTTGTCGGCCTCATCCGAAAGTACAGGGATGGTAAGTATGTTCGGCTGGGGCCGAGGACTCTGACTTGCTTAATTTTTGTTTATCTTTGATGCTTATTCCCTTAGTCTAACCTTCGTCTGTTCTTTTCAGAGTTGAGCGAAGCTACTTCGGGGGTTGACTATAACCGGCTTGGGGTGAACGCTGAACGAGTCATTTTAGACCGGGCTCCAGCGATCATAGCTCCGAAGGACCGTCCGCTGCATCTGCACAAAACGGGACTTCAGATCGAAGCTGCCGCTGAATACACCAAGCAGAAGCCTTGGTGGGAGAAGCGAGATCCCCTTCGGCCTTTATTACCTGAGGAAGCACAGGCTGCTCAGACAGCAGCTGACGTGTCTCGAGCAATCGACTCCTTGAAAGGAGGTGTTGGGACATCTGGTGCTGCTGAGAGGGATATCCCCGCATCTGAAGCTCAGCCGAAGGTTCCAAAAAGTTCCTGACTTTGCTGCCCCCCCCTTTCTGCAGTTTGAGGAAGGGAGCGAAAGAAGAGAAGGAAAGGCGCCTGCTCGTTCTGAGGATCCATCTTCGTCAGAATCTGAAGAAATGGGCGAGTAGCCCTTAGCAAAGAGGAGGAGGAGGTTAGCCGTGTTGGGGCCTCGTCAGTTTCAAACGGGGATGAGGCCTACTGGGGGCATCCTCATACGGGAGCCTGATGAAGGTAGACGCTCGCCGAGGGCTCCCCCTCCGTCGGAAGCTCCGCGTCCTCAAACCCCCCTTCCACCTCCCGAAACTCAAGAGATGGAGGTGGACCAAAGAACTCCTGATCCGAAGGGGGGGTTCAAGGATACCTTGCTGAAGAATCTGAGAAGCCGATTGCTGAAGGCTTCTCAGATGATATTGATAGGGAGGTTGACGCTTTTCTTCGTCAACCTGATCTGGGGGAGGAAGCAGAGAAGGTCGTTGCTGCTGACCTTGGTGGAGACCAACTGGGCTCCGCCGAAGGAGAAGGTCATGCTAAGCCTGAGAAGATTCAGGAGGTTCCTTCTTCTTCCTTCCCCTCATTCCAGACGCTGAACTCTGGAGATTTGGGTTTCTCGGCCCCCCGCATCACAGTCCCAGAACCTGTTTGGGAACGAATTTGGGGCCAGAACCGTGAAGGGGCTGCAGGCTACTTCGGCGACTTAACTAGCATGTCCGAAGTGGACCGAGCAAGGGTGTGGTCGCTGAAGGCCACAGATGGGATGGGAGAATCCAGCCAAAGGGTCCCTGACCCTGCAAAAGACAACCAGCGTTTGCTGATGCATGTACTTTACCTTTTAGTTGCTTTGCTTTCATTCAGCTCTTCTTCTCCTTTCTAGCTCTTTCCTTTTTTATTACTTTATTTATTTCAACTGATGTGCCCCTGCAAACAGGTTGTGCACAATCAGACTCTTACTGTAGAGTTGATTGACACCCTCCAAGACAAGCTGGAGCATGCCTGGGAGGATGCAAAGATTGCCCGGGAGGAGGCGAAGCTTGCTGAGCTGAAACAGCAGGCTGCTGAAGAGAAGCAGCAGCAGAGCGAAGAATATGAAAAGAGGGCTGCTGAAGCCATTCAAACCTTCTGCTCGGCTATGGAGAAGGAATTTTTTCCCCCGCTGATGGAAAGGGAGAAATTCCTTCAGGAGCAAATGGGAGTGGACATCTCCAAATTTAAAGCTGCCATCGAGAGCCGAATTCAAGAAGGGCCTGCTGCACAAGCTGAAGTGCAGCAGAAGCTGGAAGCTCTTGAAGCCAGCAGGATGGCTACAGAAGAGGCTCTACAGGCTAGGGATGTTCACCTTTCTGCTGCCCAAGCTGCTGCTGAGAGCCAGGACCAGAAGCTGAAGGAGTTGGAGGATCAGCTGAGAGTCAAGGGAGATGAGCTGACCCAGGCCAAAACCGAAGCTTCCAACGTCCAGCTGGAGCTTAATGAGCAGAAGACTTCTTCCTCCAAACTCTCAGAAGAGTTAGAAAAATCTAAAAAGGATTTGGAGGAGAGTCAAAAGAAGTTGGCTGACGCTGAAGCCTTACTCCAAGTCCGCCTCTACACCCAAGAAGAGTATGAGATGGGCTACATAAATGGGTTTAAGGTGGCTCGGAGGTTGGCTCTCCATGCTGAGCCTTCGCTGGATTGGTCCAAGTGTGCGCTTTGGGCTCAGGACCCCGAAGATCCGCACATGCTGTATGCCACTCCTGCTGAGCATGAGATCCTTCAGGCTGAACAAGCCGAGGAGGAAGCTGAGCGGCAGGAGTTGGAGGCTGAACAGCGAGCCGCTGAAGCTCAGGCAAGGGCCCAACCTGCCTCCTCTACTGCTGGAACCGAGACTGCCCCGAGGCTTGGCCCAGCTGATCAGCCTGATCCTCCAACTGAAGCATAGGAAATCGGGCAGTCGTCTTCAGAATCTTGCGGATCAACATGTGCTTAACTTCAGACTCGCCGCTTTCTGAATCTCTTTTTGCCTTATCTTTTTGCTTCAGCTTGCCTTGATGTACAAACAGTTTATTTTTGTTTCTGTACGTATTTCGGCAGCTGTTATTTTCCGCTTGTGGCCGGCTGCCGATATAGTCTTTAATTTATTTGAACTTGTAGCTCACTTTCTGAGCATTAATCATTAATCTGATGTTCCTTTCTTCAACTGCTTTGCCTTATTTTGAATGCTTTACTATTTCTGAACTTTGAAATTTTCGCAAAAATTTGCCAGGTACAAAGCTTTCGGCTTGAAGAATTCTGCTGAATATAAACTTGTACTGATAGTGCCTCTTGCCCCCCCCAGTAATCCGAAGATTCAAGTCTTTGGATTACTGAGTTGGGTTTTGTTTCTCTATCTATTAAAAATGGATATCCGAAACACAGGGCCAACTGAAGGCAATGCTTCGAATAATGGCTTTCTGGGATACAAGACTCAGTTAAGGCGATATCCCAGACTTGCCTATGGACTCTTGTCTTTAGAGAACGAGTCTTACTGAAGTTTGACTTCAGCTGAAAGACCAGAGTTCTTTAAAAAGACGAGTTTGTCAGCAATCTGAAACCCAGTTACCCGGAGGCGAAGGTTTCAGACGAGGCTAAATAAAAAATTTCCAACAGTTGTTGTTATCCTTGATTTTCTGTCTATCTTTTAAAAATGGATATCCGAAACACAGGGCCAACTGAAGGCAATGCTTCGGATAATGGCTTTCTGGGATACAAGGCTCAGTTAAGGCAATATCCCAGAACTGTCCATGGACTCATGTCTTTGGAGAACAAGTCTTATTGAAGTTTGACTTCAGCTGAAAGACCAAAGTTCTTTAAAAAGACGAGTTTGTCAGCAATCTGAAACCCAGTTACCCGGAGGCGAAGGTTTCAGACAAGGCTGAATAAAAACCCTTAAAGAGTAGATAGAATAAAGAAAACTTTGAAAGAATAAAAAGTTGCAAATATTTATATAAATGATGGCTCCAAGGCCTTTCATTAACGATTCAAAATGTACTTACAAAGATTGTTCTGCCCCGAAAGGTTTACACATGATATTTCTTAAGGACATCAGCATTCCAGTGATTTTTCAGCTTAGTTCCATCTAACTGACGAAGTCGGTATGTCCCTGGCTGAAGCTCATCACAGATTTCATAGGGTCCCTCCCATGCAACTGAGAGTTTCCCATGAATTCGGCCTTTCTGGACCGCAGCAGCATTCCGAAGGACAAGGTCTCCAATTTTGAGAGGCCTTGCATGGACCCTTCGATTGTAAAATTTGCTGATTCTCTGCTTATAAGCAGCCATTCTGACTCGGGCTGAATCTCTCACTTCATCAAGAAAATCGAGGGATTCTTTCATTAGGTCCTCATTCTCAGCCGAGAAGTGGTGCACTCGTAAACTTTCCGAGCCGATTTCCACTAGAAGAACGGCTTCGGCACCATACACCAGTTCAAAAGGTGAATAGCCCGTTGCCTCTTTTTCAGTTGTCCGAAGGGACCAGAGGGTTCCTGGGAGCTCCTCCAGCCACTTGGACTTTTGATCTTCCACCCTCTTTTTGAGGGCGTTCAGGATCTGTTTATTTGCAGCTTCGGCTTGTCCGTTACTTTGCGGGTGGCATACCGCTGAATATGCCAGTTTGATACCGAACTGATCGGTATACCGCTTCAGCGGCAAGTTATCGAACTGCCTCCCATGATCGAAGACAAATACTTTCGGGATGCCGAAACGAGTGATGATATTCTGCCAGATAAACTTTCTGACAGTTTGCTCTGTAATGTTCGAAGCTGCTTCGGCCTCGATCCATTTACTGAAATAGTCGACACCGACTATCAGCCATTTTTTCTGGTATGTAGCATCTGGAAATGGTCCCAGTATATCCAGTCCCCATTGAGCGAATGGGAGCGGGTTCAGCACGGGCTGAAGCTCTTGGGTTGGCTGATGGATGACTGGTGCAAATTTTTGACATTTTTCACATTTTCTGACTAGTTCCTTAGCGTCTGAGATCATGGTAGGCTAGTAGTACCCCGCCCTTAATGCTTTGTGGGCCAAGGTTCTTCCCCCGATGTGGTTCCCGCAGATGCCGAGGTGAATCTCCCGAAGGATGTAATCTGCATCTGTTGGTCCCACACACTTCAGCAATGGGGCTGAGAAGGATTTTCTCAGCAGCTCCCCGTTGAAGACAATGAACCTTGAACTGGTTCTTTTCAGCTTGGAGGCCAAGATTCTGTCTTCGGGAATTTCTCCCTGAAGCTTGAAAGCTAGGATGGGGTCCATCCAGCTGGGTTCTGGGTCGGCGCAGCACACCTCAGGTGCTTCGTCGACACTTCTTTCTCGGCGCACTTCCACATATACAGACCTGTTCAGCTTAGTGAGAGTCGAACTGGCGAGTTTGGAGAGTGCGTCGGCTTGAGCATTCTGACCCCTTGGGATTAGCTGAACTTCAAAAGTTCTCAGCTTTGCAATAACTGATTTGACCTTGGCAAGATAAGCTATCATAGCGGGCTCTTTGGCCTCGTAGCTGCCACTGATCTGATATGCAACCAGCTGAGAGTCTGTTTTCAGACAGACATGCTCGGCTTCTAGAGAGATGCACAATTCTAGTCTAGCGATTGCTGCCTCATATTCATCTTCGTTGTTCGAAGCCCTAAAAGAAAGTTTTAGTGCATACTCAAAGGATTTTCCTTCGGGAGAGGTTATTACTACCCCTGCCCCCGAACCATTTACAGTGGAGGATCCATCCGTAAACACGGTCCAGATTTTCTTTTCATTGTCTAGCGTTTCTTGGTACGTGCATTCGGCCAAGAAGCCCGCTAGAGCCTGAGCCTTGATGGCTGCCCTCGGCTGGTAGCTGATGCTGAACTCGGTGAGCTCGAAAGCCCACTTGGCCAGTCTACCAGATTTTTCAACTTTGCCGAGAACTTTTTCCAGTGGCTGATCAGTTAGGACCACTATCTGATGGCAATCAAAATAGGGCCTCAGCTTCCGAGCCGCTACCACCACTGCAAAGGCGACTTTCTCGATCAGAGGGTAGCGAGTCTCGGTGTCCGTCAGAGTGTGACTGACGAAGTAGATCGTTTGCTGAATTTTGTTTTCTTCCTTCAGCAGCACTGCACTGATGGTGGGTGGGCTAACAGCCACGTACAGATACAAAGTTTCTCCCTCTGCTGGGCTAGCCAGCGTTGGGAGTTGAGCCAGATGCTCCCGAAGCTGCTTGAAGGCCTCTTTTTGCTCTTCTTCCCAAACGAGCTCTTTTGTTTTCGGGAGTTTCAGGGCTTTGAAGAAAGGTAACCCCTTATCCGAAGCTCTGGAAATGAACCTCGAGAGGGCTGCCATTCTTCCGGTGAGCCGCTGAACATCCCGCTTTGTTTTCGGCTCAGGAAGGTCGAGCGCTGCTTTGACTTTGGAGGGATTGGCATCAATCCCCCTCTTGCTGACCATGAACCCAAGGAATTTCCCTGACTTCACGCCGAAGACACACTTCTTCGGATTCAACTTCATTTGGTGCTTTCTTAAGGTGGCGAAGGTTTCAGCCAGGTCCTTAACATGGTCCTCAGATTTTTTGCTTTTGACGATAGAATCGTCAACATAGACTTCCATGTTTCGACCCTTTTGATCGGCGAAAACTTTATCCACCAGCCTTTGATAGGTTGCCCCCGCATTTTTCAATCCGAAGGGCATCATTTTATAATTGTACACCCCGGCGTTCGTGACGAATGCCGTCTTTGCTCGATCGTCGGGGTGCATGAAGATCTGATGATACCCCGAGAATGCGTCCATGAAACTAAGCAAGGCATGGCCACTTGTCGAATCGACTAGCTGATCGATCCTCGGCAAGGGATAGAAATCCTTCGGACAAGCCTTATTTAGGTCCGTGAAGTCAACGCACATCCTCCAGGTACCATTGGCCTTCTGAACCATCACCACATTTGCCAGCCATTCTTGATATTGACAAGGCTCGATGAAGCCTGCCTCCAGCAACTTTTTGACCTCGGCTGCGATGTCTCGGTTCTTATTAGCGGAGTAATTCCGCTTCTTTTGCTTAATTGGTCGACACGTTGGGTCAACATTAAGCTTATGGGAGATGAGGTCTGGACTTATCCCGGGCATATCAGCTGCCGAGAAAGCAAACACATCTCTGTTGTCCCGAAGGAGCTGAATAAGTTCACAACGGGTGTTCGGATCAAGGTACATCCCGATTGTTACACATTTCTCAGCGTGTCCTTCGGCCAACTCGACCGTTTCAGTCTGCTGGTCCATGTCCATTGCTGATGGACTGGACTCTTCACAATCTGGCCTGTTGTCTATGTCAGCAGGTGTCCCAGACTTTTTGTTCTTCGGCTGGCTCTCTGAGTCTTTCGGCTCAGATGAAGAGCTAGCCTTTTCCCTTTCTGGCCCTTTTTCTCTGGGCACAGATCCTTGGGCCGAAGCACTTAGGCCTTTCGGCTTTTTTGTGCTGGGCTCTCTTTCTTTTTCTTTTTCTTTCTCCTCCTCATCCTTGTCGTCGTCATCTGGGCGACTAGTGGATGGCTTGAGGTAGTTGCACCTTCGGGCGTCCTTTTGGCTGCCCTGGATCCTTTCGGGGAAGCCGGCGTCTGAGACGTAAATCATCAGCTGATGATAAGTTGAGACGACCCCTTGGATCTCGTGAATTATGGGTCTCCCCAAAATCACGTTGTACATTGAAGGAGCGTCAATGACCAAAAATTCGGTCATGGCGTTCCTAGCTGCCTCATCGCAGCCGATGGTGACAGGAAGTGTCACCTTCCCGTCTGGGTAAGTTGAAGCCCCGTTAAATCCGGATACTGGATATGGTACCGGCGTAAGGTGCTTGGGCTTCAGCTTGATTTGATTGTAGGCCTTTCGGAACAGAATGTTTGCTCCGCTGCCGCCGTCAACAAGAACTTTGCTGACGTCGTGGTTGGCCACCGTGGCGATGATCACCAACGGGTCCTCGTGAGGGAACGTTACCCCCCGGCAGTCGGCGGCTGTGAACGTCATGTTCGGCACCGGCGACTGGGGAGGTTGAATGTCAGCGTTGTTCACCTGGTGGGTCAGAGCCCTAAGGTGTCGCTTGAGTTCCCTCCGAGAGCATATTCCTCCCGAGATAACATTGATCGGAGAGAATTTTCCCTCCGCATTTTTACTGTTCTTCCGGGGGAAGTCGAGGTCTTGCCGAGAGTCCTTTGCTGACTTCTCGGCCTCCTTTTTCTCGCGATGATCCGCGATGTATTTTTTCAAGTATCCCTTCCGGACCATGTCCTCGATCTGGTCCTTCAGCTGGATACACTCCTCAGTGTTATGTCCCGGAGATTCGTGGAACTCGCACCACTGATTTTTATTTTTTCGCTGATACCACTCTGGGAGTGGTCTCGGCTTTCGGTAACTCTACTCTTCCTTCGTCACGCTGTAAATTTTGGCGCGTGGAAGAGAGAGCGGAGTGTAGGACTCGTATCTGCCTGTGTATGGGGCAGATTTTTCCTTCTTCGGCTCGTTGGCCGAAGATTGTTCCGAGGCCTTGGCCTTTCCCTTTGTCCTCTGGCCTTTGTCCTTCAGACAAGGGTGTTTGTTTTTGCTTCCCTCCCCCAGATTGAGGTTGGGTTTTTGTTTTGTTCCACTCTTCAGCTCGGATGAACTTATCCGAAGCATTCAGCGCCTCCTCCAAGGTCTTGGGTGAATTCATGACCATGAAGTCAGAGAACTGCCCTGCTTTGAGGCCGTGCTGAAGGGCGAAAACTGCTAGCCCTTGGTCCAGCTGAGAAATGCTGGACGACTCGTTGCTGAAACGGGTCAGATAGTCTCGGAGGCTTTCAGCCTCCCCTTGTTGCAAACCCATGAGTTCTGCAGTAGTCTTCTCTCGGCGATTTGCCGTGGAGAACTTGCTCTTAAACTTGGTGGACAGGTCATCCCACCCTGTTATAGAGCCTTGTTTCACTCCCTTGGAGATCCACGCTTGCGCGACCCCCTTGAGAGTGGTTGGAAAATATTTGCACCAAGTCGCTTCGGACCTGGGGCAAAGATGCATATGAGCCTCATACGAGGCAATGTGGTCCTTCGGATCCGAAGTCCCATCATATGTGATGTGCGACGGTATTTTAATCGTGGGCACGTGCTCTTCCAGTATCCATTGCTCGAATGGGGAACTGGTGGGTAGCATAACGGCCTTGCCTTTGTTCCTGGCCGAAAGAGACCGCGCTCCGCCCTCTTAGAGAGGTAGGAGTGGTTTTCGTCCCTGGCTGGGAAGTCTGGGCCTCGGCTACAGGGAACGAGAGGCGACTGTGCACGCTCGGCTCCCTGCCGCCGAGTCGGTCGAGGACGCTTTGGCGAACAGTCTCAGGTTGCTCTCGGCGAGCAGATTCTGGCCGAGAAGCTGAGCTGCTGCTCTTATGCGTTTCTGGTCGAGAGGTTGAGGATCCTCTGAAAAATTGAGGGTTCTTTTTCCTCTCTCTTTCAGTTCTCCAGGTATCCTCTTCCCACTTTTCTAGTTCCCGGAAGGAGGGAGGTTTCCCACCATCATGATCTAGCTTCCTCCGCTGATGCCGGGTATGCAGAGGAGTTCGATCGCGAGGTGGAGGCATATTTTGTGCCCTCATTGCCTCCATGAGCACTGCCAACGCTCTCACCACCTCCTCCGAGCTGGGCCCCGTTATAGGGGTCCTCGGCTGAGTGTGGGAATGAGAGCGGATGGTTGATGGTTGGCTTTGGGGCACTGAATCAGTCCTATGATCGGACTGACCTCTGTTAGACCGAGAGGGACTCGGCCTATGATGAGAGTTGTGAATTACGGGAGAAAGGGAATCCTCCCTGTATGATCCTCCCCCCGAACTGGCACCCTTGGGAGAGTTCCGGTCCGGTGAGGGTGATGGTGTAGGAGTTTTAGGCCTTTCGCCCGCTCCTTGACGGAGGCTTTTTCTCTTGCGGTTCTTAGCCATTGCTACTAAGATGATTGCAAGATGATTTTGATTAAAGATTTGGCTTAAAGATTTTTGAAAGTCTTCCCCACAGACGGCGCCAAATTATTTCGGGTGAAAACAATGGGGCCTTGCCGAAGGCCCGCTGAAGTGGTGAAGACTGGATTCGGTCCAAGTGATGTTGGGTCGAAGGTTTCCTGCACAGCAAACACACGTAAACTAGCCTCGGGGGTGTTGCCGAGGAAGGCCCCTCCGATGCTAAAGTCAGTACAATGTGTAGAGAGAGAAAGCTATGCAAGAGAATTAGTTGCTTGAGGCTTTTGTGTGTATATCATAAATGAATGAATTGAAGGCTTATATACCTTTGCATATGAGGAGAGGAGAGTAATTGGGCCCTTAAATAGTCATGGGTTGACCATGGCAATTCGGACCAAAGGACTCTTGATTGACTTGGCTTGATTGGAGGCTCGGGCCTTGACCTTGGAATATTGAGTCATTGAGTGACCAGGCCCAATAAGATAATTGGACCCAAATAAATGACTAGGCCCAATTAGATAAATTGGACCCAAACAAGTATTAATTGCACATATGGGGTATAAACCCACGTACCAAAGGTGAAGAGAAGGATTTTAACATCAAAACAGCTACACAAATATTAATATGGTTAAAATAGTTTAAATACACTTTAAAATAAAGCGTCATATTTTAATTATAATAGGGTTTTAAACCTTTCCAAACTCTAAAATAAAAATATGAGATTAGGAAAGTTATTTAATAGATGAAAATAACTATTTTTTTTATATAAAATATATAATATAAAATCATAAAATATTCGGGTATTACACCTACCCACATCAATGCACCTTCAACCACTTCCATTAATATGGCTCTTGAAGACTTTATATCTGGGGAACGTTCCAGATTTCTACACTCTCTCTCTCTTCTAATCTGGTTTACCTCACTCTCTCTCCTGTTTTTCCAAACCCTAATTTCACCTGTTCCTCCACCCTCTCTGAGTTCATATCTATTTTATCCTTTGAAAATTTACAAAAAATGAGTCCCCCAAACGAGAAAAAACAAAATCATGATGTTATTGCAACCTTCAAATGTCAGCGTCGTACTGGGAAAATGAAGTTGGTTCGAATGACAATATACATGGAAATGAAACGAAAGTTCGGTGGTGGTGCGAAGTTTGTTCCTTTAGCTTCCAATGAAGAAGGTGAGGGCTTGAATATGGCATGTAGTACCCCGTATTTTTAAACCCGTTTTATGAAATATTAATTATGTTTTGACTTGAATACGTCATAGTTTATTAATTATACATATTATTATGTTTTAAAGTGACACAAAAGAATTTTATTTAGCTTTATTTACGAAAATCATTTGGTTAAAATTATGTTTTATAAAAGATTTTGATATGCAAGGCGGGAATTTAGTAGCCGAAAATAAGATTTTTCTACTTTGAGTATTTCTTTGCTCCAATTCAAACGACCTAAGTCCATTTCTTACTCCTAAAGCATGACCAAAGTCACAAACTTCCTTTACAAACTTGAATACTTGACCTCCAATTCAAGTTGTTGACATCATACATGATGTCAATAGTATGACCTCATAAACTTCCTCTACAAGCTTGAATACTTGATCCCCAAGTTCTCAAAATCTATAAATAGAACCAAAGTTCAGCCATTTTAATCCAAAAGTCTCTTGCCTTCTTAAAGCTTCATCCTTCTTTCTTCTTTCTTCTTTCTTCCTCCCATTTTCATACTACTTCACCCCGTATATGTTCCATGTCAGTTTTCAACCACTTTTGATCATTTTTAGCCTTTTGTTGTTGAGACAAAGTTGTTCCTCTCAAAAATCCTTGAGGTTAGGCTCAAGAATCACCCAATTTGGAGTTATATACTATGAGATATGGCTTCTGCAAGATCTGACTCTTCTTTTCAACGTGAACCTTCTCGTGAGCTTTGCTACTTTATATTGTTTTGCGGTTAGTCTTTCAAAACTAATATTTATTTTTAATTTATGATTTTTGTACGGTTTCATATTTGATTCTTATTTAAAATACTCCATATAATGTTTATTTAGGAGATAGTTCGTGGTTGTAAATCTAGGTGGAATAGTTGTAAAGATCAAGGTACGTACTCGCGGCTAGATCATTAAATATGTGATTTTATACAAATGTGTTTTGTGTTTTGAATGATGAAATATGATTGAATGTTGAACAAGGATTTATGAGTGTTTATGAAATGAATATTGTGAAATGTTTTACTATTTGATCTTTGGAAATAATTTCAATGTTCTAAAAGTTGTTTATGCACATACTTGAATTCAAATTCATTTTAAAGAGTAAATGTTGTTGAAATCCCATACATGGGAATTGGAAGGTTGATTTATCAAAGATATATATTGGATTTTTATGACTCCCACTATGTGGAGATAAAATTTAAGACTATGGACTATGTATGACCTAGTATTTCCCCTTAATAGCACTATGTAAGGAGTTACTAGCTTGGGGGATACGGTGTGCACACTTAGGTGGAAAAATGGTTTACGAAAATATTGATCTTCCATTTCTATTGGAATCTATTTTGGGAAAGTTGTTGGTTTTAAAATGTTGATAATTTTTGGAATGTTTCTAAATGTTTCTTAATGTGAAATTCCTATTAATGGAAGGTTTGAATAAATGTTATTTATAAATGCTAAATCTTACGAAAGCATGTTTAATTAAATAATAACTTGATTTTATGTATCTAGCATTGGTATGTACTTAGCGTTTTTGCTAATACGTATTTCTCTTTTGTTTTGGCTTGGCCCTACTTATCATTTTGATAAGTAGATAGGTGATGATAACTCGACGTGATCTAAATGTGACATTGGGGATGAAGGACGATACTCATGTAGTCTAGGTCTCATGACTGAAGTTGTGTATGAAAAATTCTCATATAGTTCAATTTTGAAAGCTATTATTACTATTATTATCAATATATAAAAGTTAAGTATGTATTTTCTCCGCTGCAAGTCTCTGTTTTGAAATGCCTTACGTAATCACGTGGCGGTAATGCTCAAGTTACTCTCTTAATTCAGGTTTTATAATGATTATTATTATAGAGTAATTTGGGGGTGTTACATGGCAAATCTGGGCAACAACACTGAGGGTTTGACTGAAAAAGGTACTGTTATTGATGTTGTGAAGAACGAAGATTCTGACTCCCCTGTTACGGTTGAACACTCTGAAAGGATTGAAGAGGAGGCTGGAAGTAAGAACTTCATCCCTCAAAAGGTCGACGGTGCTGTTTTCGACAAGAAAAGGGCTCCTTTGGGGACGACGATGTTGATGTGGGGGGGGGGGAACTACAACCCTTCCAACTATGGCTCTAACTAATGTCGGAGTGTGACGCATTTTATGACCCTTCATTGTTTAAATTAATTGCTTGCAATTACTCTGAGTTCTGGATCTATTTAATGGTTTTGATAATTATCCTCTGGTTGCTATAATCTGGCTTATTGGTGGTCATTGTTGCTTGTTGTTGGTAATTTATGGCTAGTGTCGATTAATTCTTCCTGTTGTTATTTTACCCCGTATTTTTAAATATTTAATAAATGAAAATTTATTTTATTTATAATATTTATTTGTTATTTTTCATAATTTAATTTCAAAAGTTTCAAATTATTAATATTGGTCAAAAATTATTTTAGCACAAACTATTTTATGAACCTATGTTCTACAATTCATGATCATACAAACAAAGCCTAGTCCATTTCATTTACCTAATTGGCCCAATAATTTTATGAGGCCCAATCTTCTTACTTACCCTACAACATTCTCTCCTATAAATACCCCATTAATCCCCAAAAATTTCCCACACAAAAAGGTTAGTCTTATTTTCTCTCTCCTTTGTTTTATTAATTTGTATAATTATAATTGTTGATTTATGGATTTTGATTTTATTGTTTGAAAGTAATTTAACTAGTATCAAGTTGTATTTTGATGACTAAACTTTATAATTTCAGATTTTATAAGTATCATAATTTTCAGGTTTTGTAAATTTTATAACCTAGGGTTTTTAATTATTGAAAATCATGATTTTAGGGTTTTTATGAACAATTGATTTAGGGCTTTTATAGTAATGATGTTTTGAAATTTTGGTGATTATAACTACTGATTAGTTTAACTTAATTCCAGATTATTTTGAACACATAGATTCGTGTTTTAATTTTTAGATTTTCGTTCGTTAATATTAATCCCGTTTTAATCCCGATCAGATTCTGAACTCATCCGATTTTGATGAAAAAGTAGTGTTTTCCATGTGGAAACAACGTTTTAAGAGAGACTCACTACCTTTGATAGTGAGCACCACCCTCTCGTGGCCAAATTCAGCCTCTAAATATGATTTTCGAGCAGTTTTTGATTTTAACGAAGTTTTTTTATACTTAAAATATTATCCTTGAGTTTGATTAATAAAATTAATTATGTTTAAAGTTAATTAAGCATAAATATATGTTTTTATTGAAGTTTTAAGTGTTAGAAATAGTTTCTAAGTACTACTTTTGATGTTTTATAAAGAGGGTTTAATCACTCATTAAAAAGGGAGATT
The DNA here is from genome assembly GCF_001683475.1 of Chenopodium quinoa. Lineage (NCBI taxonomy): Eukaryota > Viridiplantae > Streptophyta > Magnoliopsida > Caryophyllales > Amaranthaceae > Chenopodium > Chenopodium quinoa. The sequence goes on from NW_018745395.1 coordinate 317,237, forward strand.
TTTAGGGGTTTTTATATAATTTTCAGATTTTTATTAGACTTTGAACTTGCTGTAATTTCATGTATAAGAGTGTATTTTAAGGTTTTTATGAAGAAAATTTAAAGAACTATATATAAGCCTTTAATTTTAACTAAAGGGAAGGTTTTAAAGTGTTGTTTGATTTGGATTTTGAAGGTTTTAAAGTAAGTTAGTATTGCTGTAAATTTGATTGATTGGGTATTGATTGAGATGTTATTATTTGGCTTAGGAGAGGAGTTTATTGAAGGTGATTTCTAGTTAGTAAAGTGGCATACCAATTCGTTTGCTCAAGGTACGTACAAGTTACGAAATCTTTCTTTTAGGTGCATGTTTAAGGACGACGGATCGAGAACTTAGTATCATGTATAGGGATGACTGAGTTAAATTGTTTGGTTATACATTGTGAATTTCGTATGACGTGCACTATTTTATATTGCAAGTATTATTTGTGCTCTAATTATGCAAGGTGCGCTTAGAGGTAAAGGTATATGATTGGTGTAATGATTAATTTATTACTCATTCATGATTATGCAAGCAGGACGAGTAAAGGAAGAATTTAAGTCTTCTAAGACGAGGTTAAGGTTTTGGGGTGCCTTATGCACTCAAGGTGTTTATACACCGAGGTAGTAAAGGAATAAATAATAAATGTTGCTTGCCACTAATAAACCAAGAATTGAAATTGAAAAGTTGTTTTACTTGATTGAATTGATATTGGATTGATTGTATTGTTATGCATATGAGTCATCACCAAGTCTAAACCTGTAAATCACGTAAAGTGCAAGATGGATGAGCAATAAAACTCTGGATTGGTGCACTTCTGGAGTAATGACAATCAGGGGTTGGGGTACATGGGGTATTAGCCGTATACTTTTCTCGAGGCCGTCTGATCTACAAGTCTCTTATTTCAAATATTTTTCAAAATTAGGAGTTAGGTGAGATCTCATACTAACTACGGTCACGGAGTCGCGCCCGTGGTCGTTGGATGTTTATTGATGTTTCCGAAAGGAGACATGGGGTTTTTCTTTTATTGATGTTCCAAATGGAGCATGGGTTGGACAACCTTGTCTATTGCGTAATCCAATGAATAAAAATAATGATTTACCCATTATTAATTAATGGAGTCTTAGTAATATAAATAGTTGAGTTGTGTGTTGAGTCTATAATTTAATGATGCATGATGATTGATTATTAGTAGCATGTTATGGATTTCTTAATTTATTTTGTAGCTTGTATGTACTCAGCTTTGCTGATTGCGTGCTTTGTGTGTCTTTCTTTGGTCATGGCCTTCGCCTTTCAATGACCCTGTGACGATCCAATTTTTACACTTGTAATGTTGGGGAGCAGAATTACCACATGTTCTTACACATGCAGCATTCATCAGGGTTGTGGGATCTTGAGTAGAGAGTTGGTTGTTTGCATTTTATTTCTTTTGCAAGTTTGAATTTATTTTAATTCGATTTTATTCGACACTATTTCTTTTGGGTTTGAATTTATTTGAACACTGAATTTAATCACTTACTACTTTTATTGGGTTTTGAATAAGGGCCTTAATGGTTCCAAGTTGTATGACTTAATTTGGTTTCATTCGTTGGTTTTGAAACTTATTTATAACTGATTTAGTTTTTCCGCTGCTATTTTCTGATAAAGCCTTAACGTTTGAACACGTGGCGGTAGCACGCCAGTAATTCTCTTAAAATTGTTCAGGTTATATACATGTTTCTCACAGGTTTTTAAGAGAGAATTATTGGGGTGTTACATGGTCTCCACTCCAATCCGGTACAGTCTTGGACCGATAAACAGCCCTAGTCCTACCTGATATATGAGTCCCTTAATGTAGTGTCTTTGTCAGTGAAAAATCCAAATGATGAAGAGACTCATTTGACACAAGAAAATTGATAAGTTGGAATTGCTCCAACAACTTCAATTGTAAGTTCGTTGTTGTTGAGGGAACCAATTATGCAATTAATGTGATAAAGAAACACCCTCTGATGGATTTATATATGTGTGTGTTTGTGTATCACAGTGGCAAACATAATGTAATCACCACTTGTACATACAACAACCATAATTGATATCATTAAGTTGTTCAAAAGGTTTTACATGTTCAAAAGAAGCTAGCTAAGACTGCCTTACAATATATGGCCTGAATTTTGACAAAATCCACATAACCAATTAATATCAAACAATGGTAAAACCAAAAACACAAAAGACAACCTGCTATTTTATCATTTGCATCTATGCTCTTCATTGGTTATGTGTGGCAGTCTCACTGGCACTTTCCTTATATGTTTGAGATGTGTTCAGTCTGCATTAACTTGCATGCCTTCATCCTCTTCATTGCCTTCACCTCTTGAAATGAATAAAGTGTTGAGATAATCAACATCAACCGCTTGTTGAACCAAATTCCTCTCCACCCCTAATTGTTCTAGCAGCAAGCCAAGTCTTTCCAGCCTTTTCTTCCCTTTGTGTGGTGGGGTGAAATTATTCCCACCTACATGATTGAGGATTTCTTCCATGCAATATTGTAGTATTATCCAACTTTACTTGTTTAACACTGGATTAAACAAGTCATAAGCCTCTTTCACCCTGTCTATGAGTTTCCCCAATTATCTTAGGAAATGATTGGTACTGTATGGACTGTATGACATTGAACAAGCCTAAATCTAGCACATTCAAGGTGTTGGCTGATAGATGAACTAAATGTTGAACCATGTGACTCACATGCAACAATGAATTCCTCATTATTAGGAATTTGATGAGGTATGGCATTATCCCACTGAATCCATATGTCCTTAGGCAGATGGGGTGGCCATTTCTCTTTTATTGCTGGAATTACATTGTTGAGAAGCATTGCTCTGATTGCCTCCTTGTTTACATTTTGATGTGCCTTAATTTCCACAACCCCAACTTCTCTATTCTTGCATTTTTTTTTCTTTCAATGGTCTCATAAACAAATGGAAAGATTCCATACTTTCCATCATGTAGCACATGTCCATGGGTGTCAAAAATTGGCTTGCCAATCATTGCCCTGAACATTCCTTTGACCTTGAATCTTTTGGACTGTTGGCACCTATATGGATTTGGTTCATTAGGCAGTAGGTAAAACCTACTTGTTTCTGGGTTCAAGTAGAACCATTTTTAATCTGTGTGTATGACTTGCTGCATATCCTCAAACTTTGGGTTAGCATTCTATTCAGCAGGCAACATATGACTTAAAACCCATTTTAGTCTAGTTATTTCGTGGTTGGATGTGGTTGATTGGTACTTGTATGTGTTCTCTCGGTTGTCCTTTTGTACAAAGGGACTGACTACAGAAACTCATCTGTATACTCTGTTGGTTTAGGTCCGGTTTTTCCAAGCTTCTTGCTTCTTGCTTCTGACATCTATCACATTCCTTTCAGCAATTTGTCTCTTTATGTCTTTGAATAATCTCTGTAATGTTGATCTGTGAACATTGAACTTCCTTGCTTGCTGTGATAAAAAGCCTCGTGGCAAATCCTCCCCGTCTAACTTCACAAGAATAAAATCAACGATCTCTCTTTTTTGCATAACAGTAAGTTACTTTCCGCCGTTAGGTTGTTGCATTGCTTCTTCATGAATCACATTTTGATCAATGCCATTAGTTTCTTCAATGGTGCTTGACTCACTGTTTCCATATTGGCTTCATCATTTAGCAATTGATCTATGCTAAAAAATTCCTCATTGTATAATTCTGTCATTTTTTAAAATTTATGCAATGTTATTCCTTGCAGATTTGAGAATTGGTGATGAAGTAAGGGTTGTTTTTTTTTTTATTATTTTTATTTTTTTTATTTTTTGTTTAGACTTACCTTAGAAGATGAAGGATGCCGCTACTAACCTTACACTACTTACTTTTAGAAGGGTAGCTTAGTGTTAACTTTTGTCATGAAAACATGGTGTCATTTGGTTAGGGTAGAACTTTTGGTTTGTATGAATATTTTTAACTTTGAATTCTGTCTCCAGGTTTATATACTCTCCCTTCAAAGAAAAATTCATGGAGGGAAAAAATTTGATATGAAAAAGTGAAAAGTTTAAAAGGTTGGCTATAACTTTAGGTGGAAAAATTAAAATCCACAAAATTTCAGTTTTTCTCTCCTCTTTTTTAAAATGGGTCCCCCTTTCCTTCTCTTTCAATGATTAATCACATGCCCTTCTTTTCAATTATTCTCACTTAAACACTCCTTAAAAGTTTTGCCTAGGAGTTTGCACATACTCCTTTGTTGCAAATAATAATTAACGGATGTAGTAATAATAATAAAGACAAAAAACCTTAATTGGCAAATGGTTGATAAATGCAAAACTTATAAAGATCTGGAAGGGTTGTCTGCCAAAATTTTACTACCTTCATTTTATTTGACTTACTTCTTAAAGCACAACTTTCTAATTATTATGCAGTACCGCAATTAAATAAAAGTTATGAAAAGTTAATTCTCCGTAAGTTAAAAATACAATTTCAATCTAACCAAAAGCTTCACATGTTTTTTCCTCAAAAAAAAAAGAAAAAGAAAAGCTTCACATGTTTGAGCATACTTCCATTTGACAGAGCACACCACATAAATGCAAACGCTTAGCTACAGCCGCCTACAACATTCATGTGATGCCCCCAGAATTACCCGGCAACCAATTTAAAGTTTCAAAACCTTAAGAAATTCAAGAGAAACCTCAGCAAAGAAAAGTAGTCAAACATATACAGCTTAACCTGGTAAAGATGAAAAAATGCCTAGGCTCATTAGATGTAAACCAATATAACCTGCAATATGAAACAATAATACAATGTAGCAGTTTTACAATCATGCCCAATGTACCACTGGCAAATCCCATAAAGGGTACAACGAGTAAATCTGTCAGCAAATAGACACAGATGTACACACAAATAGAGAAGAGCCTGTATAGAAGCATTACCTTCCTTCACAGCATGAGTTCTCTTGGTTTCCATTCTGAACGTAAATGGTTCCAACTCCAAGTCTTCCTTCAGCGATGCCCAGTCACTTAAAACTACAGGGATCCATCACTAGTGTAATCACACGAATATATCATTTTTATTATTATTGTTACATGAATGTGGTGTGAGCAAGAGTGTATTTAATGGACCCTTTCGTCATCAAAATGCAGACTCTCAATGCCTTTGAGTGTGGACTCATAGTTTTTAATGCTGGTAATCCTACCAGAGGCTTGCTGCTTTGCATCAGAGGATCCAACGGGTGAACTTCTTTGGCCACTTGAAAACCTCTGCACTGGGCCTGGGCTTGCCTCTGCTGTACGAGAACGGGAAGGATCAGACTCATTCCCTCCTGTAATTGCTTCACGACTACTGGGAACAACAGCTCGCTTTAACAAACCACTAGACCTCCCCGTTGGGTTTGAGCTTGACAGCTGAAAATACAAGTTAAAATTATCAAATGCTTATAAACCATAGGAAGTCACAACACAATACAAAATGAAAATTCACTTATGGACAGCTTGGTAGATAAGGTATGGACAATGAATTAGAGCATAATGTAAAATGATTATTTCCAAAATGTCCGAGGTAATGCATCTCCACAACCAAGTACATGTTTCAAATTTATTGACCTGCATCATCACTAATTTTCATTCGCCAGATGGCAATTAGAGGTGATAAAATTAAATAAAGAAAATCATCTTTCAAGGAGTGCACTACCACAGATAGTCAAATAGGACATGTCACAAAGAAAACACACAAGCTCATTAACAACCCCTTCTATCATAATCTTGTAATAACAAGCTTTGGATATAAAAGGTACATTAATAGTTTAGCTAACAAATCATCAAACTGAAGTAAGGAAAACTAAACACCTTCTACCTCAAATTATGCTGGGCACTACAAAGAATCTATCATTTATCAACATAGGTTAAAAGAAGAATTTAGGAGATGTTGAGATAAAGATTCAACAAAGGTTGGTTTAGATCTGTTCCACTGCCCTGGGCTTTAGTAGATTTTAAAATAAAGAGTAAATAATTAGATGTCAAAACCCACTGTGTCATTGCAAACAGTAAACTCCAAACACATTAAGATTAGGAATCTATTGTATCCACTCATGTTGTCTATTGCCCTTATATATACCCCCCAAATTAGACCTTGGAACATACCATAGGATCTTTGCTTACAGCTGGATCATTTGCAAGTGGACTCTTCTGCTTCAATAGACTTCCAGAATTCGTAAGTACCCCAGACATTATTCTTCGTCGAGAACTATCTCCAGTAGATAGGCCACCTGCTCGGCCTTCTTCTTCACCTGGAAAGGTCATTTATAAATTATTTCCTGATAGTTCATCCAAAATGATACGTCATATAGAGTAATGGGATACATGCAATCTTTTGCTACACAACTTATATACCCCCAACCCCCTTTTGTATATATCTAACCCAAAACTTATTGATTCAAAAAAAAAAAAAAAAAAAAAAAAAAAAAAAAAAAAAAAAACCAACCTAAATTTCTTTCGGCGTTAGCTATTGGAGGAACAGGCACACCTGCACTAGGTCCAGCACCAGCACCCTAGCATGCATACAAACAAAATGAGGGAAATACATATATGAGAAAGATAGAGGAGCAGAGTAGTGGCCAACCACGAGAAGAGCCTCGTGCGCACTAACACTTACCGCTATGCGAGCAGGAGGAGTGGCTAATTGTGATTGCTGATATTTCAGAATAGTCCAGTCAAACACGTAATCGAATTGAAATCCTACATTGATAACATACATTATAAAAAATGGAAAATAGGTAAATAGACAATGGCAAATTAAAAAAATTAAAGCAGGTAGAATGATGGACAATAGAGGGTAAGGGAAATAAACAGGAGGTTCTGAAATCATGAAACACAGAAAGTAACTGCACACCTTCACGAATGAAGAGGTCTCGGAAGATTCTTTTCAGGTATGCATAGTCTGGTTTATCATCAAATCGCAATGAGCGACAGTAATGGAAGTATGATGCAAATTCAGTTGGATAACCACGACAAAGGGCCTGACAAATAAGTAATAGTTTCAGAAAGCAATATGAGAAAAGAGGAAAATAACAAAATAAGTTTGTCTTAAAAACCCAACGGTAATGTAATACCTCAATAGATGTGGAGACCTTTTTCTCACTAATTCTTTCGTACTTCTGTTTCTTAGTCCCAGCCTTTAGTCCTTGCCAAGGAAGACTGTATGACAGACCTTATAACATGAGCCCTCTGATCAATCTCAACATAACATACAGTAAGGGGTTTCGACAATTACCTGCCTCTTAGGAAGTACATCAGCACATATCCAAGAGATTCTAAATCATCCCTTCTGCTTTGCTCTAAATAATACCAAATCAGGTTAAAAATAATGATATAGAACTGAAATGAAATCAAAATGCAGCCAAATGTTTCTTATATCACAACACAACGAAACCTACCTATTCCGAGGTGTGTGTTCATACTTGCATACCTTGCAGTTCCTGTCAAGTTCTTATTGTCTCTGCAATTTCCAAAAGAAAGATATGAGAAACATTTGAAAATCTTGCCTTTTAAATACTCATAATAATTTTTTGAGTAGCCACTAGCAGAGTGGCAGTCTTTCCAAATGACCTATTGGACCTGCACTTAATCAATTAAGATTCATTCCATTGCATTTCATTATATGATACATTGTCAATAGTGAATTTTGCAGGTATTTCGCACTGGCTCCCTCTTTGCCAAACAATGTTCACCTTGAAACTTGTGTCATTGAAATGTGATACAAATTCACAAATAGACAACTTCTTTGGGATAAAACAAAATTTTATTACTCCCTTTGTCCCACTCTAAAATGCCAAATTTAATTAAAAGTCATGTTTTAGGAGTTGGCTAGAAATTTCAAAGTTATCCTTGATATTATGTACAATTGTTGAAAGCAAGCACATCATAAGGACCTATACATCAAATCAAAAACATAGTACGAGTAATATAAGAAAGTCATAATTTAAGTTAGTAGACATGAGTTTTGACATTGTTTTGGGATGATTTGAAATAAAATGTGGCCTACTAAAGTAGGAAGGAGGGAGTATTTAACGCCATGCAAATAAACACACTTGACACTTCTAATACAGGTAGTGACCAAAACAGCTTCAACAAGTGCATTGATAAGTTTGTATAGTCCAGACTCTAAAGCTTTATCAGGAGTAAGAGTTGCACGGTCTTTACTTTCTCTCTTTGCTTTCTTTATCTCTCCCTCTTCCTCTCTATTTTCGCATCTTCTTTTCTTGTCCCAGGGTGATTTAAGTACACCATGTGTGGTTTATCCCACAACTAGAAAGTTTGTGTCTAAAAATAAGGTCACAGCAAAAGACAGACCAGTAAGTAACATTTAGTAACTCCATCGAAGTACAAATAAAGCAACCAAAAGAAGGGGGGGGAAAGTCAAAGCCTATCCGGACATGAAGTAGATACAAAGATCAGCAAAACCCAGAAATGCCCGTATAGATCAACATAGCCATGTTTTTATGTTAGTATGCATAACTTAAGAGAGAATTAATAATGATACTTATAAGGCTAATGATAATTCTGACGCCTTCTTAAAAAAACTCAGGACTCGTCTAAACAAAGGGAAAATACTAGGACATGAACCAAATTAACAAAGCCCAAGATCCAAAACATAATTTTGGAAATCGAATGAGAAGTGATGTTAGAAAAGGCACTTCTAAAAAAGGATAACATAGCTTCATAAGAATATATGACACGTTTCTTTTATCACGTTTTCCAATGCAAAGGTTCAATCGAATATATCTTCAATTATATTATTATAAAAAAATAATAAAAAATGAATTTTAATTAAGTACATATTGAAATGAATCTAACAAGATCCTACATGACTATGTTTTTTTTTATACCGATAAATCACAAATGTTAGTCAAAGCAAAGTTAATGAATAGTGTCAAAAGTCAAAACGTGTTATCTAATTTAGAACGGAGGAAGTAATAAACAAAAGCAATGATGAAGCCCTGCCTCGCATACGTTGTAGGTTCAAAGCCATTTCAACTTTGAACACAAAACCAACAAAATATATATAACAAAATCCAATTCTTTATTCAAAATCCAATTATTCATTCCAAATTTTGGAGCGCAACCAGCATTTGGAGGGGGGTGGTGTGGAGATGTGTTGGGTAACATTAAATATCCGAATTTTAAAAATGATTTATATATGCTCTTTACTATTTTAATAACTTTGAAAACGATTCATTAACTCATTAATCATCAACAAAGTTCGAGAGCAAGCGATAGAAGTAAATTTGAAAAGGAAAAAAAAAAAAAAAGAAGCTGACAAAGGTAAGAGGAATCATGAATAGGAAAAATTGAAACCATGATCTATGGAAGGGTAGTGCAACCACTAAACCACGAGTTTCAATCAACTAATTCTATCACAATACGATAGCTCATTCTATAGCTAGATGGGAATCGGACATAAATTCGGATTTCATCTGTAAGAACTCTTTAACCCAAAGCCTACAAACTTTGGTGGGAATCCCCAACCTATTTTGTTTTATATACCAGATGATTGTGGATTCAGCTGGTTTAACTAAACACGCAAATGATCTGTCCCTGAATAAAAGCATCAATCTCAACAAACTAAAAATTGCAATAAAGATATCAATGGTTAAACACTGCTTTTGCAAAAATGACTCATTCAGGTTCCGTATAAATAAGTACGCAAACACCAGCATCATTCAACTATCAAGTCTATCATGTCCAGAATTATTATCTAACCTGTAAGGGATATGCTGATGAGTTGTTGTATCTCTGTACTTCTTTGCTAAGCCAAAGTCAATAACGTAAACCTGGAAACAAAATTACAGCTATTTAAAATATAGAAATGTTGTTATAAAAGAGTTATCTCTTCTAGTTCTACAAGAGCCTTTCAACTGATTTTTACGGGTGGTGGTAGAAGTATAGCAGTGCAAATGTTCAGTTTTCAGCTTTCCCCTCCCACACCTCAAAATAAATTCGCTCCACATTTTTATGGATGTGAGGTGTCTCAAAACAAACTTCACTGTTTTTATTTTGGTTTTCTTATATGAAAATATCAATACACCCCCCCCCCCACTACTCCACCCGAAAACTTGTCACATGGGAATCAAAGTATACACAAAAAAAAAAAAAAAAAAAAAAAAAAAAAAAAAAAAAAGGGTAACCAAATGATTTCCTTAAACGAGTAACACCTATTTATGAACAGTAATATAAGCTATCTGAAATCAATTTGCCAATTAAAAGCTCTAAATGAAGACATAGAATTTAGAACAGCTACCTGATTTGCTCGCCTACCCAAGCCCATGAGGAAGTTGTCAGGCTTAATATCACGATGCAAGAAGGATTTTGAGTGAACAAACTCGATCCGGTTAATCTGAAAGATGAAGCTGACATTAATATGGAAACAATAAAATATAATAATTGCAAATATTATCAAAGTCGGATAAAGATACCATTTGATCTGCAAGCATGAGAACTGTCTTCAACGAAAATTTCCTGCTGCAGAAATTAAATAGATCCTCAAGGCTTGGCCCAAGTAAATCCATAACAAGAACATTGTAATCACCCTCTACACCAGACCATCTCACATTCATAATCCCAGCTGCAAAAGAACCAGTACCAGGAATAAGATACCATAAAAATGATAACACCAAGGGAAAAAAGGAACTGAATGAATTTCACTATATTCACGTATAAAATGCTGTAAAATCCATTACTTCCTCCCTGCAGAATCCTGTATAGCTTTGACTCATAGAGCAATTGCGGATGTTTTGTCTTAACATTTTCCTAAAACAACAAAAATCCTGTTAGATGCATCAATAAGATGGATCATGGACCCTCTTACAATATGAATACATCACTTCACAGCACGCCATGATCAAGATAAATAACAATAAAAGAAGATAAACTGATAACGGGAGGATAAAGTGATAGCAGACATGGCCGTAGATAAATATGCCAACTCACTTTGGTTGGTTCCAAGCGGAAAATGACATCTTATATATGCCCACTGACTAACATATTTCTCTTCTTTCAGTTTGCAAAAGGTTCCAAGGCTCCATCCTATAGACATAAGCCCCAACTCATCCAAGAAACTATCGCTGGCCCCCATCACAATCACTGGCACACTATCCAAATAATATCTCCTTTCTCTCTCTCTCTCTCTTTTCTTTTTCTTTTTTTTCCCCCTTTTTTTCTTGAGAGACCATCTTGTGAGTTGAGGTTTGGTGTGTAGTCCTATACAAAAATGGAGAATTGGAGTTTAATGGGGTTGTCTTAAAAAATGCTGGAGGTTTACTCTTGCTATAGACATAAGCCCCAACTCATCCAAGAAACTATCGCTGGCCCCCATCACAATCACTGGCACACTATCCAAATAATATCTCCTTTCTCTCTCTCTCTCTCTTTTCTTTTTCTTTTTTTTCTTGAGAGACCATCTTGTTTGGTATAGAGAATATCAAGGGGGTACAATGTAATGTCATAAATGTTCAAAGTGTTGTCTGGTAGAATCGCAATTTACCTTGGAAATTTATCTCACAAAAGGCCTATCTAATTACTCCATTGGTGAGGTTTATATTGGGATTAGCAAACAAGTTTGTCATGTTGTGGTCCCTAAATATCACACCAATAGCAAATTTCATCTAAATAGTGAAGGTACCACTTAAGGTGAGAGCTTTTATTGGAAGCTAGCTTAGAAAAGGATCAACACAAATGATATGCTTCAAAAGTGTGAATCAAAGTTGGCCACCTCACCAAATGCGTAGCTAACAGTGAGTTTTGTTCACATGTTTTCCTTCACTGTGAATTGGATGTCTATCTTTGAAAAAGACTCTTTGACCATTCAGGGGCGGTTATATAAGTTGCTTTTATTATGCAGTGAAGGCACTCTAATGGTGTGTTTGGGTTAAAAGAATTGGTAATAATCTTGCTTAATTTGCTATAATACAAAGTGACTTTCCTAGCTTCTTTATGAGCTAAGGCAGCTAGAGCTTTCCAAAAGTATTCTCTAAGGGAGAATGGGAGATACTAAGGAATTAGGCTAATATGTACTCCCTCCATTTCGTAACAATCGCAACACTTTCCTTTCACATCCGTTTTATAATTTCAACACATCTTTATTTGGTAATGACCCACTTATATTTCACTGTTCATCTTTCCTACCAACCTCATTTACACATTTTGAAATCATTATAATATATTTTATTTATTTAAAAAAAAAAAGAATAATACCTCACAAGAAAGAACCCAATTAATACTTAATAGCATATGAAAAGCATTCTAATAATTAATTAGCCTAATGTACCCATAAGAGCTAAAATTCAAATAGCAAGAAAGAATGCTACTAAATCTCAAGGAGCCGGAAAATGGACATGAAACACCACAAAACACCTGGCAACTCTCGTAACATACCATGATCTTGAAAACTAGGAAACATTGTCTAGCACAATATTTCTAATTTGCAGGAGACTCCAATATATGTTTTGTGCCTTGAAAACCTCAAAAGAAGAGGAGACTACAATATATGTTTTGTGATCCAACCCACCGCCCCTCTCTCTCACACTCCAATCACAAGGGCCACATCGACAGAGATCTAGCCATTGGAGACCTGCACTGAAAGACCTTTGGCAGTCACATCTTCCAGGAGTTTGCATTACTCTGCTAGTCAGCTATACAGCTGTATGCTGTGATCTATCGGTCACAATATTTTGTAAGAAATCATTATTCTTTCATCTCATGCTCCCCTTAATGTTAAATGTTTGCTTTTTACTTTTATCAGCAAATTATTGATTGCCTAAAAAATAAGACATCAGTTCTTAAAGATAATGGAATCAAAGAAGTTTTGGTCAATGAATCAATGGCAAAAGTGTTTCTCACAATAAAAGTTTTAAAAGCCATTGACAAGTAGGTTCTTGTGGCAGAAAAAAAATGCACGGGATGGGATTAGAAATACCATTTGTGTGTGTAAAGGTAATCAAGGGTAGGGATGGTTTTTAAATTCTTCTGTGTTTTTTCATTTAATCTCTTTAAACAAAGTTGTTTTCTCATTAAGAAAATAAAGATAAAGATAAAAACATTTTTTTAATCAATGCTTCCCCTTCTCTCTACTTTGTACAAAATTGACCATTTCCATTTATTGTTTCCATTTATTTCATGAGCTAAATAATTCTATAAAATAACTGGACAAGAACTATACTCCTAATTTCAATTAATATCATCTTTTCAACCTTTTCCTACTTCTAATATCCCATCATGCAGACCTCGAGTACTCGGTAACAGCAGCTTGCCAAGGAAATTTGTATGAGAAAGCTCTTGATACTTTCATTCTTGTTTACTTTATAATTCATCTTTGTGGTACTATGAGATTAGATCAGCAATCCCTAAACTGGAAATAATTTGTGCATCAGTGTGAGAAGCACCAGCACTAACTCTTTCAAAATTCAAACCCATTTCAGTGATAGCAAGGCATAAACTAAAAAAGTAGATGGCCCTATTCATATCATCCCTTTTAGTTGTTACACTCTTCCTTCACAAATTTCTTCTACCATATTCTGCCTCCAAATGCTTTCCGAAAGATTAAGGTTTCAAATATTGATTTTTGCTTATTATATATCTAGCTATTGTTCTCAAAAGAAATGTAAATAATAAAAAATTAAAAAAAAAAAAATGTTTAGGAAAAGTATATCACCCTACAATTAATCAGTTGATTGTACATTGAAATTCACACTGTATCCAGTCTATACCCTACGCATGACAAGTAAAAAAAGTACGCATGGCACATAACTCTACTTCAAATCAAGTCACAATCGGAAACTAAGTGCAAAATGAGAAGTTTGGTATGTCATAAGTGGTAACAATTCACTCCGGGGATGTATCCAAAATCATTCTTCAAAAAGCAAAGAGGATCATACCAAACATTTCCCACCAGAAAAAGGGAGAAGTTCTACAACTTTGAGAGGATCATGATTCTAAGCAAAGCAATGCTAATTAACATCATGCATGAATACCCAAAGTAGGACACACTCGATTACTTGAAAACATCAATACCTAAACAACAGGTTCATACATATTTAACTAAATTAGAAGCTATCAAACATCAACCAAAATCTGCCAAAAACAATTCTCTCATATTACAAAACAATTCAAAGTTAAACTATTAAATTATCATCATTTCCATTAACACCAACACAAACACAAGTTTTCCAAATAAGCAACTAACAAATAATACCACTTTCCAATTCCAAAATCAATCATCACCCCAAAATGCAATCATTTTAAAAAAAACAAGTTTCTAAACCCAATTCAATTCTAAATAATTTTTCCCTGCAATCCCAAAAATACTTCGAATTTAATTAAGCATCAGCTTCAAAATAAGAATAATATACAGATTAATAAAGGCAGTAAAACAATCAAACAAAATTCAATTAAAACAAAATATAATGAACAACTTACAAGCTTAATTGCCACTTCTTCATTAGTTTGAATATTAGTCCCTGCAAAAAAAAAAAAAAAAAACAAAACAAAACATCAAAAAAAATTAAAATTGAAAATTAAATTGCTAAAAAAAAAAAAAAGTGAAGATTAAGAAGAAGCAAACCGAGATAGATCTCTCCAAAAGAACCACTTCCGATCTTACGACCAAGACGAAACTTATTCCCAACACGAGGCTCCATTAAAATCAACAGAAAAGCAACCAACAAACCCTAATTGAACTCAAAACCAACCAAAAAAAATAGGGGAAAATTGGGGGAAAATGAAGAATAAGAAAAGGAAGATAAAGAGGAACAAAATCAACGAAATTGGGAATAGAAATTGAGGAGATGAAAAACCGTAAGATTGAAGAGAGAAAAGAATATGAACATAGTAGTAGAATGTATGTAAAGAACGAACAATCAATCAATCAACTACTTTGAGGAAGGAGAAAGGAAGAGAGAGAAAAAATGTATTAGTATTGGTATTAGACTATCAGTAGAATACTAGTGATATACTTAAAGTTGATAGATATTTGGGTTAGGGTTAGATTATTGATAGTTTTGGAATTAGGAAAGGGTGGGGTGGGTGGTGAAGTGATGTAGATTATTGAAAATTGTTTTTCTCTCTCTCTCGTCTAGAGTTTTTAGAGTGGTGTGGTGTGGATAAAATGATGCAAAATGAATAGTGTGTGCAATATGTGGTTTTCTTCTCCACCGTGGTCGCGATTTTTGTTTTGTTTTGTTTTTTAATGTTTTTTATCTAGATGAATTACAAGGACAATATAAAGTATTAAATATTGGTAAGGACGGAAGGAAGTTAAAACTATTATTGGTCCTAATGTTAACCAATAGGTTATGAACTTTTGATCCCATTGCCTTATTTTTCGATACGTAAACCGATGAAAAAATTGAATCAGGCTGCAATTTACAATTTATATGAACTCTTGGGCTGTAATTTGTAATTTTTTTTAAAATGGCTGCAATTTGCAAAATACAAACTTTAAACAGCTGCAATTGGCAAATTTTTACTTCTTTAAAAGTTAAAGGAAATTTTGCATTTAACCACCTTTTAAATCTCACTTTTTGCAAATAACCACCTTTTAAAAAAAATTGTTGCAGGGAACCACCTAATTTTAAAATTTTGTTGCAGCTTAACACCATACGCCGGAAACTGAGACTTTGACTTAAAACTCTGGTGTTGACCAAGACACGTGTGTCGCACGTGACAATTAAAAAAAGCCTCGCCCCCCCCCCCCCCATTTTCATTTTTTTCCCCCAAACTCATTCGTATTCTCTCTCTCTCTCTCTCCCCTGTTTCTCTTTCTTCTTCGTCTCTGTTGTTTTTCCATCCTTCTTCTTCCTCGCATCTCCTCCATTGTTGGTTGTTGTAGCTTCAAGTAAGTTTTTTTGCTTTTCTCTTTCTTCTCGTTTTCTGTATTTTCCATTAATTCCTTTTGTTGTTGGTAATTGCATAATCAGAAAATTAGGGTTAGCTTAATTCCCCCTGAAATTGGTTCGTGTAGGTGCAATGTCTTAATCACCATCACACAAAAAATGTGGTTGTGGTGTCCCAATTGCAAGGTTGAAGTCTTGGACTCATGAGAACCCAGCACGAAGATTCGAGGCATGCAAATTTTACAACCCAGACATAAATCAAAGGGGCTGCAATTTCTTTAGGTGGTTGATGAAGATATGACAAGTTGGTAACACGAAGCCATTAATCTGCTTCTAACAGACAAACACCTTTTGAAAGGACAAGTTAATGTTTTGCAAACAAGATTATGCTGCTCAGAGAATGAAAATAAGAGGTTGAAGGATGAGCTTGATAAACTAAAAATGAAGGTGAAGAAGTCAAAGAAGGGGCAAGGTGACAACTTTGGAGTAACTATGATGCTATGTGTGGCTGTTTCTGTTTTACTTAGTGTTATTATGGTGAAAATGTTAGCATGAATTGTACTTCTAATAATAGGAAGTAGTATGAAACAGTTGGCTGAAGTAGGTGTTGTTATGTAATAAGTGTACTCATTGTGTTAAATTAGTGCAGTGTAGAAATGCAATAAAATGAAATGAGCTTGGCTCCTTTTTCCTAATTTTATGTTGGTCTGTTTTTTCCATATGTCCTGTATGCTTTGCCCAAACAATTCAGAACAACAACCAAAACATTAAGGAAGGAAAATGTTGTCAAAATAAGTGCATCTTAATTAAATATTGTTGCAAATGTCAGACACACTAACAACAACTAATTTGTTCAAATACATAAAAGTTCAAAAACAGTTAAAAGGAAGCATAATATAACAGATTCATGAAGTAGAAGCCTGAGAGCTTATAACACTGGCAGAAGTACTCTTTTGCTTCTTTGAGGCACTTGGACCCTTAGATGTTGCTGGAGCTGTGGACACCTTTGCAACTGCACCTTTTGAAGCATTTGGTGCACTTTTTGAAGCATTTGCAGCTGGAGGTCTTCCCCTTTTTGTACCAGAATTGGCAGCAGCTTGTAAAGTAGAATTAGCAGGAGGTGTTGTATTGGATGTTCTGTTTTGTGAGGTTGTAGCACCTGATTGGGTAGATGTTGTTCCAGCAAACACAGGTTGATCATTTTTAGGTCAGCCACCCTTGTTAATATCAGCATTGACTGGGACTGGTGGATTCTTGCAAGTCTTCTGATAATGGCCTGTCTGACTACACTTTTTGCATCCATTTTGCTTCTTTGGTCTGACAACATAGGCATCTTGTCCTTCCCCTGGTTCTTTGATTCTCTTCTTTCCCTTAGGTCTGTCAGGTTGTTTCTTGAATGCTGGTGGCAAAGTGTCACGGTCCGGGAGTTTGGACCCCGAAACGTGCGGCGCGCTCTAGCCTTTTGGCGGCAAGAACGCTAGCCTTGAGCGGAAGAGAGGCTTGTGAGCACAAAGCAACACAAGCGGGCAATAGAATCTCAGGAGCACTCACGTCTATCTGGGCGACGGAGTGCGGGTGGTCGGGGCTTGTGACGGCTGATACTTCAAAGCGGGCACAAGCGGGTCCGAACCACGAGTCCTTAGCGCATCAAGTTGGGTTGGAGGGGAGCTAATATGCAAGTAAGACACAATATCTATAAAGGTCTAACAACAAACAAGCATAAAAGCAAGGCAACACTTGGTAGAAGGCTTTAAGATTTCATTAATCATTCGGCCTCTAAAGAGCTTTAAATGACATACAAGGAGAATCCCTAGTGAACACTGATCTGACAGTAACACAATAATGGGACCTCAAGCTAAGAAAACATAACCTAAACTCTAGGAAAGCACTTAAATGGAATCTAATACATCAAAAGGAGTTGGATTCTAACACAAAGGCTCTGGTAATGTACTCTTTGGCCATTGATTTTTACCTGGCATAGGGTGGAATGCAGGGGCATATGTCTTAGCATAGGTAGAAACATGGTATGTTGTGTGTACATAATCCTCCCAATTAAACCTTTGTAATGCAATGCAAGCCAATGCATGGTAACAAGGAATACCAAGTAACTCCCACCTAAAGCAGCCACATTTCCTAGTTTGCAAGTTAACAACATATGTCTCCCAGTTGAGACATGATCAACCTCAAACTCATGCACATCTGCTTGAGTCACATCACACTTGCTAACTTCCTCTTTTGCCCTCTCTATCATCTTTACCACAGATGGCATTATCACACCCTCAAACTTTGCCAGCCCTTCTCTCTTAGCACAACACCTCTTCATTACCCACCTCCTAATCCACTCCATAATTCCTATGATAGGCATAAATCTAGCTTCCCTGATCACATTGTTAAAGCTTTCACAAACATTATTTAGCAACATCCCAGATTTGGACCTACCGCTAAAAGCATGCCTTGACCAATAATTAGGTGGAATCTTGTTCAAATAATTGTAAGCATCTTGTGAAATTAACTTGATTGCCTCCATTTGTTGGTCAAAGTGAAACTGAAGTGAATTATACTGAAGTTTAGTACAATATATCAAACTAACTTAACAAGTTGAAGTTGAATTTTGATAGAATAAGGAGGTGATACCTTTGTGCTTGCCCTTGCTGCCCTGTAGAAGTATTGTTTGAAAAGCACCCCTGAGAATTTGAGCTTGAAGTTTTCCATATATGTCTACAACAAAATCTGATTTCAGCCCTAGGTATGACTTTATTGAAAGCCTCTAGCAAGCCTTGCAACATGTACAAACAACAGTGATGAATAACAATAAGGTTAAATAACTCAATTTGGTATTGAAAAACATTGAACTTTTGGCACTGACCTTCTGCCTATTAGACATCCATGTAACAGGGCTTGCTGTATCTCCCACACAAGTCAAGTCCTGTGCTACACTGCCCAAGTCTACTACAAGCAACTCAAGAAACCACTCCCGGGCTTTAGAATTCTCCACTTCAACTATAGCCCATGCAACAGGGAACAAGTTGTTGTTCCCATCCTTCCCCACTGCAGTAAAACATATTCCAGGAACAGGATCTTTCAAGTGGCAACCATCAACTCCTAATATGGGTCTACAACCTGCCACAAATCCCTCCTTACAAGGTTGCAAACACACATACATTCTTTGGAAGAGCGGGGGGAGGGGGGGATGTTCCATGCTAATGCACTTAACTACTGCTGTACTTCCTGGTTGCATGCCCTAATTGCTTCACAATAATCCCAAACCCTCCTATATTGGTTTGCAGCATCACCATGAATCATTTTCATTGCTTTTGCCCTAGCTCTGTAGCACTTATAATAGCCAAGAGTAACACCTGTCACTCTTCTAGCCCTCACCATGAAATCCCTCAGTTTCCATGTTGGTGTGTCCTTCCATTCATATAAAAACCTCTCTGCTAAATATTAGGATGTGACTTTGTTGTTATTATGTTGCCTCCCACAAATGTGAGTCAAGTTCAAAGACTTGATTTGAACTGTGCATTCACCTTTCACTTTCCTACAATGAACCTTGAACATACATTTCCTGCTCACCCCACATGTGAACTTCACAATCCTACCATGCTTCCAATTACAGCCACACTTATTCACACAAAATACAGTAATTCTCCTGCTGTCATTGTGGAGAAAGTAGTAGTTATAACCACTCTCTATTGCATGATACCTTAGTGCTCTCCTAAACACATGAACTGAAGGGAATTTTAGACCTAGGGACAAATAAATCTTGTCTTTGAAATCCACATCTGGGTTGAAAACAGGGTAGTGAATCCCCCTCTCATCATCTGAGTCAGGTATGCTCTCATCATCAGACTCACCTAAATCAACATCAGCATCTAAACTCACTAAACCATCTTCCTGTCTACCATTCTGCTCACCCTCAATCTGAACAATTTGCTGATTTGCAGCCCTACCAAGACTCCTAGTAACCCTCTCAGTTATGCTAGCATCCACATTTTCAGCAAACAAATCATCATCCTCAACATCTTCATTGTCACTATCACTCCACTCAGCATCACTGTCATCAGAACCACTAAAACCTTCAACCATAGTTCCCTGTTGTTCATCCCTTTCAAATCCCTCCTCACTGTCATCAACAGCCAACTGAGCTGCTTCTTGCCACTTTTTAGATCTAGGACCTGGGTTAGATCTATTAGGTTCTTTTTACAGTAGTTAAAGAAAGGTTTTTTTGGGGATTAGTTTGCTGTGAGGAGGAAAAAGGGTGGTTAACAGTTGAAAGAGTTATTTGTGAGCATGTATTTTTAGATCTAGGGTTATCTATATCTTCATGTGGTACCATTTGACTAGATGACTCAACTACCTCTTTTCCCTTTTTAGCCAACCCCACCAAATGTTCAACATTGAACCAGTCTTGTAGATTGTTAGCAATCCTAAATTCATCAAACTCATCCTCTAACACATCATCATCCTCATCATCTTGCCCTTTATTACCCTCAACTTCCTCTGCCATCTCATGGTGAACCACATAAAGGTTGTACCACCCATCACTATCAGGAGTAACTAACAACTCAGGAATCTCTTTATCACTTTCAATTTGTTTCCTACCATTAAAGAGAGTACAACCCTTTTTTCTAAACCAAATTTGACCCACATCATCATATTTTAACTCATGCCTAACCAATATACAAACTCAAAGTAACATGCTTCTTCTACATTTGGATGTAAACTAAGCCCATTATAACCAGTAGGCCCTGGTTCATAAGTAGTGACCCTTTTCTTTTCATTAGTGAGAAATACACCCCCATAATACAGTCTAAAATTCATTTTCCCCTTTTTTAGTCTATACCAAGGTAGAAACACATTATCTCTGCCATTAAACCTGATACACAAGCATAAACCAACACATACTCAACAACAGCAGCAAATTCGAGCAACAACAGTAGTAAAATACTCAAATTGCAGTAATTAACAAATTAGGTCACTAATTAACAACAAACAATTACAAATTACCAGTAATACACAACCACATGCAACATCATCATTGGTTAATTAGTTAATTAATTGGGGATTAACAGTTCCCATTACTTTATTGCCCCACCCAACTTAAAATATAGTAAAAAATTCAAACATGGCAAAAAAACCGTACCTGGGAATATGAACAATCTCCCGTCTGGTCCCCTCCTCAAATTGAGCCTTGCGTTTTCCTCTTGTACCTTTCACCATTGATGACAACCACAAAATTTCAGACAATTTTTCAGAGAAGATGATGCAAATGCACGAAAATAGTACCAGTAAAAAATTAAAGGTCAAATTTTTTTACCTTACTTGATCTACCCAACAACTATTCCAACCGCATGAATTAAATTGCCAATCTAATCTTGTCTGCAAATTGGTCAGCCAATGTCGATTTGAAGTTAATGCGAAGAGGAGACGAAGAAGAAAGAGAAACAGGGGAGAGAGAGAGAGATAGAGAATACGAATGATTTTGGGGGGAAAAATGAATATAGGGGGTGAGTCTTTTTTTAATTGTCACGTGCGACGCACGTGTCTTGGTCAACACCGGAGTTTTAAGTCAAAGTCTCAGTTTCCGGCGTATGGTGTTAAGCTGCAACAAAATTTTAAAATTAGGTGGTTCCCTGCAACAATTTTTTTAAAAGGTGGTTATTTGCAAAAAATGAGATTTAAAAGGTGGTTAAATGCAAAATTTCCAAAGTTAAAACTAATGATTAAAAGTACATATGTGCATGTGGGGTTTAAAATAGATAGAGAAAAAGAAAAATAGTTGGAAATAATTGAAGAGTTAAAGTGTTAGAAATTGATGTTAAAAGTACAAAATGTAAAGGGAAAACGATAACAATTCATCAAAAAGAAGACAATAATGTCAAAAAAATACAGCCTTTAAATAGAAAAAGGCATTGTATTTTAGTTTACCAAAAAGAAAATGAGGTTTTGTATTAGGGGATGGAGAGAGTACTAAATAAAAGAATTTTGTTTATAATGCCACTATATAAACTATTATGATGAATTGATGATAAAATGGGGATTTCCCTAAAATAACTAAAATTAGAAATGTTAAATTGAAATGAACTGAAATTACACTAATTGACACGTGATTTTGGCATGTATTCACAAATTAATACCTTTATAAGATATATTTTAAATGGTGTTCTAACGCTTAAGGAGCGTTCATTAGCAAGACCCTTTGCAAAATAATAGTTTTTGGTTGCTCAAAATTGTAGTTTTACAATGACTTCCAATGCGGGTGCATGGAACTTGGTGGAGGAAATTGAAGAAGTGTCACGTGTTGTGCCACGTAGCCGTGTTAAACTTCTTAGTGGTCACCTCTCAAGGTTGATTATCATCATACTTGAGTAAGTTATGTTTGCTTAGAATAAAGCTCCAAGGATTTCATGTATTAGCCAAGAAAGAAACTTATCAATGTATGATACAACTACTTCATTTAGCCATATCTCATTCGTTACAAAATATTTTTAGGTGATTCAAGTTAAAGGTAAAAGTAGAGTCCAAGAGCTTTCAACGACAGGTCACATGCCCAATTTAAGCAAGAAACAAAGAAGTTATGAAAATTTGTAGTTGAGTTGTCCAAACAGTTGCAAGGAGCACCCACTCCCCCTATAAGGAGCGCCAGCTCCTCACAATGGAGTGCCCGCTCCTATGGGCGTCACTTGAAGTTCCAGTAACGAGGAGCGCCTGCTCCTACCCTTTAAAGCAACCGCTCTCGAGGTCTTGTTTCGAGCGGACAACTTTTTTTCTTTTGTGCTTCTTTTTGCTATCTTTTAACAATAGCCTTTCATTTGTAATTAAAGGGCGGTAATTTAAGAACTTTAGGGTTTGTTTTTAAAGCCTTTAAATAGGGCTAAGATTTCTTTTTAGATGAAATTTTGCTTAATTTTGAAATCAATGAGACTTTCTCTCTACCCATAATCTTTGTGATTATTTGCTTTCTTTGTGATTGCTACTTTGTAATCTTTGTGGTTACACCTTAATCCTACCTTTACTTTGTGTTATCTTTGATTAGGAACATCTATTTCATATATCTTGATGATTGTTGAGATATGTTTATCTTGTTTTGTTGAATTGAAATTGTTGTGTAGTTGATTTTTCCCCCTTTTTTCTTGGTTTTCTTGGTTATTTTCATATCAACTTCCAAGTTAATTGTGACCTGGTTTCAGCTTTTTCTCCTTTCGATATGAACTCCAACCACGACACATTTCATCTTCTTCCTCCTCCGATCCCCAAGCACCTTCATCTTCTTCATTTTCTTCTCCAAGTTGCTGCATTGGAGAATATTAAACCTCAACACCATCATTTTTGACGCCTTCACAGCCAAATCCAACAAATAAAACCCCTAAAAAAAGTACATAAATTAAGGAAATGGTACGATTAACCTTAAAGGGAAAGTGTTTGTCGTGTGCTTGTGTGCTTTCCCCCCTCTATTGGTGTTCATTAATGGCAGAGCTCGTGAGCTTCTTCGTTCATGAATTCTCTAATCTCCATTGAAGTTGCTTTAGAGCTTCTCTTCTTGAAAATACCCCCTTTTAACGTGAAAAATGAAAAGAATACCCTTGTAATATATTTACAAGTTTGTCATAGAGATAAATTTGTATTTCCTTAAAATATGTACTTCCCTTATATCATTATTGTTTTCGTTTTGTCTTAGAGAAAGAGAAGAAAGAGCATATGCTTATGAAGGAGATGTGGGTTCGAAGGAACACTGTTGAAAAAGAGGATGAAAGAGAAAGAGAAAGAGATGGTGGAGAAGATCAAGAAGGACAAAGATGGAGAGTTAAAATTGAACTATGTATGTTTAGGAGATCAACCAACAATTATTTGCATCTTTTAAAAAAAAAAAAGTAATCAAGGGTTTGTATTTCTTCCCTATTTTCCCTCTTTTATTTTACCATCAATTTTAATTTCTTAATTCACTTTCTAATTTTTGGCTTATTCAATTTACGGATTTGGATTGTAATAAACTGTTAATGTACATATTCAAAATCATATTGAATCGATGTTTATTTTTCGATAATAATCAATTGATGCTCCTACCTGTATTATTGTTACTTGAATTCACATGTACTACGGAGTATGGTTTTGATTCTCAATTGGATGTTAGACTGCGTCAACCAATTGGTTATACATACGTTCTATTCACTCAAAAATACCTATTAGACTCATGGTCTATTCACATTTACTGAATTGATTGGAGCTGAGCTGAACTGAATTGAACTGATTGAAGCTGAACTGAATTGAATTGAACTGAACGAAGCTGAAATTAATATTTTATGAGAGAAGAAAATTAGGAGCTGAACTAAACTAAATAGATTGGAACTAAACTAAACTAAACTAAACAGATTGAAACAAACTGAACTGATTAGACCTGAAGTGAATTAAATTTAAGACGAAGTGAACATACCCTTATTTAATTAGTTATAATTTTACCTTATTTTACACATGATTGGACTTGATTTGCTTTGAAACTTATTTGTTTCCCGATTTTACATGTACAGTATTGTTTAACGATACCCACTTGCAAAAATTGTGTTACATATCAACAAACTTTTTGTATTTTTTTTGTCGATTAAGATTCTTAATTATTAAAATGGCAAATACAATTCACTTTTTCAATAAACCAATAGCAACTTATTATAATATATACTCCGTGCACTTGAATTTTTTTATTTTTTTTTAATGAAAGAAGGTGCACTTGATATTATACTAAAGTTAACATTTAAAACATTAATTATTAATACAATTATCAATCATCTATATATATATATTAATATATATATATATTAAAAGGCAGGTGCCACGTGACACTCTTCAACATATATGACAACGAGGAAGTAAAAAGAGAGTGTTGTGAGACAAAGTAAAATGTCTCACAATTATTAAAAAAAAATAAAAAGGTACAATGAAGAGAGAGATAAGAAGAGTGAGAAAGGTAGTGTGGGCCCCACTTCACGTGCAAAATGGAGAAAAATTTAATGGGACCACTACCACCGAGTCTGAGACTATATTTTTATATCATTGAGAGTGTATTTTGTACCACTGAAGTTCCAATGGTATGATTTAACAGCTCAATGAGACATTTCTAAAATGACGTCTGAAATGCCTATATTGCCCTTGCGAGACATAATTTCATTGTCTCACAACCCTCCGTTTGGAACACCTCATATGACAACATGTCACAATGACACGTTAGCGACACGTAAGCTTGTGACTTCATTTAACAAAATTAATAGAATATGGTTTTATTTAGATACGAACCATCAACCTCCAACAAATAAATGCTACACACTTACCATCTCAACCAGCTTTTATTAGTGTTTTAAATTTCACGTATTTAACATTATATATTCCTTTTAAATTAGAAGTTACTTAATTTATTTATTTTTCACAAGATTTGAAAATAAATACATATGAAGTAAAAAAAAAATCGTAACATCCGAGATAACGCCCAAATCACACACTAGCTATAAAACAGTTGAACATAATTATCAAATTAAAGAAGTACAAACTAGCAATCCGGGGCATCGTCCGGGACACACAGTTTAAAAGTATAAATTGTTTGTGACTAGCATTAATCTTCAATTGTAGGAGTTTTTCCTATGTGATTTTTAATTTTTTTTTGGATATTTTAGAAAATTAAAGATGTCTAACAAACAAGTTCTAGATGTTAAACAATGGGCAATATATAATAGGAAAAATTGCCCGCAATAATCCGACCTTTTGGCCGTCCGCTTAAAATAATCCCACCTATGGATTATTTTTAAATAATCCCACCTTTACCCCCCCTTCTTTTTTATTGGTCCCAACCGGTCAATTAACTTGTTATACAAAGTTACTTGACACGTGTCGCCACCTGATTAGTCTAAAAATTAAAAAAAAAATAATTAATTTTAGAAACCACCCACCACCCACCAGCCAAACCACCATCTCTACCACCGATCCCGGCGCGCTGACCCCCCTGCCACCGTTCCCGGCGCGCCGACCTCACCTGCCACCCCTCCCATGAACCACCGTCGAACCCCCTCCCCTGAACCACTTCGAACGCCTTCCTCCTTCACGAAATCTCCCCCTTGAACCACCCTCAAACCCTCACGAAACCAGGATTGCCTCCCTTTGAACCACCGTCGAACCCCCTGCCTCTCTCACGAAACTAGGCGCGTGAACCCCCTTCTCCTCAACCACCCTCGAACCTCCTCCCTCCGTCACGAAATCCGGTGAACCTCCTCCCTCCGTGAAATCAGGTGCCGCTGAACCTCCTCCCTCCGTCACGAAACCACGACTTCGGTCCCCCTTGCCTCGATTTCTGCCGCTCAACCCACCGCTCTCCTTCCCCCGTCACGCGAGCTCCCATCTGATGGTATGGTGGATGGGAGGAGGTGGATTGGTGGAGTATTGTGGTGGCTGGGGCTGGTGGAGTATTGTGGATCGGAGGAGGTGGCTGCTCCTTTTTTTTTTTTAAATTCATTTTTTTAATTTAAAATTTTAAACAAATTGTATGGTGACACGTGTCTTTTAAATCCAAAAAAAAAAATTACCTTTGTAACAGGTAATCGGTAACTTTGGACCATTGGGAGAAGATCGGGGGTAAAGGTGGGATTATTTAAAAATAATCCAAAGATGGGATTAATTTTAGCGGACGGCCCAAAGGTGGGATTATTCCGGGCAATTTTTCCTATATAGTAATATGACATTATTATTTCTTTGTGTGTATTTATATTCATGTTTAATTTTTTATTTAAATTAAAAACAAAATAAATATCCTTTTAGCATAGGTCCCTTGACAAAAAACGTGAAATACGAAGTACATGATAAGCAATTTGTCAAGTCAATGGTCAAAAATTCAATAATATAGATTTTGGCCATGTTTGGTAAATGACTTTTTGGTTAGCTTTTGACTTTTGGATTTTTTATAAGGTCAAACAGCCAAAAAATGTGTTTGGTAATTGGCTTTTTAGCCAGTGAAAAAGCTGGCTTTTAAGCCAAAATGAAAAGCTGCTTTGAGTATTTTTTTTGTTGGCTTTTGGCTTGTTGGCCCACAAATTATCTAATAAACAGCCAACTACCAACAATTAATTTACCAAACACTTTTATAAACAGCCAGCTTTAACAGCCAATTTCAAAAGTCATTATAAACAGCCAAACATACCAGCTGGTCAAACAAGCCAAGTGAACCAGCTAACCGCCAACAGCCACTTGCCAAACAAGGCCTTTGTTAGTGTGCCATACATAAATATTGAATTGTGACTAGTTGATGACCCACAAGTATTTTGTTCAACCCAATAACTCAATAAGCATTACATGAACTGGCAAAAACAACCGAATGACGTTTCCAAGTACACAGTCAAAGATTAAAATGTTCACTTTCATTCATTCTTTGATTTAATACATATACATAATAAGAGTAAGATCATGATTACATTTTGTCATTTTGACCATCTTTACATCATGATTTAGGATCTAAAAACTGTTATTTAAACAAAAAAAACAAGGTTGGAAAAAAAAGGGGAAAAAACAATTGAAAAAATGAAGAAATAAGTTAGTTCTACAGCAAATCACACTAAGTGGGCACCAGAGGTGCCTATCTTCAGGTTTTACACCCCATCATAGTTATGCACAGGGCTTAACAATGTTCGGTAGCTTAGGCCGCTGCCATCGGTGTTCTTGGACTTGGTAAGCCCATGTATGCAAGCCTTGGAGAGACTCGAACCTTTGGACTAGGCCTTGGAGAAGGAATTGGGCCATATGATCTAGTTGTAACGCGTGGTGAGAGGTTGACTTGTTCGAGTGCCTGGGATTGTAAGTCCAATGGGTAGTCCCTAACACAGCCAATCCTAGGTCCATTACCAGTGACCCATTTGCAGGACAAGCGTCTGGCAAAGGAGAATGGTTCTGATTCACGGTCATCTTTGGCTTTGGCTTTGCCATCAGCTGGTATAGCTTCTTCTTTAGTTGCTTCTGTGACATCTGCTGTCTTCTCAGGAGAACTTTCGTCTTCAGGAACTTTAAACGAACCTTCCTCGTTGTATGCATACTTCTGCAGAATTTACAGTTGATACAGCACATTGTTAGCATGTTTTAATCAAAACAGAATTTGTAACATACAATTTTATGCTTTTGTTGTGATTTACAGTTACTGATTTTACTGATTAAAATCGAGCCCAAGTCATTTGTCAATCCTAGGCATGCTTTGTTTTATGTTATTTTTATCATCTTATAGTGTGATTTATGCTTTTGAGTTAGTACCTTAACATTGGTGAGATCAACATTGTTGTCCCTAAAGAAGCTCATGAGCTCATTGAAGTTCTCTTCAGTCGGAAGATAGTGACCGCTGTATGGCCATAAAGCCTGAAAACATAGACATACACATCTTAGTCATTATTCTGTAGATGATCATGTATTGAGTTGACAATTTTAGTACTAATCAAAGTGTACCTCAAGAACCCCTTTGACAGCAATCATTCGTCCAGCAGCAGTCGTAGCAGCACCAGCCAGAAAACTCGAGTGTTGAAACAGACCTTTCTTTTTCTGTCCCACATACAAGGATCTTGATGCACTGAGGACAAATATCCATTTGCAGTCCCCTGCAGTATGAACTAAGTTTCCGCTTTGTTTGTATGTAAGCTTCCCATCTTCTACAATTACTTCGTATGCTTCTCTTTCATTCTGAATTTAAAACAATTACATTGTAAAACATCTATACATGACTAGACAAACACCAAATCAATAGACTAAAGTGCAAAAAAAGGAAGAAAAAAAAGGATATGTAGGACTAATTACCGGTCCAAGATATTTGATGCATTGCTGCTGCATTTTGGTCCTTGGGCATTTCTCAAGATTAACCTCTTTCCCGTCTCCAATATCCAACCTTCATTATCAAAATCAAACGAAAGGATTAACAATAGTTGAAAAGGTCAGTAAAATCTTGTTAATTTTACATTACTTAGTAAAAACATCAAATTATTACAGTATGTTGCAGAAGTACATACCAGTAAAAGAATGGTTGACTGCTTTCGCTTTGAAACCAAACATCATAATAAATATGCAAGTTGTGCCCGTATCTATGGCGTGGATCAATCTGTACGAAAAAAGAAAAACAGGACAAGAAAATGATTTAGATGATTGATACTTGATAGTTGGTGAGATTATACAACTTTTCAACACTCTTAAAACCAATAATTCGGCGAAATAACTATTTGTTTAACTGTCAAGACAACAAGTTGATCGAACTATTATAGTTATTATTGAAGTAGTTGGTGGCTAAGAGATGGAAATAATTGTAGCATGATTGAGAAATCTAGTTTGTCTCAAATTGTTTTTCTTGTATACTTAGACCCCTCATTGGCCTCATAATTCATTAGATCATGAAAAGCTTAGTTTAATACTTTAAGGCGAGTTTGAGGACTTACAGCTTCGAGCCAATGTCGTAGAGCTAACTTCTGAGCTTTCTCATTTTGAGACAGGCCTTTTCCCACCTATAGATAAAATTAGCATAACGACGAAAATTTAGCATTACAGAAGAACTAATTGAAAAAACACAAAATTTTCACTGAATTATTACTGATATTACCTTGGCAACTCTTGTTTTCGCCCTTGCCCACTTTGCAACAGCAGTTTCCTGTTTATTGGTATCGAAAAATGATACAGAGCTTCTCTTAAGCGAAGCAAAATCTAACGCCTTCCACCTACACAAATATATTAATATACAACAGATTAATCAATATGCACAAAATATCAGCATATTAAAAGTTGATCATATAGTATTTTTATGTTTTCAATACTAACCATAACTCTTCAACTACAACAGCACAATCAGCAAGGTTTCTTCGAGTCCTGTAACTCTTGTACACTTTCTGCAGCTTAATTGCAGCAGCATCAAGCTCAGAAACCGGCCTTGGAGAAAATAGTACCGCGGGCTCAGGAAGAGTGATTGCAGGCAGAGGCTTGTGATTTAATCCATTCGAACTCATTTTACGTGGAGCATTACTAGGATCATACTCTTGTACTAGAGAGTTAAAAGAAGGTGACTTCTCAAGCAGTATTTTTTCCGGCTTGTGGTCTTGTAAACTCGAAAAATTCCTAACACCCATTTCTGAACTTAGATCCGTCTCTGCAATTCTTGGTGACTGAGTACCCTTCTTAAAGGATTCAATTCTCTTAAAACTCGCCGTCCTCAATGGAAAGCGCCGTGCCCTTGAAGATAGACAGCCATTGCAGACTAGATTGAACAAATTTTGACTCAGAATTTCATGCCAAGCAGAAATCAATATGGAAATTGATAATCCCATTGATTTATATAATATTTTCTCTAAGAATAATACTTCTGACCTTGAAAAAAGAAATAAATTTAGATTAGAATATGCAAATTAAAGTACGATAACATAGAAAATGTGCAAGAATATTTATTGGTCTCACCTGGTTAGCTACACAAAAAGAATTGACATATTTTAGCCTTTTGACTTATTAAACATGATCTTCACTTCTTTTTTTTGGTAAAACTTTGCTTTCCAAATCTCCAATAAATTATTCCCTTATTATTAAAGCAGATACAGTTTATTTTACCCAACAAATTATTCACTAATTTCCTAGCGTGAATAATGAGCCAAACAAAATAAACACATTTTTTTTTTCCTTCACAAAATGTCAACCTTTTTAGGCACGTATTGTACATTTTTACTAGCTCTGTACATAGATATTCATCATTTTTGCCATTTTTGGTACTCCGTAGTATGTATTTTGGTTGTCACTTTTTTAAAGTACTTTATTTTTACGCATCAATTATTTTTTTGAATTTCCGTACAAACAAAATGAAATACTTGGTATTATACGTTGACCAAACGGAGTATTATCTACATGAACATATATGATCTACAGAGTAATTAACAAACCAAAAGGACATTAATTATCACACTAAATAACATTTAGAGCAAAATTGAGCAACACCAATCAAGCAAATTAAATTAAACAACAATATTGTCAATATAGCAAAGTTAACAATCACCACCAAATATCAATCTTAATAACAAAAGCAAGTATTGAACAGGTCAAGACGTACAAATTAAACCCTTTTTCTTAAAAGTTGTCCTTTCAAAAGACCAATAAAAAGAAGTGAAAGACCATAACAAACTCCCCGACATCTATACCAACATCCGAGATCAATCAATAGATCAATCAATCTCACACACATGAACAGTATATCAAATCGCTAAAATTAACGATACTTCTTTATCTTTTGAGTTGTTCCACTCAAACTTAAAAAACAACAACGATTAAGTGTAGTATTCTGTACCTTGAGTATCTTTAGAAGCGCTTCACTAAATCGAAACTCTACAACTCTCTTCTTGCTTAGCTTCTCTTCTTAAACTCAAACTTGCTTTAGAACTATGACCATACTAGAGACTTGTTTAGTCATGTATTTATATACATAGAGTTTAGCTTAATATTAGAAAATTATATTCCAAAGATTTGGTTGAATCAAAGTCTACTAAATAGAACACGGCAGCAAACTAAGAAACAAAAGATCGAACTTTAAGGAAATCTCGTGGTAAGAGGGTAATTTTGAAGAGAACAAAGACTAGACTAGAAAATTTGGAAAAAAATAATGGAAAATTTTGACTAGTTTTAAGGGTTTAATAATAATATGAAGTTAAATAAAATCATAAAGGGTTCAAACCCACGAGTTAGAAGAAAAAAAATGGAAGGAAAAAAATGGAAGAAATAATGGTTGGTTTTTTTAATGGGTTGGACTTTAGAAGTTTAGAGAGAGAAAAATATATGGGTCTTTGAACTTGAAGAATGGGAGTATTTTATAGAAAAAATAATAAAAAAAAAAGGAGAAAAGAATGGTCAATT
Organism: Chenopodium quinoa; assembly: GCF_001683475.1. Lineage (NCBI taxonomy): Eukaryota > Viridiplantae > Streptophyta > Magnoliopsida > Caryophyllales > Amaranthaceae > Chenopodium > Chenopodium quinoa. The sequence goes on from NW_018745395.1 coordinate 349,003, forward strand.
ATTGTAAGCTAAACCCCACGAAGACTCACTATTATTGTTCCACACGGTGGTTCTTTGAAATTTACCAAAGTACGAAATATAGTTTTAATATACTACTTCTGTTACATATTATTTGCAACGATTAGACATTTTTCCTATTTATTTTATATCAAATCATTGCAAATAATATGTAACGGATGTAGTATATTTTTTTTTAAATGGGTTGTATTGTTACTATATATATATATAATTTATTTGATAATCTTGGATCATACTTTGTTTGTTTCATTATACTATTTCATTTACTATATCTAGTGAGACTCAACTTTGAGTATTAAAATACAAAATGAGTTTTTTTTTTTTTTTTTTTTTTTTTTTTTTTTTTTTTTTATCTCTAATGGTGATATCCAATCTATATTTTTCAATTTAGCAACTCATGTGAAATCTAATTTTCCAATTGTGAGACTCTCTAAAGTATACTTATGTCACTTACAATCTATGGCCTACCAAATCCATATTGTAATTTTTTTTTTAAAAAAAAAAGATAAAACTTAAATAAATTACAATACTTCCTTCGTTTTTTAATACTTGCAACACTTTCTTAAAATGAAAATGTCATAATACATGCAACACACCATAAATGGAAAATTACTTCGGAAAAAGTTATAATATTTTTCTTATTTAAAGCACATGGTCCACTAAATTACACTCCTAACAACCACTCACCCTATTTTAAAGTGTATTATATCATGTGAACCCTACATTTATTAAATAGCGTGAAAAAGTGTGTGCAACTATTAAAAAACGGAGAAAGTATATTATAACATTGATAAAGGGACCACACTTTTTGTCAAATGAGACTCCAAAATTCAAAATTGAGTATTTAAACTTTATAACTTTTTTTTTTAGAATTGCTAAGTTTAGATACTAACTTAGGGCCTGTTCACATTTACTGAACTGAGTTAAACTAAACTGAACTAAACTAAACTAATTGGAGCTGAACTGAACTGAAATGAATTTTTTATGAGAGACGAAGGAAATTAGAAGCTGATGAACTGAACTGATTGGAGCTGAATTGAACTGAACTGATTAGAGCTGAACTGAATTGAGCTGAACTGAACTGAAATTAAATTAAGCTGAAGCGAACAAGCCCTTACCGGTATCCTTTGCAAAAAAATTCTCTATATCTCAAAAAAAATCTCCCTCAAATCTCACCATTAAAATGTTCTTACTCTTTCTTTAGTTTAAACAAATGATAGAATATACTTTTAGATTTCTTTAAGAGGAATATTGATTATATAAGTAGATTAGAAGTGATTCTATATGATAGTTACGGAAGTGTAAAAGTTATCATTACCCTTTTTTTCCCTAGATATGTATAACACAAATTCTTATAGTAGTATGTGGTTGGTCATACGATAATACAGTTATTACGTTTGTATTATATGGTGATTCAGTCAGTGTTACGGGGAAACTCGATCAGTGTTACATGAGTTACTTGTTCAGATCAGTGGTACAAAGATTACTCAGTCGGTGTTATAGATTTTGTTCTTTTACAACCGACCACCTACAAAGGGGATCGTATAAAAATAGAAAGAAAAAAAAAGTGGTAAAAGTCTAAAAGAGTATAAAACATAGATAATGTATGTATTTGTCCAAGAACATTTGATTGTCAATTGTGTATGAAAGCTTAATTGACTAGAACATCCCTTTCAATGTTTTTAATCTCTACCCGTAAATTATAGCATAGCCTCATATACTATACTAGTTTTGTACCTCGTGTGAAGTCCGGGTTGTTTATCGAATTTTAAAATAAATTTATTTTATCTAAAAAAATATGTTATTTAAATTTTCTACTCATGGATTAATAATCACTAGACAATCATACTTGTTTGATCCGTTTATAGGTATTAATAACGTATAACTAGAACGGTCGTCTAAAGCTATGACTATTTTCATTTTCTCTGAATATTTAGGGAAAGGTCAGTTGCATGTTAAGACTTAAGAGAACGGTTATACATAACCATAGGTCTCTTTGATTTTTTTTTTGATTTTTTTTTTTTCCTTTTGTATGTCTCTGGATCCATCATTTGTATAGAAATATTGGTATTTTATTGAAAATAATATTATTCTAAACCAAAAGTTTTATTGAAATAAAATTCTAAACCAAAAGTTTTATTGAAAATAAAATTCAAAAATAAGTTTTTTATCTTACTAAATCTATCCAAATTTTAATGTAAATAAAACTCATAACTTTTTTTTTATCTTACTTTATTTCTTAGTATTAACTTTTTCATCCTATTCTAAAAAAAAAATATTATCAATATCTCATAACCTGACTAAAATTTTAACTTTATATATAAGTGGTACGATTTTTTATCACTCCATATCTTTTAACAAGTTACGGAGAAGGAGGCCACTAGGAGTCTAGGAGATCCTCATCGAGTGAAATAGGAGTCCAGCTTTATGTTGAACACTTCAACATGTTTTATTATCCTTTTGTACGGGTATATACTTGTACTTCATACGCAATACGGGTATATACAATAACTCCTTTTATTAATTAGCCAACTACTAGTATTGACTACAAGGAATGTAGGGTTATATAAAGTCAATCATTCTTGTCCTATTTTTATGTTATCCATAGTGTCAGTCACTTTGTCTTCTTTTGTTTTGTTCTCTTTAATTTAATTTAATTTAATTAATTAACATAATTAATTCTTTTTTGAGAGAAATTAATTAACATTAATAAAAAAATAGCTAATCTACAATTGTATTCTTTCTTCCCTTTGTCTTTAACTAATGTCTTTAATATAAATACAAGAGATAACTTATATACTCTTGACCATTAGGAAATAAGTCTAACACCTCGTAAAATAATTAAACATATATAAGAAAGATAGTTACTTAACTATCTAAGCCAATCATAAACTATGTTATAAACATGAAAATACATGAACATAAATGTATATAATTGATAATCACAAGGTCTAATTAAAGTAGCAACTCTCTCCTCTCTCATCTAGGTTTTTAATTTTCTTGGCCTATTCAATTTAGTTTTTTGTTTTAATTTGTTTTACGTTTTGGTTTATTTGTTTTGTTTTGTTCTCTCCATCTGTGAGAGTATGTCCCAATTTTCCGGGTTTTTCCCAATTTTCTGGGATTTTGATTCTCATCTATGGATGAGAATTTTATTTTTAAGGTTCTTATAATAATTGGGAAGGTGATTTGGATTCCTACAGGTCTGGGATATATCATCAACCGGTCGATCAAAACATCAGCGCAGATTGCGGAGGTCTCAACTTGGAATGATGCAAAGACATTGAAAATCATTGCTCGCGTCAAGCTTGAAGCGGTGGAGTATGAGCTATGCCAAATATGCAAATTAGTTATGATTTTCATTGTAAAAGTTATGATATTTTCTCTAAATCTGTGGTTTACAGATCTTTATTATTGTAGATGCCATATGGCTTTTATTTAATGATATTATTCTTCCCGTTCAAAAAAATAAATAAATTAATAATTAAAGTAGCAACCGGTGCAACGCCCGGGCTACACACTAATTGGAACAATATGGTCACGCCATGTGTCACCCTTCCCGCAACATGACTAGGTGACACATGTGTGTGATGTGGCATCCTACGTGTCACGTCTTTTCCCAATATAAATTGATTCCATCGGCATTAATTAAAACTCTATAACTTTAATTTTTTTTTTTTAAAAAAAAAAAAAACTCTTCATATGTATAACCTCCAAATTTAATTCTATAACTTTGATATATTAATGAAAGATCATATAGATTATTACTTCGTATATATTTTATTTAGTTATTAATAATCCGTACTGTTTAACATTAATCCTTTTTATTAATTTTGATCAAACTTAATTATAAATTTACGATATATCGGGGACCAGTTGTCTCCTATATTATTCACTTACAATCATAATAGTTGAAAACTAGCTTTCAGCAAATTAAAAGATAATTAAGATATTTAATATCATCTACAAGTGTCAAACACGTAATAACTATTTAGGATTGACATAAAATGTAAGAACTAATATGCAATAAATTTTAAGTTGGTTCAACTACTTCAATGGATATGATTGTAAATCCATTGTATTTAATGCTTAGTGCGATTTGATTGTTGGTATTTTGTTTAGTAAACATTTTTATTCTTCAATTGTTATTACTCCCTCCCTCCGTTTTTAAATACTTGCTTCATTTCTCCATGCACGGAGTTTTAGGAGAAATTGGAGAAAGTAATAAAACATGGAGGTAGTGGGGTTGGTGGAAAATAAAAAAATTGAAAAAATCAAAAGTAATGGAGAGAATTGGAGGAGAGAGAATATATATGTTGGGTCCACTAGGTGAGAGAAACTAATTAAATATTGTATAAGTTTTCCAAATAAGGAAATAGAGCAAGTATTTAAAAACGGCCGTAAATGGAAAGTGAAACAAGTATTTAAAAACAGAGGGAGTATTAGACATATTCGCGCCTATTTAATTAAAACATATTGAATATTACATTTTTTTATAAAAATTATGTTAGGATTGGTGAGTGCACCATGAAAGCAAATTAAAGGGAAAAATTATCAAAAAATCCGAATTAGAAATATATTGTGTAGGTAGAATACTCCGATCATGATATACTCGTATATTGGAGTAATGGAGGATAATGTAGGTGGATACATTACTCCAAATGATGCCCATCACCTTATATTTATAGGGGATGTATGGAGGTGGAAGAAGTGTGTGGAAAATTCTACACACGTGCTAACTCTTTAAATATAACCTTCACCACTTCTATATTCTTTCACAATTCGTCATCAATTTCTCAATGATAAAATAAGTTGCGTTATGAGATTTGAGTCAAACTAACTCAACAAATTAGATTATATATATATATATATATATACTCAAAATATAATTTTTTTTTAAAGTAATTAGGAGATTTTGGTATCGATTTTCATCCGCAAACACACAAAAAAAATGATAATATAATTTTCTATATTATTATTATCAACAATGACAACAACACTAGTTTGACCCAAAGAGCTAGTACGGAGGTGGAGGGAAGGGAAGGGACATTTCTCTTTCCTCAAAACAACTCCCACACCTCTTTATTTGGTAATCTATAAGTTTTAAAACTAATTCAATATTGGTTGCGATACTTCGATAGGGGAGAAAAGGGGAAAGTTTTTTTTGTTATTACCAAAGAGAATTGAAATTTTTACTGGTCACCAGATAAAATTAAAAAAACTTAAAAGTATCATTGAGAACTTCTGATTACTATGATCATAATATGCAGTCTGTCTAATGCAATTTGATTCTTGGTATTTTGTTTGGTAGGCATTTTAATTTTTCAATTGTTATTACTAGACATATCCGCGTCTGTTTTATTAAAACCTATTGAATATACACTTTATAAATGTAAGGGTTGGTGAGTGCACAACGGAAGCAAATTAAATGGAAAATTTATCATAAAGTCCACGAATGACGAACACCCAAACTCTTAGGGAGGTTGTGTGTATGTAGAAAACTCCGATCATGATATACTCGTATATCGGAGTAATGGAGGATGATGTAGGTGTATACATTATTTCAAATGATGCCCAACACCTTATATTTATAGGTGATGTATGGAGGTGGAAGAAGTGTGGAAAATTCTACACCATGCTAGCTCTTTAAATTTTCCACATAAATTTAGAATTTTCACCACTTCTAGATTCTTCCACAATTCTCCATAAATTTCTCAATCTTGAGACGAAATAAGCTAGGCTATGGATCGAAATTTGGGTCAAACTAACCCAACAAATTTGATAAAAATGAAAAAACTATCATACACTCAAATGTGGTTAGAGATTGCCTCCTGATTTCAAGAGATCCTGATATCGATAACCCCGCCCTTGTGGCTCTCTAAACACCTAAAAAAACTATTATCAACAACACTAGTTTGACCCAAATAGTTGGTACGAGAGTGGGGTAAAGGAAGGGACATTTCTCTTTCCTCGAAACGCCTCAATGGTAACATTAGTTAAGCAATTTAAGGAAACATTAATCACGGTTGATGTTTTAAAAAGGAGAGAAAGAGAAATGCCTAATTAATATACCCCTTTTGAAGAAAAATAAAACCTATCACCCACTTCTTCCCCCGCCAGCCCAGCCTCGACCCCTTAGTCGGTGCCAGCCGCGACTAGGGATGTCAATGGGGCGGGTCGGGGCGGATGTTGGTCTTTCCATCTCCATCCCCGCGGCGGGTCCAATATTCATCCCCATCCCCGCCCTAGCGGGTACAACTCTAAAACCATCCCCGCCCTACCCCCCACTTGGATATCCATCCCCACACAAGACCCACCTAATCTCCGTCTCTCAAATACACAAGTCTACATGATTAATACGGATTATAGTATTATAAAATAAAATAAAATAAAACATTATTAGTTTACCTCTAGTCCAAATTACATACTCGCAACTTTGGAATATTTTATATCTCACAAATAATACCCCAAAGTTGCGAGTAATTTGGAATGGAGGTAGTATTACACACATTTTTGTTTATAATATAAGTGTAATATATACAAAGTATTATAATCAATATTTTATTTCACGTAATTATTTTATAAAATAATATAAAAGTATATAATTTTGCTTTTAAAAATATATAAATGTGGGTATGAGGTGGGGATGAGGCGGGCGAGGTGGGTACAACTTAAAATTCATCTCCGCCCCACCACCCGCCAAACCGAGACCCATTCCCGCTCCACTAGGGAGGGGATGGGCGGGTCTTCTACTTGACCCGCCCCACTGACATCCCTAGCCGCGACATCCTGTTCCCCTCTCAGCGCTAGGATGAACCCCATCCCCTTGTTGCCGCGACCCCTAAACCACCCAATCCCCCTTCTTCACCAACGCCAGTTTCCAATACCCTCCTTCCACCTTCGATAAATGCCACCTGCTTTCCATTGAAAAGCTCAGCCAATATAATCCAAACCCACATATTCGAGCAAATCCGAACCAAAACCCCCTACTTTCGAGCAAAAATCGACCCAAAACCCCCTAAAATACCCTGAATCGAGCAAATAATGAATGGAAATTCAAATCAAAAGCTGATATTTTTGCCCTAAAAACCCTAGAAATTTTAACCAAAAATTGGGGAAGGAGATCATAGCGAATCGAGGAAGGGGGAGGTCGGTTGCCATGTCCAGCAGGGGAGGGAATCGGGGATAGCGACTGGTTCTGGTACACTAGAGACTGGTTCTAGTGTGCCGCTGGTAGAGAAAGGACGACTTTGGCGGGGAAGAAAGGGGAAAGATTTTTATTTTTATTTTTTTTCTTATTCCTTTATTTAAAAAAAAACAATTATAATTTTTTTTAAAATATTTTGATTATTAAAAAAATAAACAAAAAACTAACCATGGTTTATTAATGATTAAATTGATTAGATAATGTCACCATTGAATTAATAATAGTGTAATAGTTGATTATCAAATAGAATTAAAAATTTTGTTGTTTACCAAAGAAAAAAATTAAAAAAAAATCAAGAGTAATATTGAGAAATTCCGAAAAAGTTATTGTATTTTTTAAAAAGATTTTTGATAAAAAAAAAAAGTTGTTTTTATACTACTTCTGTTAACTATTATGTGCAATAAAGGGGTATTAATTGTGAGACATAAAATGTTCCTTTGTTGCACATAATAATTAACGGAGATAGTAAAAAGATTTTTGACAAAATTTCCTAAAGAAAATAGAGAAAACACAATAATACATGATAAACATATAAATCGTGTATAATCTATCTATAAATATTACTAAAGGAATACCCGCTGACATCATCACTTTTTTTCAAATTGTATACGTGTCAGCTTCTCCCTCATTTAATATAGTATATTAAATTTTTTAGTTTTTATTGTTTTTTTTTACAAAATACAAAAAAAAAAAAAAAAAAAAAACTTCTTAAATAAATACGTAGGAAAACAAATATCAACCTTTTACAATTTACACATGTGATTATTCCATCTATTTACAAAGTTTGCTAAATTTTATTATAGACATGAGATGTCTTTTGTTTATACTATGTATTATTTTAATTTTTGTAGTTTGGTTTATGTAATTATGTTAATAAGATTTTACATATTTTGACTGATGTGTCTTTGAAGTAGTTTATACAATTATAAAAACTTTTGTTATATCTGTACATCGCACGTCACACGGGAGTTAATCTAGTATGTTTATGGATCACACGACACCAAAGCATACCTGCTTTAACATCATTAAGTTAAAAAGCAAAGGAGCAGAAATCATCGTTAAAAAGAACTCGTTGCTTACTATCTCAATCCCAAGATCAATACATACAAAAAGGCAAGACATAGCCATATTGATCTTGGAGTTGACATTGTAAACGCCAAGTTCCACCGGCGTTACAAGCCCGGCCCTCTCTTTACCTTCATTATATATATCGATGAACCTTAGCTTTGTATTTATAACAATGAGAAAATGCTGACGAATTGTTTTGAGATAGAATTTTTGTTTTTAATGCTGACAATTTGTTTTGAGATAGAATTTGTTATTTTATTTAGATATATTATAATTAAAGATAGAATTTTATTTAAAAGACACATAGTTGTTGTATGTAATCATCTAATTCGTGAACAAATTGACTTTAGAAAAAAAAAATCTTTATTGATAGATTATGCATTTGCATGGTGCTTCTAAATGTCCTAGTTCTTGTTGAGTTTTGGTTTTGTATTCTTTTTAAAATGGTTAGAATAAGAGATAACATTAGGAAATTGGATTAGTAACTTTTTTATTTTTCGCGCAATTATGCTCAGGAATCATATACTGGCCTTAGCTTGTAGATCCATAGTGTTTTTGCTTTATCTCTTTCATTTTTTTTAATTATTATTTTGTTATCTTTAATTTATAGTTATACTAGTTTTGTGCCCGTGCGATGCCCGGATTGTTTATTGAATTTTAAGATAAATTTTTAATTTATATGTCAAATTTTAAAATATATCATTCATACAAAATTAGTTAGGAATTGAAATGTTGTTGTGACGATTTACTATCGAGTAGGAATTGGTGGAAAATGTTCTAGTTAATACATCAAAATAATAAAAAAAAAATTAGCAAAAATAAATAAAATAAAATAAAAGTTCAAAGCCCGTTGGGTTGATCCAGATCGAACCCAAAACTTTGGGCAAGGATTAAACATTTCGTGACTCGTAACCTAAAATGACCTAACCCGAGATGAATCATAACCCGACCCTAATTGAAGAGATTACATAGCCATAAAATTATATTAGATTGTGAAGTATATTATTTTAACCGATATAAAAAATGGAAGTTAATAATCCCACCTTTGCCTATTCTGCTCAAAACAATCCCACCTTTTCGAAATCTGGAAACAAACCCACCTTTTACTCCCATCTTCTTATAACAAGCCTTTTAACTGGTTACCTACTCTGCTGGTTAACCTTTTCCATTTCCCTCCATCTCTCTCTCCTAACCTATTGTTCTTCAACTAATTTTCACGAACTGAGGATTTAAAAAAAAAAAAACGAAAATTGTTGCGATTTAATTATTTTTGCGAGGGAAATCAAAAACCAAATCTTGGATTCTCTCAATGGTCGAAGCAGCAACATAAGAATTGGGGGTTTAAGCGCGATTTGCAGGAGACGAGACAAGAATTTAAGGTAAAATTCTGAACCCTAACTTGCGTAATTTCGTATGATTGAGTTAATTGTTGTTTTATTTAATTATGTGATGAACTGTAGTGAATGAATTGATGAATTGTATATGCGAATTGTTCCATTTTGTTGATGAACCCTAAATTGCGAAAAAATCCCCTTTTTTTCCAGATTGTTATGGATTGTGTTTGCCTGAAATTTTACCATGGTGGTGTATTTAAGAAAGGAAATAATGGCTTCTGGGAGTATTTGGGAGGATTGTGTAGGACTTTTTGTGTTGACCCTGATGAGTTATGTTGGTTCTACTTGAAAGAGTTAATTGATAAATGTGGTACTTACAATGATGATGTAAAGGTGTATTATTTAATGCCTGGCCTTGATTTTGAATCTGGATTGAGGAGTGTGTATGATGATAATGAAGTGAGAACAATGGGTGAGTTAGTTTTGGGTAGTAGATGCCTTGACTTATATGTAGTGCATAATGGTAAGGAGCTAGACTTTTTGACAAACTGGATCCAGTGGATCTGCCCAGCCCATAAACAGCCCAAGTCATCCTCACAGACCTAGTAAAATGACTCCAAGAAGGTCAAGTAGGTTGAACAAGGAATCTGGTGAGGTGTCAGACAGCATGTTGCAACTGTCACAAAGCACCAAAAAATCAAACCCCATAGTGGTCCCCACTGATAAGAAAAACATAAAACCATCCTCTAAAGCAAAGAAATCTGTCCCTGATCTTGTAAATCTGGTCCCTTCAACCCCTTTTATCCCAGAAAACCCCGCTGAAACACAAACACCACCTCTTGCTACATCAACGACTTCATATCCTCAGGATAATTTAATCAGATCTAAGGTTCCTGATGATTATGATTGGGAAGATCCCAAACCTAATAGCCCCATCCCATTAGACACCTTACTATATGATGCAGACCTCAGTGGGGATGATTGGGACAATGAGGAATACGAGAAGCATAATTTGAGTGGTGAGAAAAGTGATCCAGACTATGTGTTAGCTGCTGACATAGAGTACAATGAATATGAAACTGAGGAGGATGATTGGGTAGCTGACTACCAAGTGTATGAAGCTAGCTTTGGACCTGAAGGTGAACCAATCCTAGAAGAGGATTTAGATGAATTGAGGGAGCCTGAGGTGTTAGATCTAGATACAAGTGATGATGAACAGAGAGAAGATAGGGATTTAGTTAAGGGATTCAACTCCAATGTAATTGAGCTAGCACATAAATTAAAAGTAGAGGCAGCTGAGGGATTGCTTAATGCACAAAGGGCAGAAGGGGTAAGTGTGAGGCAACAGGTGAGTGAGGATGGGATTGTTGTTTCTGAATATGAAGATTCAGAGGAAGAGATGCACACACCCACTCCAAGTGAGGAAGAAGAGACTTTGGAAGAAAGAAGAGCCAAAAGAGGGCTGCTAGTTGGGAGGGACACAGATTATTCAAAGTTTTAGTGGGTAGTAGGACAAAGATTTACTTCTAGGGCAGACTTTAAGCAAGCTGTGGCAAAGTTTGCTATAGTCCAAGGTAGAAATTTATGTGTTGTGGCTGCAAACAGAAGAAGACAACAGAGGATTGGGGTGAAGTGTAGTCAGGGGTGTCCATTTTGGTTATATGCATCTTGGGATTCAAGGAGAGGTGAATTTGTGGTGAAGACAGTGGTGGATGAGCATACTTGTGTTAGGAATATGGAGAAGAACATTCAGCTTAAGTCCACTTGGTTGGCTGATCAACTTTTAGATGTTTTTAAGGCTAGACCTCATTGGCCTGCTAAGGAGATTATAGAAACTGTTAGGAGAGCATACAGGGTCATAGTGAAGAAAGATTTTGCATACAAGGTGAAGTATTATGCTCATAGGAAGCTCCATGGGTCCATGAGGGATCATTATGGGAAGTTGGGGAGATACCTTGAAGCACTGAAAAAGGATTCCCCAAACACTGATGTGGATTTAGTGGCTTACAAGCATAACAACAAGGGGTCATTAGTTTTCAAAAGACTGTATATTTGCTTTGATGGTCTAAGACAAGGTTGGTTGCAAGGGTGTAAGAAGATAATATGTGTGGATGCATGCTTTTTAAAGACCTTTCTTGGGGGCCAACTGATGTCTGCAGTGGGGAGGGATGGCAATGACCAGATGTACCCCATTGCATGGGCAGTGATAGAAGGTGAAAACAATAGTTCATGGGAGTGGTTTCTTACAAATCTACAAAAAAGCTTAAGGCTTGCTGATGGTGTTGGATGTCTTATTGTCTCAGATGAACATCAGGTATACCTTTCTTTATTTTTGTGTATTTTGTTGTTTTTTTTTCTTCCTTTGGATCTTAGTTGTTTGTGTTGCCATTATTTACATTTGTTTATTGCTTTGTTCCTTGTGCATAGTCCATTATAAGAGGAGTGTCAGAGGTACTCCCTAGGGCTGAACATAGGCACTGTGCTAGGCACATATTTGCACTATGGCATAAGAAATTCAAGGGAGATGAATACAAGCTCATGTTCTGGAACTGTGCAAAGGCATACAGTGTGGCAGACTACAATGAAGCATTGGAGAAGTTAAGAAAAGCAGACCCACTTGCTGCTGATGCTCTTATAGCATACAATCCATCTTTGTTCTATAGAGCATTCCTGAAAAAGAGGTGAAGGTGGATGTGATTACAAGCAATATGGCAGAGACATTTAATGGGTATATCATCAATGCAAGGGCAAAACACTTGATATACATGTTGGAAGACATTAGGGCAGCCCTGATGAAGAGGCTTGTGACAAAGAGAGATGAAATGATGAAATGGAAGAGTGATGTGTGTCCTAGAATAGCAAAGAAGTTGCAGCTTGAAAAAGAAGAAGCTGCACTATGTGATGTTATCCCATCCACTTCTACAGTGTTTCAAGTGAACTACAGATTGGACACAGTCAAAGTAGATCTGAGATCAAGGGAGTGCACTTGTAGAAAGTGCGACATGACTGGTGTTCCTTGCTGTCATGGTGTTGCTGCAATATTTTTTTCACACAAAAATGCTGAAGACTTTGTTCATCCATCATATAAGACAGAAGCATACACTAAGGCTTATGCAAACTCAATACCACCAATTGATGGTGAAAGGCATTGGCCAAGAGTTGAATTTGATCTTGATCTACCACCCATCAAAGTAGGGCCAGGAAGACCTAGAAAAAACAGGAGGAAGGATCCATTTGAAGATCCAAAAAAACCAGGAAGGCTAACTAAACATGGGATGGAAATGACTTGCAGCTTATGCAAGGAAAAGGGTCATAACAAAAAGGGTTGCCCTCACCCTACACCTCATACAGTTCAAACACAAGAGCCACCAGCCAAGAAAGCAAGGGGCAGGCCAAAGAAGGTCACTGTGACAAACCAAGAACCACAGTCACAAGCCACTGTGACAAACCAACAACCACAGTCACAGTCCACTACTCATCACACACCAACTGCAGAACCTTCAAGATTAGGGAAAGGGGGTAGAGTTGTCAGCAAGGGTGGTGCTAGTAGGGGAGCAAGGGGAGGATCTACTAGAGGGAGAGGCCATGGAAGAAATGGGGAAGGAACTGTAGGTTTGATTGGACAAAATACTGTAAGGGGAGGAAGAGGTGGTGGCAGGGGATCTAGAGGTGGTGGCAGGGGACCTAGGGGTGGCAGAACAGCTGTACATGAAGGGTTTGGTGTTTTAGTCACACCTGATGGAACATCAATGACACATGTAAGTGTCAAATTTTTTTTTGTCATTTAATATTTTTTTGAATTACCAGTCCTCATTTCAAGGTTTATGAGACTAACATTTAGATAACTTGTTTTTTTGTTAATGCAGCCACCAGGAAGCATTGCACCTCAAGATGTATGTGCATTCACAAGCACTTACTCTTTCAACTTTAGTTAGGGATCAACTTCAGCAAATCTTGGCAACCACTGACTGTGGGTTTATTTAGTGTAGTTCAATGTAGTCTTGGCTTTTGTGTATTATACTACTCTAAATTATGTTAGTTGTGACTAAGATCACAGACCATTTTATTTGTCTCAGTGACAGACAATTTCAACCAAATTATGTATAATTGAAAAGGAGTTGTACTCCATTAAGCTATATACATGTGTTCCTTTGTTTTTCCTTTTTGTGTTGTTGAACTCATTTCACAGAATAATATGGCAACATATCAAATAGCATAAATAACACAACATATATTCCATAAAGTCATCATTTTTCATTCACTGAAGCATTTCCACAAAATAAAGTTAGATAATGCAGCCCCTACTATTTTCATCTAAGACAATATCACCCCCACAAAAGTACTACAATGCTGCATTATTACAGGCTACTACATCCATAAACATCACCATCATCAGCTTTACATGCACATATTTTACCCAAAAGGAGATACACCCCACAACATTAACCCACCAACCTAAGACATACCAAAAAAAAAAACCATCACCATCCCCTACCATCCGCACTACCACATTCCTACAGAAATTCCTTAAACACTAAAACTAAAGTGAAAAAAGCCCAGGATAACACCAAACACATAATTAAATTCTTGTCTCTGTTGCTTTCCTTCATCTTATACAAGGTTTCAGTGGTGGCTATCCCCATTTCCGCAACATCGTCCTCCAATTTCTCGTTTTTTCCCTTCAGCTTTCGTATCTTTTCTTTCAGCGAGTCCACCTTGTCAGCAATTCACAAACAATCCATTGCAAATCACGAACATCATCCACCTCATCCACCCATTTAAAGAAACCGCAAGTCCTCTGTTCCTAAAAAATTCAATCAATTATTAATCTACCATAACAATTCAAAATAAATAAATTATTAAATTGAAAAACAAAATTAACGGACAGAACCAAACCGGCCAATAAGAACACCCGAAAAATCGCTTCCCTTTGTGCGGACCATCGTACTTCACCGTCCTCAATGGAGCTATTTCATTGTGGTAGCAATAAATCTGAAACGAGGAGGGAGATAACCTCGACCTAGACCTTGATGTTGAGCCAAGAGAGTGGTGACTTGCCATTGCAGAAGACAGAAATAACTTAGAGCAAAAGATAAATGAAAAGGAGTGAGAAAATTGAATGGAGGAGGTGCGAATTTAAGGGAAATGGCAGAGAGGGAGAGAAGTAGTACAGTTGGGGATTTAATGGGGAATTAATTGATCTCAACGGTAATTTGATAAAATTATAAGAGTAAACCGGAAAAAAAAAAAAAAAGATTAATTAAATTAACCGGTAAAAAAATGAATAGGGCTTGTTATAAGAAGATGGGTGTAAAAGGTGGGTTTGTTTCCAGATTTCGAAAAGGTGGGATTGTTTTGAGCAGAATAGGCAAAGGTGGGATTATTAATTTCCATTTTTCCTATTATAAATGGACGTTTTACGCATTGAACTACTTCCTTTGCTCCAAAAAAATATTATGATATAAAAAATAAGTTTATATGATAATTTTTGTGAATTATATTCTAATAATTTTTTTGAATAAAATTATAATTCAATTTGTACATCTGAAATATTGGTATTTTATCAAAAATAAAACTCTAAAGTAACAATTTTATCCTAAAATTATATCCAAATAGAAGTTTAAATTAACTTTTTTATCTTATGAAGTCTATTTAAAGCTATCCAACGTGGAGCGACATGTGACGAAAAGTTCGCACGCCAAGTGTCACTGCCTCGTGACTTGGCTAAAAGTTTAGCTTTATATATTAGTTATATGATCCTAGTTTTGAATCCCGTGCGATTCTCGGGTTGTTTATTGAATTTGAAAATAAATTTTAATTTTAATCTATATGTCAAATTTTAAGATATATATCATTGATACAAAATTATTTACAAAATTAGTGAGGAATTGATGTGCTTTTGTACGATTTACTATTTAACAGGCATGCAAGGATTAATAATAATGTTGGTGAACATATTTGATTTAATACATTAAAAAAATAAAAAAAAAAATTAGTAAAAAAAATTATATAAAATAATATAAATGTTCAAACCCCGTTGGGGTTGACCCGAACCTAAAATTTGGATAAAGGTTGAACATTTTTTGACTCGTAACCTGAAGTGACCCAATCCGAGATGACTCATGATCCGACCCTAGCTAATTGACAGGTCTACGTAGTAATAAAATTCTATTAGATTGTGAAGTATATTATTTTAACCGATTAACATATATTATAAATGGATGTTTTACACTTTAAACTACTTCCTCCGCTCCAAAAATTATTATGATATAAAAATAAATTTTTTAGATAATTTTTGAGAATTATAATCTAATATTTTTTTTGAATAAAATTATAATTCAATTTGGACATCTGAAATATTGTTATTTTATCGAAAATAAAACTCTAAACTAACAATTTTATCCTAAAATTCTATCCAAATATAATTTTAAACTAACTTTTTATCTTATGAAGTGTATTTAAAAAACATGGCACGACACTTGGCGAAAAGTTACAATGCCAAGTGTCGCTGCCTTGTGACCTGGCTAACAGTTTAGCTTTATATATTAGTTATATATGATTTTCTAAAATTTGTGAGAAATCACTTTTCTCAACACTTTTTTTTGGGGAAAACAACCTTATAATTTTTTTTTTTAATAATAACACACCTTAGTCCAATTTTTTTTTGTGAGATGTCGAGATTATACCTTAGGCCCATTTCATGGTTTCGATCTTATTTTCTGGCATTGTCTACTCGAGGCACCTATCACGTGTTCACTCAATATCACCCCTTTTAATTTTTACCCATTATCCCCTTCAATTACACTCTATCTCCTCTATTCTTCTCCCCCCCCCCCCCCCCCCCCCCCCCATTCCTCCCCACCACCACCAAAATCACCAACCCCACCTGCCCCTACCTGAATACACATCACTACCTCAGCTAGCCTATTCATGCGCCTGACCTCTTACACCCTTCCTAACCTGATGCCACCCATAGCAGCTTCATCTTGAAATCATGTCGTGAATTACCATCGTCAGCGGTTGTGTAGTGCCACCTAGCCACTAAAACCTTCAATTCTCCCTCCTTTTTTCACTTGAAATTCACAGTTCAACTTTAATTTCAGTCCGAAGAATTCTGCCTGAACTCGTGCAATTTTGGGTTGGGTCGACTTTGACAAGGTCTAGTTGGACTTGGAAAGTGATAGGAAATGTGAGATAAATTTAGTAGTCTTTGCCAATAAATTGGTTATAAATTTATAGTTCTTCCTATCGAAGTTCATCTCAGCGCATATCTACTATACGTTTACAATGCATATAGGATGACAAAAATATAAATTTGACAAGCTTTAGAATTAAAAAGGAAAATTTGTCAAAAATAAGTTAACCTTTGCTTGGTTAGCTCAAAATAAGCCAACTTTTGAATTAACTCAGAATAATTCAACTTTTGTAATATATTTTCTCAAAATGAGTCAAAACCTATTATATTAAAAGTTGACCGGTTATTAAGGTAAAGCATGACACATGTCACGTAATACCCCGTATTTTCACACGTATTTTCCTAATTAATTATTATTTTCTAAAAAGGGTATTTTAGTAATTCAACTTACTATTTAAATCTTGGAGCCAAAATGATATTTGAATTTTGGTGCCAAAAGTATTTTAAAAACAAATTATTATTTTGGATAAGATTTATTATCCATTTATTTTATTTTAAAAAATAGATTATTTATATATTTCGGATATTTTAATTAAGGCAAAAGCTATATTTTATTATTATTTTAATAAGTCCAAAAATCCCATTTATTTGACTAATAAATTTCGGATTTTCCTATGTGAAAATCTGATTTTATTATTTAAATTATTTGGTGGATATTTGGTATTTTATTATTTAATAAATATTATTTACACAATTATTTTAATTCCTTAAAATAGCAAAATAATTTCCTAAATACTAAATAGGAGGGACGAAAATATGAGCTTGGGAAAGCTCAAGAATTTTGGCCATCCCATGTAGATTTTGGGAAAAATATTTTGGTAGTTTGTATTTTTAATTATCTCATTAAAATCTCCTATTTTCCTTAATTCTAATTCTCCATCTTTTTAATATCTAATCATTATATTTTCTTGCCATTCATCCTTCTTAATTATTCCCCAAGTAATTCCAATTTCCTTGATATTTTTCATGACATACATACCTTCCATATTCAATTATACACAATCTCTTCAATATTAAAACTTTCCTTAAATCTTTACCCACTTCTCCAAGTAATCCCTTAAACCCTACTTACCATAATTCTTCCTACATTTTCCTTCCATAAATCTTGCATGATCTAGCCTATAAATACCCCTCCATACCTCTCACATTCTTCACACCAATTCTCTTTTTTTCTTCTCAATTTTACACAAATTATCCCATTTATCTTTGAAGTCAATTTTCGGGCACTTCTGTTCAGTTTTGGAGTATTGACGTTTCACAGAAAATTGTTAATCTCGAAAAATCCTTGAGATTAGACTCAAGAATCACCCAATTCGGAGTTATAACGAAGGAGTTATAGCCTCTGCAAGTTCTGCCTTCTTTTTCCAACGCAAATCCAATTCTTTTTTCTCCTTGGTTTCTTATCTTTCTTCTCCTTTTCTCTTATTAAATTATTATTATTATAATGGGAGATTAATATAAAATTATTATGAGAAGTTTTAATAGAAACCAAGGAAAAAGAAGAATAGGATTTGCGTTGGAAAAAAGAGGCAGAACTTGCAGAGGCTATAACTCCTTTGTTATAACTCCGAATTGGGTGATTTTTGAGCCTAACCTCAAGGATTTTTCGAGAGGAACAATTTTCCGTGAAAAAGTCAATACCCTAAAACTGACCAGAAGTGCCCGAAAATTGGATTCAAAGATAAACGGGATAATTTGTGTAAAATTGAGGAGAAGAAAAGAAGAGAATCGGTGTGAAGAATGTGAGAGGTATGAAGGGGTATTTATAGGCTAGCTCATGAAAGATTTATGGTAAGAAAATGTAGGAAGAATTATGGTAAGTAGGGTTTAAGGGATTACTTGGAGAAGTGAGTAAAGATTTAAGGAAAGTTTTAATATTGAAGAGATTGTGTATAATTGAATATGGAAGGTATGTATGTCATGAAAAATATTAAGGAAATTGGAATTACTTGGGGAATAATTAAGAAGAATGAATGACAAGAAAATATAATGATGGGATACTAAAAAGGTGGAGAATCAGAATTAAGGAAAATAGGAGATTTTAAAATTAAAAATACAAATTACCAAAATATTTTTCCCAAAATCTACATGGGATGGCCGAAATTCTTGAGCTTTCTCAAGCTCATATTTTCGGCCCTCCTATTTAGTATTTAGGAAATTATTTTGCTAGTTTTAAAGAATTATAATAATTGTGTAAATAATATTTATTAAATAATAAAATACCAAATATTCACCAAATAATTTAACTAATAAAATCATATTTTCACATAGGAAAATCCGAAATTTATTAGTTAAATAAATGGGATTTTCGGACTTATTAAAATAATAATAAAATATAGCTTTTGCCTTAATTAAAATATCTGAAATATATAAATAATCCAGTTCTTAAAATAAAATAAATGGATAATAAATCTTATCAATAATAATTTGTTTTTAAAATACTTTTGGCACCAAAATTCAAATATCATTTTGGCTCCAAGATTTAAATAGTAAGTTGAATTACTAAAATACCCTTTTTAGAAAATAATAATTAATTAGGAAAATACGTATGAAAATACGGGGTGTTACAGTCTACCCCCCTTAAAATAAATTTCGACCCGAAACTTAGCCAAAAGAAACGAAAATCATTTTGAAATTATTGGTTCATGCACATCCTAACTTGACTCAAGACTCAAATAAGACTCGAAATCACTCAAAAATGACTCAAAAAGCAGACGCGCGAAACTCTATCACCCTCTACCCCCCTTAAAAGGAGTTACGCCCCTGTAACTCGACCACTAACCTTAGGCAAACAACTCTGGATAGCGTTTCCTCATATCAGCCTCAGCTTCCCATGTAGCCTCTTCAGTTTTTTGATTTGACCACAACACTTTTACAATGCTCACATCCTTGTTCCTTGTTCTCCTAACCTTAGAGTCAAGAATCTTTACTGGTCTTTCCTCATAAGTCAAATTCTCATCCATCTCAATGGTTTCTGGTTGTAACACATGTGTCACATCAGGAATATACTTTCGGATTTGGCTCACATGGAACACATTGTGAACCTTCTCAAGCTCGTTAGGCAAATACAACTTATAAGCCACTTTCCCCACTTTCTGAATGATCTCATAAGGCCCTATGTGCTTTGGGCTTAATTTCCCTTTCTTCCCGAACCTCATCACACCTTTCATGGGTGAAATTTTCAACAAAACTTTCTCTCCTACTTCATACTCCTATTCCCTCCTTTTCAATCAGCATAACTTTTCTGTCGATCTTGAGCTGCTTTAATCTTTTCTTGGATCAACTTGACCTGCTTCACCACATCCTCAATCATCTCTGGTCCAAGAACCATAGTCTCACTTATATCATTCCAACACACTAGGCTTCTACACTTCCGACCATACAATGCTTCAAACGGTGCCATTCCAATGCTTGCATGGTAACTGTTGTTGTAAAAGAACTCTATTAAATCTAGGTGGTCTTCCCAACACCCTTGATACTCCATCACACAAGCTCTCAACATGTCCTCCAATGTCTGAATCGTTCTTTCCATTTGACCATCTGTCACTGGGTGAAATGTTGTGCTCATTAACAACTTAGTTCCCATCGCTTTTTGCAAACTTTGCCAAAAGTTAGACAAAAATCTTGAATCTCTATCCGAAATAATATCCGTGGGTACCCCATGGTACTTCACCAAAAACTTCACACATGCTCTTCCCAACTGATCCATGGTCCAAGTACTTCTCATGGGTATGAATGCTGCTGACTTCGTCAACCTGTCCACTATTACCCAAATAGTCATTCCCTGCCTTGGTCTTTGGCAAGGTTCCCACAAAATCCATAGAAATTGAATCCCATTTCCACTTGGGCACCTCCAAGGATTGGACCTTTCCTTGAGGTCTACGATGCTCAATCTTCACCTTCTGACATGTCAAACACTTAGCCACAAATTCAACCACTTCTCTCTTCATATTGGGCCACCAAAAAGTCTTCTTCATGTCCTTATACAACTTATCCCCTCCAGGATGCATTGAATAAGGAGAATTATGGGCTTCTTCCATCAATCGTCGTTTCAGATCACCACGATTCTGCGGTACACACCATCTTCCCTTAAATCAAATACTTCCCTCATCACCAATGGTGAAATCCAACACTTCTCCTTCATCAATCTTCTTCTTTATTGTCTTTAACTTCTCATCTTCCAATTGACTTTCCCTTATCTCATCATAAATGGATGGTTGAACCACCAGGGCATTCAACATCCTAGCCAGCTCACCATGCCCCACTACTTCCAAGTTCAACTTCTGAAATCCCACACACAACTGGTCTGGTACTACCATCACATTCACCGTATGCTCTGACTTTCTGCTTAAAGCATCTGTCACCACATTAGCCTTTCCCTCATGATACTGAATATCCAATGTATAATCACTCATATACTCCAACCATCGTCTCTGCCTCCCATTCAAGTGCGTCTGGGTGAAAATGTACTTCAAACTCTTATGGTCCGTGAAAATCCTACAAGTCACCCTATACAAGTAATGTCTCCAAATCTTCAAGGCAAACACTATTGCAGCTAACTCCAAATCGTGGGTTGGGTAATTCCCTTCGTGAACCTTCAACTACCTCGAGGCATAGGCAATCACTCTTCGATTTTGCATCAACACACATCCCAATCCCAACTTCGATGCATCACTATACACGTCATATAGATCACTTCCATCCGGCAAAGCCAGCATAGGTGTTGTGGTTAACCTTTCTTTCAAGATCTTAAATGCCTCCTAACACTCGGGAGTCCACAAAAACTTATGCTCCTTTTTCATCAAACTTGTCATGGGCTTTGAAATCCTTGAAAAATCCTTCACAAACCTTCTGTAATAGCCTGCTAAACCCAAGAAACTCCTTACATTCGATACATTCTTTGGGGTTGGCTAATCACTCACAGCTCGAATCTTGCTTGGGTCCACTTAAAATCCGTCCTTGGAAATCACATGGCCCAAAAATGCTACTTTCTCCAACCAAAACTCACACTTAGACAACTTGGCATACAACTGATGCTCCCTCAAACATGACAACACTTGTCTCAAATGCTCCTTATGCTCTTCTTCATCCTTCAAATAGACCAAAATATCATCAATAAACACCACCACAAACTTGTCCAAGTATGGCCTAAAAATCCTATGCATCAAATCCATGAACACTGCAGGTGCATTGGTCAAACCAAATGGCATCACTGTGAACTCATAGTGACCATAACGAGTCCTGAAAGCACTCTTTGCAATATCTTGCTCCGCAATTCTCAACTGGTGATAACCCGATCTCAAATCTATCTTTGAGAAGACCCCTGCTCCCTTCAACTGGTCAAACAAATCATCGATCATTGGTAATGGATACTTATTCTTCACTGTCACCTTATTCAACTCTCGATAATCTATACACAACCTCATACTTCCATCTTTCTTCTTCACAAACAATACTGGAGCTCCCTAGGGTGATGAACTAGGCCTAATATAACCTTTCTCCAACAAATCATCCAACTGGGTCTTCAACTCCATCAACTCAGCTGGAGCCATCCTATATGGAGCCTTAGAAATAGGTCCAGTTCCAGGCACTAGGTCGATAGTGAACTCAACATCCCTTACTGGTGGCATACTAGGAATCTCATCTGGAAACACATTTTGAAACTCTTCTATAACAGGAATACCCTCTTCACCTTTCTTTTCCTCACTTTCAACCTCTTAAACACTACACAAAAACAAAGGACAACTCTTCTTAACCAGCTTCTGTAGTTGCATTGCAGACACGATTCTCAACCCTAAGCTTTTCCCTTCCTTCTTATACACCACTTTGGTCTTACTTGGGCTAGTCAATGTGACCTTTTTAGCCGCACAATCAATTTTTGCTTCATACTTTCCCAACCAATCCAAACCCAGAATCACATCAAAGTCATTAAAGTCAAACTCGATCAAATCGGCCAGAAACTCTACCCTAGAGATGGGAATAGGCACACTCAAAAACAATCTCGAACAACTCCTCACTTCCCCAGACGGAATAGACACACCTAGAGAAACTGACTTAGGACTCTCTAACCTGAGACTCCCAACTACTTTCTTAGAAATAAAAGAATGCGACGCCCCTAAAACAAACAAGACTTTCATAGGAAAAGAACTTATAAAGAAAACACCAATTACCACATCATTAGCAAACTCAGCCTGACGACTATTCATCACGAACACATGACCCTTTGGGGCACTTCCCGCACCGCTACTGGTTCCAGGCTTGGTTGTAGGTCCACTAGACCGAGGTGATTTACTAGGTGCACTAGACTCTTTCACCTTCCCAGACTTAACATCAGGTTCCTTCTTGAAACACTCATACTCACGGTGTCCCAACTTCTGACAGTAACGACAAGTTACTGGGTTTCCCTCATAGTCCTTCCCTGGGTGATCTTTCTCACACCGCTTGCAGAAATACCTCCTCTTGGGTTTCTCACCCCTTTGGTTCCCATTCCCCTTATGGTTGGACGACTGACCTCCATTCCCCTTCCCAAAGTTTCCCTTGTTGTCCCTCCTGTCTCCAGAATTCCCTTGGTAATTCCCATTGGGCATGTGCCTCTTTTCACCCCCGTGAAAAGAGTCCGGTTTCTTCCTTTTCTCCCCCAAATGCTCCATCTCCCTCTCCTTAATTCCGTACAGATGGGATGCACGGCCATAGACTTCATCTAGGGTCTCAAAAGTCACTCCCCCTAGCTTCCCTTGGAGGGTCAAGGTTAGGCCTTGCTCAAATCTCTGAGCTTTGATGGTTTCAGTACGGACTACTTTTGGGGAAAACCTCACTACAAGAAAAAGGCGAATTAGCGACGACCTAATTCGTCGCAAAAATGAATTTGCGACGGATTTGCAACTACTTTGGCTAGTCGCTTAAGACCTCGTCGCAAATTCATTTTTGCGACTTATTTTTGGATAGTCGCAAATTTAGCGACGGATTTGCAACGACTTTGTGACTACAATTTAGTGACTAACTTTAAAATTTTAGCAACTAAATCACTGTCCGTCGTAAAATATTTGCGACGGATTAGCAACTATGAAGACCAATAATTTAAGACTACGGAGACCAATATTTTGTGACGGATTAGCGACTGCAAGACTAATAATTTGCGACGGATTAGAGACTACTAAGACCAATTATTTTGCAACTAACCATTCAGTCTCTAAAACAAATCTGCAGTCGCTAAATTTTTGTAATTGACTATAAATATTTGGAGACCATAATTTAGTGATGACCAATGTCAGTCACCGAAAGAAAAGAAAAGGGTTCCCAAGCGTAAATTAAAATAACCAAAATGTCAATTTTATTAAAATATCAAAAATAATATCATCAATTTGTATCAATATAATAAAAAAATAATATTCTAAACCACATGACTAATTGTTTCAAAATCACCACTCATATAAAGGAAGCTACTTCAAATAAGAACTAATGACGATATACAAATATGCCTCCAAATATTAAAGATCAGTAGTTATCCACAAATCGTTCTTGAAGTACATTTATGAAGCGCTCCCTAAACCGTAAACTTTTCCTTTCTTTTGCCCACATACAACCTCTAAGTAGACTTTGTTGGAGCTTATCTCAATTTCTTTGTTCTTATATTCCTCAAGTTTTTCCATATATTCTCCCTGCATTAAGATATGTATTAGTAAATATGGTCTCAAATGTTCAAATCATAAAACATGCACCAAAGGACTTATGTGCCAGCATAAAAAGTAAAATTAAAGACCCTTAATTAGATTACAGATAAGAACAATCACCAACACTTGAAAACTCTCAAGACTAGTATTGGTACTTTGTAGCTATCTAAATAAAAGACTAACCTGAAATTCATACTCATTGTTTCGGCAAAAAAAGAGCTAACCGGGCCTCGAAGGGGTGCCTGAGAACCTCGAATTTGGGCCTTGAATCGACCTGCAAAATGAACCCCGAGCCCCGGGGGTGGACCCCGAGGTGGAGCCTCCGACGCCAAAGTTAGTAGCCAAACAATGCATATATTGAGAGGAGTTAAGGGGAGAGAGTGAAGGAGTATGGTCATCTTAGATGATAAGAGTGACCTTCTTTACCTTTGGCCCCTTGAGGGGTATATATAGGCATACATGGTGGGTGTTAGTGAACCCTTAAAAGTACATATGTGGGTCGTTGAAGGCCATATTGATGCATTTTACTTATTTGGGACCTTTTAGACCTTTTTATGCCCTTTTTTGGGCTTATATGGGTAGAATTAACCAAGACTAAAATGGGTATGACCATTTTAGTACCCAAACACTCATGAAGCAATGCATTTACGCCCGGCTTCAAAAGTTTATCCAACATATCAAGAATAACCATAATTAAGCAACTCTGTATCACAAATCAATACAGAGATGAGAAAACTTATAAGAACAAAACAATCAATACAATGAATTCACATAAACCTAAAGTCACCGTACCTATAATTAAATCTTGGCTGTAAGGATGTAAGCTCAATCAGGGTATCTAGATCAAATTTAAGTAGCAAATGAGTCACATTTGGTGCGGCCTGCTGATATTGTCAATAAGAAGCTGTAAAAAAAAAGAGATGATATCAATAGAAAGCCACATAACAAATTCAATAGTATAAGCAACTCACTAAAAATACTCTAGCACCTAGAGTATAATTTAAGCACACCCAGATATAACTGCTATTATCCGCAATCTGGCCTTCTTGTTCACGTGTCTCTAGGCACGGAGCATAATCATCTATCAAGGAGCTTGCAGAATTAGATTTCAATAGCAACTGAACTAGCACAACCATACGAGAGCTGGCAAAGATAAGGACAATAGACATGACTTAGTTTCCATTGTAAGTACAATGAATATTTAATAAAATAATCCACTAGCAAGTGATGCATGAAGTATGAACTATGAAGGAGAGTAAGACTAAATAAAGTTGGGTATTGGCTAACTAAGAAACATTCACTAATGTTATTTAGAATGGTTGATCAGTTATAGATGTAAACAGCCTCAAAAACAAAAATCAAAACTTTATAAATTAAAGAATATTGAGGCAGAATGATACATAAAATGAATACCTCAAAGAGCTCATGATTTTGATTGAGCATTGTTGAATAAGTGGCTGTAGATCATATCTCACATACTCTAACCAATCAACCACATTTAGAGGAAAAAAAAAAGTTGGAATAATATAACTTGGGATCTTTACATTGAAAATAATTAGGGCTTTTTGCATAATCAATCACTTTTGATAGGTTTTTCATTAATTGACTATGATAATCCTAAAATTTGCAATTGGCAGCTAGATTAAAATCAATTCTCAATGGAAACCAGAGTTAAAATCAATTCAATCAATTCGCAAATAAATCAACTCGAAATTCAATCAATTTAATTAGATTAAAATCAATTCGCAAATCGCAATGGAAACCAGATTTTAAAAAATTGGGCAAAAAACTCAATGATAAACTAAAATTCACAATTGGCCAATTGTAGTAAGAGAAAGATGGAATGGACAGTAGGAAGGGGAAGAATACGTGACTAACCTGGGAGGAGATGTGGTGGCGCAGCGGCGACAGATTAAGACGACGACGACGGGTTGATTGATTACTCTGAAGTTCTGAACTTGGCCTTCTGTTTTGTTTTTGTTTTTTTTTTTTTTTTTTGGGGGGGGGGGGTGTGGGGAGGAGGAAAAAGAGTATGTAATTACGTATTATGAATGACTCAAGTAAAAAAGGAGGAAGCCCTAGTTAATCTCTGGGATAAACAAAATTTGTTTATCACATGGCATTTTGGTAAATAAATGAACAACTTTATTTAGTCATCATTAATGTAGGATCCACTTTTATGGAAAAAGTTGTTGATTTATTTACAAAATTGTCATGTGATAAACAAATTTTGTGAATCTCAGAGATTAACTTGTATTTACCCGTAAAGAAGAGTGATTTAGTTCTTGGTTTGAGGGAACAACAATACAACATGCAATACTAAGGGTTTTTTTATGAATTTTTTTCACTATTACCCAAAAAAAAACACACAAAATTATTTTTTACTACCAAAATTTTTAAAAGTTTTACATTACCATAAAAAAAACTAAATTGTTTTTTTCAACCTACGTAAAGAAAACGGTTAAAAAAAATTCTTCGATTTTCGTGCGCAAAACATGTTTTTCATAAGATTAAGGGAGCATTTTCGCCTTGTAGATTCAAATTGAGGTCAGAATTGACAAAAAATGATCGAAAATGAGTCGTTTTGAGTATTTTACGCAAGTCGATGTATTTTTAGACTCATAAAAGGAAACAATTATTATCATTTTTGTCAATTATGACCTCAAATTGGATCCAAAGTATCAAAACCCCTAAAGACCATGTATTTGGCACAAAAATCGAATAATATATAAATTTCGATTAGATTTTTGGTGACATGTGGTAAAAAACAATTTTTAATTTTTTTTTGTGATAAAATCAAAGTTTTGGTAGTAAAAAATTAATTTTGTGATTTTTTTTTGTGGTAAAAGTCAAAAAAATCCTTTTTAATTTCTCCTTTAATAATTTTTTTTTATTTCTCTTTTAATAAATTTTAACAACAATAGTAGCAACTATCGAATAGTTGCAATAGCAATCGCAATTTTTTTTTTTTTATAAATAATTTAAATTGTTAACCCAACAACTATAATTTAGTCGCAAAACTTATAAGAGTGTCGTCGCAGATTAGAGACCGCATAACAACTACTGCAAAATCGGCTGCAAAATTTGCGACTATTCATCTTTTTCAGTCGCAAAAATAATTTTTGCGACTTATTATTATGGTAGTCGTAAAAATCAGTTGCTAATTAGCGACCACGTAGAAACTATTACAAAATTAGTTGCAAACTTTGCGACTACTCGTCTTTTTCAGTCGCAAAAATAATTTTTGCGATTGATTATTATGGTAGTCGCAAAAAACAGTTGTTAATTTCCCTTTTTCTTGTAGTTCTCATCAACTCAATGAACTTGTTGTAGTATTCACTTATTGACATGTTTCTCATTCTCAGGTTGGTAAACTCCATGCACTTCTGTTTTCTAAGGTAGGAAGGGTAAAACTTTTCTCTCAAGGCTTCCTTAACTCATCCAACCCAAAGTTTGGCTTTTTCAACAGCTCACCTTTTCTTTGGGCCCACCATAAATTAGCTTCCTCCCTCAGGTAGTAAACCCCATTGTTCACCCTCAGCTCACTTGGGCAATTGATAGCATCAAACAACTTGTCAAACTCCCTAATCCAGTTTTCAAGGTTGGCTGGGTTCTCCCTTCCCAAGTAAACAAGTGGTTTAGCTGCAGCTACTCTCTTAAAGACTTCACTATAGGCATCAAGCTCGGGATTTCGGTGTTCCCTTTTCACCACTTTCGTGATGTTCTCAGTAATATGGGTTAACTGCTTAAGGACTGTAGACACCTAAAAATGTCTCCCCAAAACTAAACCTGATGATGAACAACCTTTCACCGCCATTATTGGTCGGGTTGAGTATTTAATTTTTGGAGTGCTTAAATCCATATTTCCATTTCATAAACCAACCCAATTCCTAGCCCATTTCCCCAAACCATAACTTATATTCCTCTTTTCGTGCCTTAAAACCCAAAATAATTCAATTCGTGTCCTTTAAAATCATTCATTTCGTGTCCTTTTTATAAAAATGTTTATTTCCGTTTATTTTGGTCCATAATCTGGGTCCAATGATTAAATAGTTGGATGAGGCTTGAAAAAAAGAGATTTCCAACGATATATTATAGGCCCAAATCCGAGTTATAACGAATAAGTTATGACCAAAATATTAAACTGAGCCCAAACCGAACCTAAGCCCACCTTACCTACGACCCAATGATCATGTGGAGGGTCCAAATTATTTAATTCCATTCCTAAAACAATTAGGATTAATTAGAATCTTCTATAAGTTTCTAAAAGATCTTGATTATCCTTTTTGAAAAGATAAGACTAAATAGTTTGAAATTGAATAAAACTCCTTTTTTTGAAAGTCCTAATTCTATTCGAATCGAAAGACGTTCAAAGATAGACAAATAATATTTTCGTGCCTCAGAGTTTTTATCCAAATCTTAGATGGTTGGATAGCCCTTGAAATTATCTTTCCAATGATATATTATAATATCAATTCCGAGCTATAACGGAAAAGATATGAATAAAATGTCAAACTCTATCCAAAACTGACACCGTCTCACTATTTCGGCTATATCTTTTATTCTATAAAATATTTTAATCTGATTCCAACTATATCTTATTCTGATTTCTGGATCAAAAGATATGATAAAAACAAAAACCACAAAAACTGCAGTCTATCGAGTTTTATTCCGATTTAATTCGGATCTTATCTTGTTTTCTTCGACCCTTCTTTTTTCTCTATAAATAGAGGTCATATCTCCCCTTTTTCAAACATCAACAAGGTTGATCATCAAATCCTTCTTTCTTTCTCTCTTTTACACCAAAAATCATTCTCTTCTCTCTTTCCCATATCCTAAGCCTTAAACCTATATTTCTAATTACACCATTCTTCCCTTAAGCACTCCAAAGAGTCTATACTAAACCCGAGGTTCCGTCCTTAAACCAAGGCGTGAAAGGTATAAATAACTGAGGGTTTGGACCAAATAAAATCTATATTTATTTAATTTAATTTTCATTTGCTTTATATTTTTATTGAAGTTACTAACAGTTTATTCATGATGTAGCAATTTAATGGAACACGCGGAATGTGAGTAATTAATTAATTTAATTACTCTTATTTTATTTTAATATTGCTAGTATCATGATTAGGGTTATTTTATATTTAATTTAACTAACGCTATTATTGTTAAATTGCTTCCAATATTAATGTTTATTCTATTATTATTTTTATGATCACTATATTGCATGTTTAAAGGGAATATGTAATTGAAAATCACGCCTAATAAGATAATTTGGACAACCGGTTTAGGTCCCTTTTTAATCTTGTTGTTTAATTCAAGTGATCACAAATATTTTAGAATTATATGTTGCATTTATATTAAACCAATTTAGCTTAATAATATATTGGAGCAAATTGAATCTCTGTTTGTATGCCTTTGAGATCGCAGGAATCATTTTTCACTATAAGAATCGAGTAGAGGCCAATACGGGCGAATGTGACTCCATGACTCACTTCGTACCATCATCCCCGATCCTCCTTTCGTGGTTCCGAACCATATGGAGTTAGTAATCTCATGGATTATGAATGGGGTGTAACCTTCACGGGTCAATCGTTGTTGCCTTCGTTGTCCCTTATTCGTGGTTGCCTTTTATGATCCGTGAATGGTTTACAAGTTCCTTAAAAACTTGTTGGCGGCTCCCTACTTTCATTTTCCCTAATCGTGTCCCTTATCGTATTATGTCAATTCCCACTTCCTATGAGTGCCAAGCATATTCACCACATGCTTTTACGTAGGCGCACTTCAAACGACGCCTACAAGGACCTTTCCAACTTTAAAACCAGTGCGCTTACTCCTTAATTGATCCCTGATTCTTGGAGACATACTTCCTGGGTTTAATTACCACACTTTGAGAATTAAAACAAGTTTTATCACATAAGAATTTAATTCACTTAACAACATAGAGAAATTTCAAATAATTCATTTTATTTCATTAATAATTAATGAAAATACAACTTTGTCATTTAGGACAATTATTGAAACATGA
Source organism: Chenopodium quinoa (assembly GCF_001683475.1). Taxonomy (NCBI): domain Eukaryota; kingdom Viridiplantae; phylum Streptophyta; class Magnoliopsida; order Caryophyllales; family Amaranthaceae; genus Chenopodium; species Chenopodium quinoa. Next base: position 379,523 of record NW_018745395.1, read on the forward strand.
AACAAAAACATAACATAGTTAAAAAACAATCAAATAACACTATGGGCATAACCATCTTCAATAGGATCATAATCCGGATCATCACTTATATTACTTGGTTCGGCCATGAGAGTTGGGTTATAACCACTATAGCTTGGAATAAGGCCTGATGAGCTTAACCCAGATTTACTTATATTTCTGCTCGGGCCATGAATGTAAATTGGGATTTTTTTTCGGGCTTACATCCCCACGAGGTTGGCTTGAAGAAGCTTTGGGGTTTTGAGCTTTTTCGTTTGTAGTTTGAGAACGAGTTCTGGGCCTTTTTGCAACATGGAAATGGGCTTTTGGGCTAGGTTGTTTTGAAGATTCATAGCTTGAAGTATGGCTAAGAGAACGGTAATGATTGCTCCTACCAAGAGGTGGTATGGACTCATCACTAGATTCCACATACTCATGTTGCTTCTTTGGGTATGAAAAAGGTACTTGGGCATTTAAGAAGTACATTTGGTCATTAGGTCCAAAGGTTCGATCTTTTGGGATTGTGGGAATTTTCACAGCTTTCCTCCTTGGTTCATACTTGCGCTCCACATAGTGCAAGTCCCTCTTAAGGCTAGACATGGTTGCCAACCATTTCCCTTCATGATGATGTTTCTCATTCCACATTCCGTCTTCCTTGATCACATCCCCATATTTGTCAAAGAGAGAATGGTATATCTTAATCCTAGGTAAATGGGCCAAAGACAAAAGGACCATCCAAGGTTGTTGGGTCAAGACTTCCTCACCATCCTTCTCATAAAGGGTCGAGGTTTTAAGTAAAAATTCCAGTCATGAACTCACTAACTGAGACTCCACTATCTTTCAAGTAATTAATTAATTTATTAATCATGTTTAAAAAGGGATTAATTTTAAAAGCATGTTGAATTTATTAAAAAGGAGTTTGGATTGTTTTCATTAAAGGTTGAATTATTGGATTTAAAAGAGGATTTATTGAATCATTGAATTATTATTATTATTATTATTATTATTAATGCTTTATAAGCATGTTAGTAATCCCACTATGCGGATTTGGTTTATTGATAAGGCCTTGGACTTTGTATGACCGGGTCTTTCCTCAAGAATAGCCTTGTAACATAAGGAGACTAGCTTGGGGGTGTGCACACTTGGGAGAGGAATTGGTTTAATTAATTTCATTGGTTTTATTGGTTTATTATGAGGAATTGGTTTTTATAATATGAGAAATTGGTTTTAAAATAATTGGAATTGGTTTTATTGATTGTTGAGATTGGAATATTGAGAATTTGGTTTTGAATCATGAGTTTTGAATTATTGGAACTGGTTTTAAAGCATGTTTGCAAATAAATTGAGTTTAATTATCTTGCACTTACCGTACTTAGCATATTTTGCTAACCCGTACTTCTTATTTGTTTTGGTTCGCCTTGTTTACCGTAATGTTAAGTAGTGTTATTTCAGGTGAAGTGAATAAAGTGATGCATTGGAGTCCCGGGATTTGGTTTCACTAAATTAGGAATCTTGGTCTTTGTATTTAATTTGAGTACTCATAACATTGGTTTCTATTTATAGTTATTATTAATAAGAAGAGTTTTGAAGTTTCCGCTGCAAAGTATTGTTTTGTTTAGTAAGTTTAGTAGCCTTGCGTAATCACGCGGCGGTAATACGCCTAACTCTATCTATACGGTATAATTATATGTATTATACTAGTATTTCCGTTGAGGGAGATTTGGGGATGTTACATGTCATTTTATGGTTGGTCCTTTTTTGAACAAAATAATTTAAATACATTTTCTAATTAATTAATGAAATAAAAACTTTTTCAATTAAAAATTTTAAATAAAAATCTTGAATCATAATTAAAAATTAAATAAATAAAATTAAAAAAAAATCTCATCCACCTCCACTCACCCACACTAGCCTTCCCCCCCCCCCCTGCCAGCAGCCGGTGGCCAAAAACGGCTTCTTTCCACCGTTGCCGGCGACGGGATCGTCGACCCCACCTCCTCCCCCTCCTCATCCCTTTCACAATTCCCACATCCCCAACCCGACTTTCCCGTTCATCCCTCAATTCAACTCCCCCAATTCAACAGCCCCCAACCCCAAAACCCTAATCCCAGCCCACGAAACCACCTGAAACGACACCCAAACTCATTTATGGTGGTTTCGTGGGTTGGGTTTAGGGTTTTGAGGTAATGTTTCTGAGTAGAGAAGGGGGAGTGGGGCGATTCAGGTGGGGGACGAGGAGAGGGGCAGTTTTCGATTAGAGGAAATGGGTGGTGTTGCCGTGTCGGGGTAGGGGTCGAGAAGCGGCCAACGGGGATGGGAAATTATTAAACTAAAGGAGTAGGGTGTCATGGGTGGGAGAAAGGGAGGGGAATGGGGTCACTGGCCGCCAAGGGATGGAGGTGGTCGCCGGCGCCGGCCACTGGCAGGGGTTGGCAGTGGTTGGGGGAAAAGGTGGTTGGGCTTTTTTTTTTCATGATTTTTTTTTTGAAGGATATGATTTTTTTTAAATGTTTATATTTTTTTTTTACTTAATATAATTATAGTTAAACACTTAATTAGATTTAATAAAGTAATTTTACACAAAAAATGACCTGTTTGGTAGGTTGTAGGTCTTTTGGCCTACTAAAAGAAAAGACCCCTTAAAAGTCGACTTATTTTGAGTTAATAGAAAGGTTGACTTATTTTAAGTTAACCACGCAAAGGTTGACTTATTCTTGATAAATTTTCCAATTAAAAATGAAAAAAAGCTGACTCTACATTGGTACGTTATAATGTACCATTATGCATGTATAATCAACCCTGTAGCAAGCCCAGGGCAGGTGGGGCAACCGCCCTGGGCCCATCACATTAAAGATCAATTTAGTTATAATCAAGCCCCCAAATTAAGTAATTAGAAAAAAATAATAATAAGTACTCCATATTTGAGTAATTCTCAACAATTTTCAAAGTAGATTAAAGTCATTAAATACATCATTTAGTTTTCTATAATTAAATTTATTGAATATTTTAAAAATTTAATTTCTGGAGTAATATAGTACTCGTAGTTTCTCTTTAAATTAGTTTTTCCAAAACCTACACAAAGTCAAAGTAGTCCTTAATAAATATGCTAATTAACTATGAGTATCTCTTAAATTTTCAATGCTGGGCAATATCAATTCTGTTTGGCTTCGACTGTCTATCGTCACTCTCTCATCAATTCAAATTATGTTATATTTTCTAATAGTTCAAGTTTCATGTTCAATTTATCAATTAGTTCATTTTAAAACTTTTATCTCTTGTATTTTTTATATAGTTAATATAATTTGTTCAAAAACATAATTAATACTCCGTATAATTTGTGTTTGATGATTTTTATTCGACAAATTGAATTTAATCAAGAAAAATAAAATAAGCAACAACAATTAGTTTCATTTAGTTTGTTTTCTTTTTCTTTGGTGTGGAATAAAATGATGAATAGAAGTATGGAACAATGACTTCTTATTATTTGCTCTTATAAATAAAACAAATGATACTACGGAGTAATTTGTATCTTTTATTTTTTTTTTTTTTTTTTTGAAGCAATTTGTATCTTTTATTTTTCAGATTTGATATTAGAATTTTGGAGTTAAAATTGAAGTAGCTAGTCTTTTTTCTTCAAAAAATAAATAAATAAAAAAAATGAAATTATAAAATACGAGTATTTTTTTTTTGGTGCAAATAAAATACGAGTAATTTTCTTTGGGGATTGCCCCTGATGATCACCAAAAAAAAAAAAAAAACTTATTAATTAGGGCCTCATATCATATATTCGCCCCAGGCCACCAATATCTCAGAAACGGGTCTGTGTATAATGTACTACTATTTAAAGTATAAGTTATCTTAATAGTACTTGTTGTGTATTATTATGCATGTAGTGATACTTTTTGCTATCTTATGTTGTTACATATTTTCTCCCAAAATACCTACCCTATGTCACCTATTAATCTATTATGCATGTAGTGTTACTTTCTGACATCCTATATGTTTGCTAACTAATAACAATTATGCGTTGATACTTAACCCTTGCTACCCGTGCATGACTATTTTTGTTGACAAAACCGTACATGGGCTAAAAATATAGTCATTTCGAAAACCGTACATGGGCTTTAAATTTAAATTAATCCAAGTTTAATTAAGCTAGTTGTATAATACATTTGAACTACTTAAATTTAAGGCTTTTAAGCCTCATAAACCATGTATTTAATCAATAAGACAGCACAAGTAGTTGACATTAAACAAAGAGATCAAGTTAAAAAAAAAAAAAGCTGGTACTTAACAATCATATATGATATCAAAGATCATGCACCCAATTATATACACTAACATTAATCAAACAGTTTATTTTACTAAATATAATCGAATTAAAAACCATATATTATAAATTTTTTGTCTAACTTGTACAACTTAACATTGGACCGTGCCATCACGCCTTCTGTACGTAACTACAAAATATTGCTTTCACCTCTAAACTCAATTGATAAGCCACCATTTGGCAATTTTTGTGGGACCCTCTCCAATCTGGCAGGAGAAAGATTCATAACATAACCAAATAATTATAAATTAAACTTAGTGCTTAACAAGTTAACATTATCATATTACACAATATAGTTCAACTTAAGCAAGTAATTAATAAAGTTTGAAGAATTTCTCTAATTAAATTTGTTTATTTCTTCTCTTTAATTAACAAGTTTTTGGTTTTGAGAAGGCCTGTTCTTTTGCTCTTCTGTTTGCTCTCTGCATTTGTGTATTTGCGGAAGTAGCAGAATTGCATAAGCAGGAAAAGGCCTAGCTTAATTACTTCATCACAAGAAGTAATTAATAGAGATTATTCAGAGTAATCACTTGCTTATTAATTAGTCTCCATATCTATTAGTCGTAATGGCGGATTTATCCAAAGGTACACATATTAAAGTTTTTTAATTCTTCTTATGAGTTTCCGCTAAACTAGCTGATATTTACATATATTAACATGTTAAAGGTAAGATTTAGCTAGAGGGTTTTATGTTAAGCTATAATGTGCATGCACCTCACATGTCGTTGCATATATAAAACATAATTAGAAACATAATATTGTTGGAATAGATGATTATTAGATAGTCTATAACATCATAAGTTGTTTTCTTGTGTGCTTTTACTTTTTTTTCGGAATTTCAATAACTACATCAATGGGTTAATTATTATGAAGTACGGAGTATTAGATGTGATATAGAATGCCCATAAGGCTACAAAAGTCCTCTTCTTGGTGTGTGTATGCCTATAAGAAGCCGCATGTACCACATATGTCTAGCATATATGAAAAACAAGCATCTATTTTTTTTTTTAAATTATAGTAATACTTGTATAAGCTACATCTAGCATATATGAAAAACAAGCATCTATTTTTTTAAAAAATTATAGTAATACTTGTATAAGCTATTCATGTACTTGTGTTATGTTTGAAATAATGAATAGGTAACGAGGACAAAAGTGTTACGAAGACGAGTAGCTTCAAGATCTTTGGGAAAAGCCCAGCACGTACCTTGTCTTCCAAGAAAAGTGCAAATCCATTAATGAAGATGTTCTCCCGCAGCAGGAAGTTAGGTATTTTCTTATCTTTTCTTATCTCTTTAATTTTTATTTCTTCAACTTGCAAAGATAATTAAATAATGTGTCTATCAGTCAATTAATTAAAACGTGTATGGGTTAAATTAGTTTGATTTAATCAACCTTTATAATAATAAGTTCCAATTTTATAAGAAAGTTATATTTATCATCACACCACTTTATATAAAATACGTGTATAACTGTATAATATGATAACTAAATTGTTTTTCTTTTTGTGAAAGAACATGGTAACTAATTTTAAACAATTGATTATTTACTTATTCTATTCTTCTAGTATAGTAACATCTAATAAAGACAAAATAAATCTATTTCATAGTAGAAAAATATGATACTCCGTAGTTATAAATTACGACATGTTTATGAGGTGTGCAATATTAAAGGTGCCAAGAGAACAGGTAAAACGGGCTAACGACATGGCTAGAAGATGTCGTATTACTTTGTCTACCTTTTCTTAGTTTGTTGTTCTTTTGTTATTGTAAAAAAAATATGTGTAAATAGAATTTGTTGAAAATTTGAAATTCTCTATGTACGGTACAATGTTCTATGGCAATTATTCTATTCTTCTTACATAAAAAAAAAGGCCATAAATTGAAATCTAATCTTTTACGTACCTTTGATTAATTCAACCATAAACCGATTTAGCTATATAATTTGTCATCCATAAACGTATTTTGTACTCAAACATCACCTTCTACATACCTTCATACTTATTCAACAAAAAATGAATATTCTTGGGCTGAAATTTCTTCTTGTTTACGTACTCTAATATGATAATAAGTCAACGAGCTCAATTGTATCATAACATGCATGCATAAGCATTGCGCCCAAAATCCATTATTGCCGACATATATATAATATGAAATCATAATTATTTGATTATTATTATATTGGACTCAAGCTAGAGCCTTATTTTTCGCTTCCTTTCTCTCTGTTTCTTCTTATCTAAACTAAGTGTTACTCTAAGACCATCTCTAATGGTAAGACTCTAGTGAGTATTTTTAGGAGAGAGATAGTATTTTTTGCAATGTATACAAATAAATTGGTATCTAAACTTAGCAACTCCAAAAGAAAGTTGCTAAGTTTGGATACTCAACTTTGAGTCTCATTTGACAAAAAGTGTGGGCCCTTGTCAATATTCTAATATATTTTGTAATTTATTTAAGTTTTACTTATTTTTTTTATTATTTTTTAATCTTATAATAATTGATGGGGCATAAATTGAAAGTGACATTTGTATATTTTAGAGAGTCTCACCACTGAGAATTTAGACTTCATGTGAGTTGCTAAATTGAGAAAGTAGGTATGGTATCACCATTGGAGGTAAAAAAAAAAAAAAAAACTCATTTTGTATTTCAATACTCAAACTTGAGTCTCACCACTGGAGATGGTCCAACAATAGATAACATATAGACACTGGTGTTAAAAGACCCATTCAACCAAAAGATTATGCTCCATCACACGAGATTCCATTGGGCTTGAAGTGTGGATGAAGCATGGACTCTCCTTGAATATCTATCTGATCACGGTTGCTTGTGTGTAGATAAGAAAACTGATGGATCGGAGTATGCTGATGAAAGCGACCCAAGTAACACTATTGAAGCAGATACTGAGGTGATCGGAGAGACAGCTCCGGCAACTCTCCTAGAAAAACTCACAGAAGATGCTCCAAAGTTTATTGAAGAAGTGGTTAGTACTTATGCTAATAAGACAGAGAATCTGGCTTCAGAGTTGTAAGTTATATATATTGTCTTTTCTATACTGCCTATCTAATTTGTAAATCATTGGATCATTTTTATAAGGAATTTTATATACATAAAAGAACATTTTATGTAACGATTTTAAACAAAATTAAATACTAGAACATCTTTATGGATGGAACAAAAAAGAGATCGGATTATGCACATCATACTTTTTAATTTGCATGTAATAAGTGCTTTTGACTAACTTATTAATTACGAGTATGAACTTTATTTTTATGGATCTATAGTTTTTGCTTAACTGTTGTTGAATACATTTATACATGTGTTTTAAAGTGAGGTAAATTGGTGATAATATTGCAGGACAAAGGCTATTCCAGTTGCCGAATCCAAAGAGTCTACTCCAGGTAATTTTAATTATAATTAAGCATCCAATAATGTAATTCTTTAGTGTCAAATTTTATCATTATAATATATACTGACAATACTGTATACTAGTTAATGACCAATGCACGTACTTTCTTATATTTTGTGTAACACATAATTTTGATTTTTGACAATTGATATCCTTATTTTAAAATTAGGTTATGCCATTGAAAAATAACACCATTTTGACAATTAAATTAAGGTTATGACATTGAAAAACATAATATCCCCATGATAATTGGATTATCTCACATTCTTGTATGTGTGCGGCAAGTCATCATAGGATTATTTCATTAGTGTTACAATAGTTACTCGGGCAGTGTTATAGGGTTATTCGGATGGTGTTATAGAGTTGTTACTTTGTCAGTGTTATAAGGGTTACTTGGTTAATTAGTGTTTTAGTGAAAATTCTACTGTGGTCGTTTGAAATATGACTATCATAATATTTTAATAAGCAACATTTATGGACGTGATTGCAGCAGCTGAAGAGAAGAAGAAGCCAGAGTTCTTTAGCAAAATAAAGAATGGAGCTGAAAAGGCCAAGGAAGAGCTACAAAGTAAAGCCAAGGAAGAGCTAAAGAAGGTAGAAGGCGGTCTTACGGAAGCATACAAAGCATTCACATCAACATACAACAAGGCCACAACAATTGAGCAACAACCTATAGATGACAAGAAACTCCAAGATGTTAAAGAGGTCAAAACCGATGAAGCGGCGAACGTGCCTGTGCCATTGTCAAGTCCAACTCCAACAGGGCTAGACCATCAAGATGATAATGTTGTGGCTGCTACCAGAGCGGCTGAGCCAACTAAAACGGAGGCAACGACAACGACGACGACAACGGAGGCAGCTAGTCAGCCAGGAGATAACCCTGAGAATAAGCAAGAGGTAAATTGTTTCACTTATTTGGCAGAAGAGCTACAAAAGGTGTGTGCAACATGGAACAACAACAACAAGAAAGAAGAATAGTGTTTATATTTTAATTCTTTTTGCATGGATATATGTAAATGTATCCAATGGTGTATAATTGGGTTTTAATTTTAATTTGCAATTTTAAATTTGTATTGAATTGGTTAATTACAAGGTTGCATGTATAACCTTGTTGGGTGTGGAATGATTGCAAGGATACTTTGTGAATATCATAATATTAATTGATCCTTTTGTTATATTTTCGTGCATGTAATTGTACGTAAAGAAGAAATTTCATAGTTATCGATGTATTTATAATTAATTGCTCAGTGTACTTTTTTTCCTTACAGTTTTATTAATGAGAGAAGAAAATTAAGAACTGAACTGTATTTATTGGAGCTGAGCTGAAAATAATCTGAAAAGAACAGGCCCTAAGACTAGTACATTCTATGGAGTAATTTCTTTATTTACTTGTTTTGGGCAAAATTATTGTTGTATTACATATATTTTTTAAGTAATACTTAGTAGTTCGAAAGATAAATAATATATATAATTTTTTTTTTTTATCTATTTTGAATATTGTGTAACTAACATTTGGCAATCATACTATGGAGTATTTGCAATTTTGCATACACTCCATGACTCTTTGTTTATGAATATGATTTCTTATATTATAATAATAAATTGAATATAATAATTACAATTTACAACCAAAATCAACATAGTTGCAAAAGCAAATCCCATGTACACCTTTTCTTGAAGTGATCAAGTTAAATTATTTTGCATTACTAATATTGTATTGAAGTTAACTTTCATATAAAAATGAAAGTTAGTAATTTTAAAACTTTTTATTAAATATGGACCAACAATTGTTAATATTATTATTAAAATAACATGTTGATTAGATATTTTTGTTGATTTAGCGGTCGTTTTATTGAAAATAATGTGTGTAGTTTAAAGATATGACATGTTCATTAATTGTTTAATTACAATACCAAAAATAAAGTGGGAATATAAATTGTTTATGCTAATTTTCGTTAGGTGGGATTGAATATCAAAATCTAGGCTACGGATCAACTAAATAAAACCGTGAATAAAACTAATGCAACTATAAAGAAATAACACAAAGAATTGTTGACGCGGAAAACCCGATGAAGGTAAAATCCGCGGGTAGAATGAGGATTTACCAAACTTTCACTATGCAAAATATCAAAGGAATCGATTTACAATGTATGCTTAAAGTATTTTAGTAGCTAGGTTGCAATGTGTCTACCGTTGATAGTGCCCTACCTGTTTAGGGTGAAAATACCCTAAGACACGTGGCCCAATAAAGGCTTGACACGTGTCAATCTTTCAACAGTCTGCAAAGGCCCAATCCCTTTGCGACACGTGTCCCTTGTACCCTAATTGAGGTACAGTTCTCCCTTACTATAAATAGTAAGGGTAGACCTCATTTATGGGGATCACACATTAATTACAACCACACAAAAACAAAGCCAAAACCTACTGAAACGCTCTCGAACCGAGAAGCTTTTATCGTTCTTATTCCACTTCGAAAAGATACTAACTTAATCTTCGGAGGCGGAACTCCCACCCCCATCCGGAGTCTCCGTTACTTGTGCAGGTACAGGCGTAAGAAGGAAGTCTGCTAGGAAATCGTAACTCTCCCGAAGGACATTAAAGACCCCCAAACATCTGGCGCCGTCTGTGGGGAGAGTACTTTCTAGATGACATCTGAGCCTATACTACCTGGTAAAGGCAATCTGCCTACTGGGGAGGTTGAGGTCCATTCGGACCAAGATACAGCCGATAACTATGACTTGGAAGCCTACACTGTTGCGGATGGCTCTTTAAGGACCAAGAACACCCGTTCCAAAGATAAGAGAGAACGGGAAGGGAACCAGGCGGCTCCTAGCAAGCCAACTAGGGGGCCGCTTGGGTTAACCTCTACCGCTGGAGACTCCCCAGTCTCCAGAGATGAGCTCATGAATATGATGATGAGCTTCAAAGGAGAGATCAAAGGCCTTCTGGACAATACAGCCGGCCCCCGTAAGGGTCAGGCGGAAGAAAGGCGTCACGGTAAAAAGACAGCCAAAACAGTAAAAGGTAGAGCATCTACCCCGCATCCGAAGTCAAATATGCCGGCTAGGCTCTTTGATTTCTCAAAGATGCACACTCCTGTAGATGGGGTAAGAAAGCCCGTCCGGCACATTCAGCCGGATGGAACAAAGAAAGTCTATTCTGACGCCCGGACGCTCATCCAAGATAAAAAGACTCAGCGATCCGAGTCGGCATCAACATCGACCTTTCGAGACAGCTTCAATGCTACCTCAGGAAGGCACTCGAGAACAAACAATGACAGCCGGACGAGCGAGGTTTCCGCTCGATCCGGCCCTCATATGATCCAACCGGCAGTGCATGGAACACCGTATACGCCCTTTAGATCCCCCTATGCACAGGCAGGTATTTTCGGGGGGCAGCATCAGCCGCCCGTCCAGCCTATGGACTGGCAGCTCCGGCTGCTCAACCTTGGGGAACAGCCAACGGCGTTCTCCAGAGAAATCACCGAGATGATCCAGCCGTCTAAAATCAAAAACGTGTTGGTAGGCGCCTACGACGGTACCACCAACCCGGAAGATCACCTCATGGCATACACCAACCTGATGTATTTGCAGGGTTTGGATGACGCCTCATGGTGCCGGTGCTTCCCGGCTACGTTGAAAGGGATTGCTCAACGTTGGTTTGGTAACCTCCCAGCCGGATGCATCAATAATTTCAGGACCTTGGCCTACTGGTTTACGTCCAACTTTTCTATGAACATCCCTGCCAAGAAAACAAGCCTTGATCTAGGGGCAATACAACAGGGAGACAAAGAGGGGCTCCGGTCATATGTCAGGCGGTTTAACCTGATGAGGATCCAAATCCATGGATTGTCTGATGACGTTGCCTATACTGATTTCTTCAAAGGCTTAAAAGATGGATCAACTTTTAAGTTTGACTTGGTTAGGAAGAGGGTCTCCACTCTTCACGAGGCGCTCATGAAGGCGGAGGCCTACATTCAGGCAGTGGAATTGTGTGCTGTTAAACTTCCAACGGATTACAAAAGATCCGATAAAAAAGAGAGTCGGCCTACCCAGTCGGCCAAAAAGGAAGACAAGAGAAAGGGGGTATGGGCGGCAGACTCATCCGGACAACCTTTCCAGAAAAGGAAGAGGTCGGATCCGTATGTGCCAAAGTACGAGTTCAACAAGGACTGTGCCTCCATTCTCAACGAAGTAAAGGACCGGTTGAATCTTGAAAAACCGTCTCCTATGAAGAGTCCTATTAGCGCCCGGGATAAGAGCAAATATTGTCTTTTTCACGAGGAAATTGGCCACGACACTGAGGGTTGCTTTAGCCTCAGGCGGCTCTTCGACCGGCTCGCTGATGAGGGGGCTCTCAAATCTTATCTTTCCAAGTCAAGGGGTACTCCTAAACAAGCAAGAGGACCACCCCCAAAGAAGACGGCTACTCAATCGGATATGGATGAGGAAACCATCCTCACCATAGCCGGTGGATTTGCGGGAGGTGGGCCTACCATCCGGGGCACAAAAGACAACATTCGGAAACTGGTCAACTCAGTGGATGAGGGCCAGTCGTCTGAATATTCATTTCCGGAAGTTAACATCTCCGAGAGAGATAGAGGCGAGGTCAGGCGGCCTCATGATGACCCCATAGTCATCGAGTGCAAAATCGCCAATCAAAGAGTTGGCCGGATCTTGATTGATACCGGGAGCTCATCTGACCTCATCAGCTACCGGTGCTTGGAGAAACTCAAGTATAAGCCCAGTAGCATGCATCCGGCCTCATACCCTCTTGTAGGTTTTGGGGGAGGAGTAGTACATCCGGTGGGCATGATTGATCTACCCATCCGGTTCGGAGAGAAGGGTAAGGGCCGGCATATGGTTGTCAAGTTTCTTGTTGTAGAAGAGCTGACTGCCTACAATCTGATTATTGGCCGTCCAACCCTTAACCTCTCAAAGGCAGTCATCATCCCATCTCTAATGTTGATAAAGTTTGAAAGGGATGATGGCACAGTCGGTTCCTTGAGTGGGGACCAAAAGATGGCGAGAGAGTGTTACCTCTCGGACATCAAACCAACGCTTGACACAGGCGGTCAAAAGAAAGAAATTGTTGAACTTGACGACTGTGATCAAAGCTTACCGGCTACAAAGCCAGCCGGTAAAAAGAGGAAGGCGGACCAACTGGCGCCTGTAAAGGAGAAACAATAGCAATCACTGTCCGGGAAGAGGACAGACGTCCTTCGCCCTCAGCCGGCTGGAGAAATAATTGATGTTGTCCTTGAAGACAGCCGGCCAGACAGAACCGTCAAGGTTGGAACGGCTGCGTTTGAAAGTTTGGGATCAGATTTGCTCCTTTTGCTGAAGGAGTTCAAAGATGTGTTTGCCTTTGAAGTAGAAGAGATGCCGGGTGTAAGTCCGGATCTTGCTGTACATAGGCTCGCTGTGGATCCTAAGAAGAAGCCGGTCAGGCAAAAGAAACGGAACCATGGCGAGGAAAGGTCCCAGGCGGCAGCAACCGAGGTCAAGAAACTCTTGGATGCTGGATTCATCCGGCAATGTTACTACCCGGATTGGGTATCCAATGTCGTCCTTGTGAAAAAGCCGAATGGAACATGGCGGATGTGTGTAGATTACACGGACCTCAACAGGGCTTGTCCGAAAGATAGCTACCCGCTTCCAAAGATAGATCATTTGGTAGACTCTACAGCCGGCCATGCCCTGATGAGTTTCATGGACGCCTATTCCGGCTTCCATCAGATACCCTTGTGGAAGAAAGACCAAGAGAAGACGGCTTTCGTCACAGATCAAGGGCTATATTGCTACACGGTGATGCCGTTTGGGTTGAAGAATGCGCCTGCTACTTTCCAGCGAATGATGAACTCGGTCTTTTATGATCAGATTGGAAGGAACGTGGAGGCGTACATTGATGATATGATTGTCAAGTCAAAGCTGCAGGCGGATCATCTAGCCGACCTCCGAGAAACTCTCACCACCCTCAGACGGCATAAAGTCATGTTAAATCCAAAAAAATGCGTCTTTGGAGTTGAGTCCGGGAAGTTTCTTGGATTTTTGATTGATCAGAGGGGCATAGAGGCCAATCCGGACAAAGTACAGGCGGTGATTGACATGCAGTCGCCACGTACCGTCAGGGAGGCTCAAAAGCTTACCGGTTGCCTGGCGGCATTGGGGAGATTCCTCAGCCGGTCAGGTGACAAGTGCCTGTATTTCTTTCAAGCAATCAAAAAGAGGTCAAGGTTTGAATGGGGTGAAGAGGCTGAGGCGGCATTTCAACGGCTGAAGCAACACCTGCATTCTTTGCCAAGATTAGTGAGTCCCCTACCCCAGGAGGCTCTCTACATGTACTTGGCCGTCTTGGATCACTCCTTGAGCGCCGTCCTCCTTGCTGAGAGAGACGGTAATCAGCTCCCGGTATACTTTATAAGCCATGTCCTCCGGAATGCTGAACTTCGTTATCCCATGATCGAAAAATTCGGTCTGGCTTTGTTCAAAGCAGTCAAGCGGCTGAAACCGTATTTTTTAGCACATCCGGTGACCGTTTACACTGATCAGCCGCTCAAAAGGCCTATGACCACTTTAGAGTCATCCGGAAGAATGATTAAATGGGCTGTGGAAATCCAAAGCTTAGAAATCACTTTCGAACCCAGGCGAGCAGTGAAGGGTCAGGCGTTTGCCGACTTCATTGTTGAAATGACAAGGCCAATACAGCCGGATAAAACTGATCAAGTTTGGAGGGTTTATGTAGACGGGAGCTCTACGCTGAATGGTTGCGGAGCGGGTGTAATTATTCACTCTCCGGAGGGGGACAAATACGAGTATGCTCTACGATTCAAGTTTCAAGCTTCGAATAATGAAGCTGAATACGAGGCCCTGCTAGCCGGTATCCGCATGTGTAAGGCAGTCGGGGCAAGGAAAGTTGACGCCTGCTCAGATTCCCAACTCATCGTTAGCCAGTACAACGGTGACTACGAGGCCACCCATCCGGTGATGATTAAGTATCTTCAGGCGGTCAAAGAGGAGGCTGGGGCATTTGATGAATTCAACCTAAATCAAGTACCCAGATCCGAGAATAATCAGGCGGATGCACTATCAAAACTTGCATCATCCGCCACATGTGATACGCCTAGGTCAGTATTCTGGGAAGTCATGGAAAAGAAAAGCATCGAATGCGACTCCATTGGAGTTCTAGATCGCAGCTCTACTTGGATGAACCCCATCCGGGATTACCTGGTAGACGGCACTCTACCGGGTGTCTCATCAGAGGCGGCTGCTCTTAAAAGACGAGCATCAAGTTTCGCAATGCACCAAGGCGAACTTTTCCGGAAGGGTTACTTGCAGCCGCTATTCAAGTGTGTCACCCCAGAAAGGGGAAAGGAAATACTGGAAGATCTGCACGCCGGCTTCTGTGGATCCCACATTGGCGGAAAGACCCTAGCCAAAAGAGCCAGGCGGCAAGGATACTTTTGGCCTACCCTTGAGGCGGATGCATTGGATATGGTAAAAAGATGTGACAAGTGTCAGAGGTTTGGCCGGCTGATCAGGCAGCCGGCAACGAATTTAACAGCTATTCACAGCCCAATTCCCTTTGCAAAATGGGGCATGGATATTTTGGGGCCATACACTCCTGCCCCAGGCGGCAAAAGGTACATCTTGGTGGCTGTTGATTACTTCACCAAGTGGGTTGAGGCCGAGGCGGTTAAGGGCATCAAAACTAAGGATGTCATCTCCTTCATCTGGAGAAATGTCATCACCCGGTTCGGTGTACCAATGTCAATGGTCTTTGACAATGGCCCCCAGTTCGAAACGCCTGTCCTAAAGACTTGGTTGCAAGACCAAGGAATTTCTCATTACTTTGCATCCGTTGGCCGTCCGCAAGCGAACGGTCAAGTTGAAGCCTTTAACAAGCTCATCTCAGGCGGAATAAAGAAGAAGATTGAAAAGGCAGGCGGCCTTTGGGCAGAAGAGTTGACTCATGTTCTTTGGTCCATCAGAACCACTGAGAAGGGGTCAACCGGCGAAACTCCATTCCTTATGGCATATGGCACCGAGGCGGTACTTCCCATTGAATTATATGAGCCAACACTTCGAATCATGTTATATGATGAAGAGGCAAATTGGGAAGCTATGCGCCTGGCATTGGATACTCTTCCTGAAAGAAGGGGCAACGCCGCCTTGCGTCATGAAATCTACCGTCTACGAATGACGAGGGCCTACAACAGAAGGGTCCGTAAACGCCCCCTCAAAGTGGGAGATTTTGTTTTACGAAAACTTGAAGCAACCGGTAGGGCCAGTGAGCAAGGGAAACTGACCCCAAACTGGGAAGGACCCTTCCGGATTTTTGAAGAAGTTAGAAACGGCACATACCGCCTGGAAACCCCAGACGGAATGCGGCTGCCTCGTACCTGGAATGTAGATAACTTGAAAAAGTACTACTTCTAAGGATTTCGTAATTTTTTGTATAGTATTGAAATGAGAAAGCATATAATTTCCATTCAAACTAATGTATTTGCACCTGTCTAGTGGAAGATCACAGACGGAAGAACACTTGTAAAAACCACTGCTCCAAAAAGAGCAGTCATCCGGCGACACCCATACGGGTGATTCGACTGAAGAGAACAGCTCCCTTCCGGGTGGTACATTGTTCTAGCGATCCAATAACTCAAACGGCGTTTGTCTAAAACAATTTTGTAGCCGTTAGATATGATCCTTTGCATCTAGGATTCATCCGGCAAGGACCCAAAAGAGGTCCATCCGGGTGAATCACTGGAGAGAACAGCTCCCTTCTGGGTGGAACATTGTTCTAGCGATCCAATAACTCAAACGGCATTTGTCTACAACAATTTTGCAGCCGTTAGAAATGATCCTTTGCATCTAGCATTCATCCGGCAAGGACCCAAAAGAGGTCCATCCGGAAAAATGAAATTCCTAATGGGCCACCGTAACCACCTAAACGGTTTTACACCCCATCCTATATATAATTGTACCAGACGGGGCAAGGTTAGGTCAGTCACTGACCCCCCATCCGGCTTCCATGAAACGGCTGCCAGTCTACTGTTGGGGTAAACAGGTAGCCATTTCAGGGGCATATTGTGGTATCGCTTCTTCATCCGGCATATATAGAACGGCTGAAATACTTGTAAAAATGCATAAATAAAAAAAATGCTAATAATAGAGGTAGCAAAACCGACTGTGTCGGTTAATAGATTAATATTAATCTAATTGAAATGTTAGCCGGACCCCTGTCCGGGAAAGATACATCGAAAATACACGGCACGCAGGCCGGTAAAAAAAGAGAGAAAATATCAATCTTGCTGTTGCTCTTGTTGCTGAGGCTGCTCCAACCCTTGAGCTTGCCCAACCTGAGTCTCAGCCGTCTGCTCCTGCAGCTGCTCCGGCTGGTTTCCCATTGGCACCCCATCCGGCTCTGACCCTAACCCCTTCTCAGCCCACTCGTCGAAAGGAGGAGGGGCAGGAGTGCCGAGTACTCGAGCTTCATAAACTTCAGAAGCATACAAGTAACGGAGGTTGAAATAGTCAAAGTCAGAGTCCGGATGGATGAGGCCCCAAGCCAGCTTCATGCGCTCCTCGCAATCGGCTTCATTCTCTGTAATCAGGCGGCTGAGTTCCTCGTTCAGCTCCTTTTTGTGGGCCGCCTGAATATTAGTGAGTTGGACAGTCAGCTCGCTGTTCTTCTGGCGGAGGTTGGCATTTTCCTTGTCAGCTCCATCCAGAGCTCTAAGATCAGCCTGGAGGTCCTTGACCTTGAGCTCAAGTTCATCAACTTTCTTCTTGGCCTCATCCCCAGCCAGCACAACCTCTTTCAGTAATTCCTCCTGTTGCAACTCCCTCTCTTTAGTTGCCAAATCATATTTAATAGTGTGAAATTGACTAACGTCAATTAGGTCAAGGGCACGCTTCTGAGCGTCTCTTACCTCCTCTTGCTTTTTACGCAAGGGGACTCGGAGCCCGTCCACTCTCAGCATCACCTATGGTACCAACCGGAAAAGGAGTTAGAACTAATGATGATAATTACTACTCATCCGGCAAAAGCAGAGCTTGAGACAAGCATAGGGCATTCGGGTTATTTACCTCAGCAAGAAGAGAGTTGATGCGATCCAGGTTAACCTGGTGTACAGCCGGCACCGCCTCC
Organism: Chenopodium quinoa; assembly: GCF_001683475.1. Classification (NCBI taxonomy): domain Eukaryota; kingdom Viridiplantae; phylum Streptophyta; class Magnoliopsida; order Caryophyllales; family Amaranthaceae; genus Chenopodium; species Chenopodium quinoa. Next base: position 397,403 of record NW_018745395.1, read on the forward strand.
TTTTCAGAACGGGTCAGAGTCTTGACCATTCTCTTGGCGTATTGGTTGTAGTCGGGCCGGCTGGTAGAGTCATCTGCAAAGGAAGGGTTATCTGTCAGATACTGGGCATATGCGCCGCCTATATTCATGCGGCTGCCAGAGGAGCCCCCTGACTGGCTTGCTTGAGTTTTGACTCTCATATGCCCAAGCGGCCAGGGGGGGTCAAAGGCAGAGGTTTTACCTTGTTCAGGCTGTGGGGTGCCATCCCCCCCAGCCGCATCTAAGCCAGATCCCATCCGGGTCTGGCCCGCCGAAGCACTCGGCGTTAGCTGCAGGCTCTTCCCTGCAGTGGTTGGCCTGGCAGGGGCAGACGTCCTCTTTGCAGGACTAGCTGCCAAAGGTGGACCCGGCAGCCTTGGAGCTTTTGAAGCCGGTTGGGGTATCACACCAGCCGGTCTTTTGTGCATGCTTGCTAGTGATTTTGGCATGCCTTGGGTTCCACTCTGAAAATAGTCAAAACAAAGCAATCAGTTAGAAACAAAGGCAGCTCATCATATGTCATCCGGTAAGAAATGGAAGAGGTTTTACCCCAGCATTCTTGGCGGCCAGTGCCGCCTTCTTCTCTTCGATTTGCTTCTTTCTCAGCTCAATAGCTGAGAAGGCAGGTGTCTTTTCAGGAGGCACCATTCTTTTAGCTTTACCTGCAAAAAGGGAAATTCGAGTTAGAACGTGTACGCATAATCAGGCGTCAGAATACCGGATGGATTAATGAACCTACTCTTTTTAAACATTGAACTTAGATTGCAAAGGGACAAGAAGGACTCGTCCCTGAACCATTCCGGGAGGGGTACCCAGAACTTTGGGACGATGATTTCACTACCGTCCTCCATCAGATGGGTCGTTTTGAGGAAGAGACCCGTCTCCATTATTTGGTCCCAGGCCTCAGACGGCACTTTCGGGAGCGCGCATTTTTTGCCCAGCAATGCTGGGTGCTTATTATACCGCCGCAGCCGGTGATTTAGGGAAGTGGAAGGAGAAGAGACGACATAAAATTTGCTCTTCCAGTTGGTCCACTTTGATGGCTTCTCCAAAGTCATCATGTATTCTTGGTTGGTGGTAAGGGTGTACCAGGCATTCCACCCACCCGGAGCCCGGCTGAGGTAATGCATGTGTGCAAAAGCCTCCCAATTGGGGTTCACCTCCTGCAGCTCACATGCGGCAATGTACCCCAAAATATTGACCCAAGAGTTAGGAGTCAATTGCCATACGCCCAAGTCATACCCCAGCAATATGTCCTTGATGCAGGGGTGAAGGGGGAACCGGAGGCCTGCTTTGAATGCCGCCTCATAACAGCCGAAAAAATCATTGGCATGGTCCAAGTCGTCCGTCCATACGACGGCTGCATTAACAGGCGGGACTCTTATTTCCCAGTCCTTCCCAACTGGTTTCCTTTTAAAAAGAAAGGCAGGAAGGGTTGCAGTAAGGGTGACCACGTCTCTCGCAGACATGGTCATGTCAGTCGGATCCCCCTTAGCCGGCCATTTGTAGGCCTCCTCATCAATAGGCTCAGCCTCCTGTGCAGGGGCTTCAGATTCGGACCCAGACTCTTCTCCAGCAGATTCATCGCCGGATCCTTCGGCATTAGAATCAGAGTCTTCTAATATGCTGTCACCCGGTGTGCTCGGACCACTCGGGGAATCTTGACGAGTCCCCAGGGTTTCTTCCAAAGGAATTTCACCAGACGGTCCTGCCGTCTGGTCCTCGTTTCTGGGATCAGCCGGATCTTCGGCTGCGTCGTCGGACTTGTAATCCGGGTCAACTGCCGTCCATCTTATCCGAGCCATTCTGTCCTGCACATGAACAGAGACGGTTGGATTCGAGGTAGGTGAAGGTTCGCCCAAATACCCCCAGACGGCAGTCCCAGTCCTAGACTCAGCCGTGCCTGGTGACCGCCTGACAGCAGTCGTAGGCTGTGCCGAGTGTATAATTGAAGGGTCCATATCCTATCTATGCAACCGGAAAATTAACAAAAAGAATTGAAACAGGGTGCAGACGGTACCTTTGGAGGTTGAAGTTTGCTGAGTTGATTGCTTGAAACCTTCACAGGCGGAAGTCTCCGAATGTGTTTAGAGCTGAAACAAAGATACATAGATCAGACGTATTTTATAGAAACTCATTCAAAAGCTCTTCAAGCGGTGGAGTCCCTGATGAGGGATAGCAAAGTTTGAGCCAAGGCTGCTCAAACGACCCCCATGCGGTTAAATGCCGTATGGGGGCTATTTGTATGTTTGAGAAAAAGCTAAAGGCTGCTCAAACAACCCCCATACGGTTAGACGCCGGATGGGGGCAATTTAAACAACGTTTGAGAAAAAGCCAAGGCTGCTCAAACGACCCCCATACGGTTAAAAGCCGGATGGGGGCAATTTGAAACAAAGTTTGAGCCAAGGCTGCTCAAACGACCCCCATACAGTTAAATGCCGGATGGGGGCTATTTGTATGTTTGAGATAAAGCTAAAGGCTGCTCAAACTACCCCCATACGGTTAAAAGCCGGATGGGGCAATTTGAAACAAAGTTTGAGCCAAGGCTGCTCAAACGACCCCCATACGGTTAAATGCCGTATGGAGGCTATTTGTATGTTTGAGATAAAGCTAAAGGCTGCTCAAACAACCCCCATACGGTTAGACGCCGGATGGGGGCAATTTAAACAACGTTTGAGAAAAAGCCAAGGCTGCTCAAACGACCCCCATACGGTTAAAAGCCGGATGGGGGCAATTTGAAACAAAGTTTGAGCCAAGGCTGCTCAAACGACCCCCATACGGTTAAATGCCGGATGGGGGCTATTTGTATGTTTGAGAAAAAGCTAAAGGCTGCTCAGACGACCCCCCTATGGTTAAAAGCCGGATGGGGGCAATTTGAAACAAAGTTTGAGCCCAGGCTGCTCAAACGACCCCCATACGGTTAAATGCCGGATGGGGGCTATTTGTATGTTTGAGAAAAAGCTAAAGGTTGCTCAAACAACCCCATACGGTTAGACGCCGGATGGGGGCAATTTAAACAACGTTTGAGAAAAAGCCAAGGCTGCTCAAACGACCCCCATACGGTTAAAAGCCGGATGGGGGCAATTTGAAACAAAGTTTGAGCCAAGGCTGCTCAAACGACCCCCATACGGTTAAATGCCGGATGGGGGCTATTTGTATGTTTGAGAAAAAGCTAAAGGCTGCTCAGACGACCCCCCTACGGTTAAAAGCCGGATGGGGGCAATTTGAAACAAAGTTTGAGCCAAGGCTGCTCAAACGACCCCCATACGGTTAAATGCCGGATGGGGGCTATTTGTATGAGAAAAAGCTAAAGGCTGCTCAGACGACCCCCATACGGTTAAAAGCCGGATGGGGGCAATTTGAAACAAAGTCTAAGCCAAGGCTGCTCAAACTACCCCCATACGGTTAAATGCCGGATGGGGGCTATTTGAATGATGTTTGAGAAAAAGCCAGGGCTGCTCAAACTACCCCCATACGGTTAAATGCCGGATGGGGGCAATTTGAATGATGTTTGAGAAAAAGCCAAGGCTGCTCAAACTACCCCCATACGGTTAAATGCCGGATGGGGGCAATTTGAATGATGTTTGAAAGCAAAGGTTGATCAGACCACCCCCATACGGCTAAAGGCCGGATGGGGTTACTTAAAACTAGTTTGATTAAAAACATAGTTGGCTCAAAGGGGTCCCATGCGGCACAATGCCGGATGGGAGTATAATATACATCCCAGACGGCAAAACGCCGGATGAGGGGGATTTTTGGACTTGTCCCAAGCCAGCCCCATGCGGCAAAATGCCGGATGAGGGCATTTTAAAACTAGGGAAATATTTCAAAAACCTCAGACGGGAAATCCCGGATGAGGTAGGGGTAATTCAGAAATTTTGGACAAAATATACCCAGGCGGCAAAATGCCGAGTGAGGTCCTTAATCTAGGGGCAAAAAGAGGGAGAAAGCAGACGGTACCTTACTAAATCCGCACTCAGCCGGAAGGCAGATGTCAAGTTCTTGCGAAAACCGGATGCTCGAAAGTCTTGAAAGAAGCAGCCGGTATCAGAGCTTCTTCTCAGGAAATTTTTGAAAAAAATTTTGAAGAAAATAAAAAGTGCGGAGGAAAGAGGTAGCCACCCTACTTATAGAAAGAGGCAGAAGGCGAACAGTCACCTTCTGCACGAAAATTTGGAATTAAAAAAAAAAAAAAAAAAAAAAAAAAAAAAAAAAAGGGAAGCAGACGAACCGTCACTTACCCCATGCACCCTACGTCTGTCACAGGTGACACGTGAGTTTGCCACATCTCACCTGTGAGGGGCAGATGTTTAGGGTGAAAATACCCTAAGACACGTGGCCCAATAAAGGCTTGACACGTGTCAATCTTTCAACAGTCTGCAAAGGCCCAATCCCTTTGCGACACGTGTCCCTTGTACCCTAATTGAGGTACAGTTCTCCCTTACTATAAATAGTAAGGGTAGACCTCATTTATGGGGATCACACATTAATTACAACCACACAAAAACAAAGCCAAAACCTACTGAAACGCTCTCGAACCGAGAAGCTTTTATCGTTCTTATTCCACTTCGAAAAGATACTAACTTAATCTTCGGAGGCGGAACTCCCACCCCTATCCGGAGTCTCCGTTACTTGTGCAGGTACAGGCGTAAGAAGGAAGTCTGCTAGGAAATCGTAACTCTCCCGAAGGACATTAAAGACCCCCAAACACTACCCTTATATAGATGCTAATTAGGGTTCAGAATTAGCCGTTGCAAGGAGATAAACTACTTCCTCTATTCTAGAAATTATCTTCTCAGTGAATCCTTATCCCACTCAGCCCACTAACGGTTGTATCCAGCTGGTAGGGAGACTCAGTCTTGTGTACATCGCTTCCTAGAAAATAGGAAGGCAGTTCTTATGTCTTTCGTCCGTCAGAGCTACTCTTTCGACATCGAGGTTTGCAGCTTGGTTTTGCCGTTGACATTTGTTGACTTCTACTTGACTTTGACTCACAGGAATTTACTCATAACATAAACAATATTTTTTTTGTTTGATATCTCTATATTTCAAAAAAAAAAAATTAAAAGCTCGTTATTTGATTATGAATTGTCAAATATAGGGAGTAAACTATATTTGATATCTCTATTACTGAAAATTTAACGAGCTTTTAATTTTTTTTTTTTCGAAATTTGATTAAAAACGGCGCCTATGATATTAATGCATTTTACGAAAAAAGGTATTACTAACATATTAAAGCTAGTCTCCTTATATTACAAGACTATTCTTGAGGAAAGACCCGGTCATAATACAAAGTCCAAGGCTTTATCAATAAACCAAATCCGCATAGTGGGATTACTAACATGCTTATAAAAGTATTAATAATAATAGTTCAATGGTTCAATAAATCCTTTTAATATCCAATAGTTCCAATATAATTCAAAATCCTTTTTAATTAATTCCACATGCTTTCAAAATCAAACCTTGTAAATAAATACTTGAGAATAAAATCTCATATTAATAACTTTTCAAAATCAACAACTCTTCCTTGAAAAACCTTTATTTAATTCAACAAAACTTTTAAAATAAATTCCTTTATTTAAAAACGACAAGTAATCCAAACCATTCAAAACATGATTTAAAAATCAATCATTCAAAATACTTTTATTAAAATCAATACCTTCAAACATAATTTATTTCAAAATCATAATTCAAATAAATTTAATTCAATCACCAATCAAATCATGTAATACATGTTATTCAAACCAATCACTTTCAAAGGTATCTAGCCACCTAAACGTACCTTGATCCTTGCTAGAAAAACCACACAAAAAGAACCTCAAGAACCTTGCTCGAACATACCCTACAAATAAATATAACCTTAATCAATATAAGGTTAACAAATAATTAAAAACCCCCAACTATATGTACATGAACCTTTTAAATTAATTTCTCATAAACATCATTAAAACCTGATTTTACATAATTAAAACTACTCATAATAATTATTTATAAATCCCCCGTAATAATAATAATAATAATAATAATAATAATAATAATAATAATAATAATAATAATAATAATAATAATAATAATAATAATAATAATAATAATAATAATAATAATAATAATAATAATAATAATAATAATAATAATAATAATAATAATAATAATAATAATAATAATAATAATAATAATAATAATAATAATAATAATAATAATAATAATAATAATAATAATAATAATAATAATAATAATAATTGAATAAGAGAAGAGAATAAGAAAAGATAAGAAACCAAGGAAAAGAGAAGAATTGGATTTGCGTTGGAAAGAATAGGCAGAACTTGCAGAGGCTATAACTCCTTTGATATAACTTCGAATTGGGTGATTCTTGAGCCTAACCTCAAGGATTTTTTGAGAGGAACAATATTATGTGAAACTTCAATACCCCAAAAACTGACCAGAAGTGCCCTAAAATTGGCTTCAAAGATAAACGGGATGATTTGTGTAAAATTGAGGAGAAGAAAAGAAGAGAATTGGTGTGAAAAATGTGAGAGGTATGAAGGGTATTTATAGGCTAGATCATGAAAGAATTATGGAAAGAGAATTTGGGAAGAATTATGGTAAGTAGGGTTTAAGGGATTACTTGGAGAAATGAGTAAAAGAATTAAGGAAAGTTTGGATATTAAGGTAATTGTGTATACTTGAATATGGAAGGTATGTATGTCATAAAAAATAATAAGGAAATTAGAATAACTTGGGGAATAATTAAGAATAATGAATGGCAAGAAAATATGATGATTAGATGTTAAAAATATGGAGAATTAGAATTAAGGAAAATAAGAGATTTTGGGAGATAATTAAAAATATAACTAGCCCTAAATCCATTTTAATCCTAGTGCTGCAAGTAACTTTCCGACGATATCCATTCCCCATCTCATGAAAGGCCATGGAGATAAGGTTTGGTGCAAAGATTCTGAAGGCGTGTGGACGGTGTTGGCGAATTGTTGACAGCTATCACATTTGGCGACATATTGCATGGCGTCTTCATGGAGCGTCGGTCTATCCTTGTCTCTTTGCGATTTTGGCTAGCCCTCTACCTCCAACATGACTGCTGCATATGCCATCGTGTAGATGGCTAAGGATGGACTGTTGTTCATGTCTTTGGATGCATCTTTGTGACAATCCCAACGCTGATTTATGTAACAAGACTCCATAGACAATATGGTATTGGGAAGGGTATCGTTGGTAAGGTAATCTATGAGGGATTTGGTCCAGCTTTCGTCGTTGTTAACGTCGATGGGAAGGATTGCTTTTGTGGATACAGACAACTTTTGTAAGTAGACTAAAGGGATATTTGTGAAGGTGGTCTTTTTTAGAGCGAAGGCTAAGTTGGCAAGTGCATCGGCTTAGGCATTTAGGTCATTGGAATTTGTTGGATTATGAATGGGTTGAAGTGTTTGGCTTTTTGTTTGGATATTTCGAGGTAGGCTGTCATTTTGGAGTCTTTTGCAGCAAAATCTTCTGTTATTTGGCTGACGATAAGGAGGGAGTCACTGTATACGTCTAAGGCTGTTGCTCCCAAGTCTTTGGCGACGATCATCCCTGCAATCAAAGCTTCATATTCTGCTTCATTATTAGTTGCCTTGAAATCACAAGATATGGATTGTACTATTATGTACCCCTATGGCGACTTTAGTTACCATTCCCAGGCCAGTTCCTCGTTGATTGGACTAGCCGTTAACGAACAGGATCCAATTGTTTCTTTGCCGATGTTGTTGATTTCTTCTACCTCTTTGTCAGCAATGGCCTGTAAATCGGGGCTGAAGTCAGCCACAAATCGACTAGAGCCTGCGATTTGATTGATTTCCTAGGTTGGTATTCGATGTCCATTATGCTTAGGGAAATGCTCCATTTTCCTTATCGTTCTGTTAACTCTGGCTTTCTCAAAACAGACTTAAGTGGATAATTAGTCATCACCACTACGTGGTGGGTTTCAAAATAATGCCTCAATTTCTTAACAACAGTAATCAAAGCAAGAGCTAATTTTTCCAAAGACGAATATCTTACCTCAGCTGGGAGCAAGGTTTTACTCACGTAGTAAACCGGTACCTGCCCAGCGTCGTCATCTTCCGTGGTCAGAATTGCGCTGACGGTGACAGCGCTGAAGACAATATAAAGCTGCAAAGGCTCGTTAGTTTTGGGTTTCGACTGGAGGGGTGGCGTCATTAAGTATTTCTTTAAATCCTGTAATGCTTTTTCATGATTGTCGGTCCATTTAAAGCCTTTATTTTTTCGTAAAACATTTTTAAAAAGATGGCATTTGTCCGACGATTGAGAAATAAAGCGATTTGACGCTGCACTCGTCCTGTCAATTTCAAGGTTTCTTTAACGTTTCAGGGGGAGGATTGAATATTTATTAAGGCCCTGACTTGGTCGGGACTGACTTCAATTCCCCTTTGCGTTACTATATAGTCCAAAAATTTACCAGCATATACTCCAAAAGAACATTTAGTAGGGTTAAGTTTCATACCATATTTCCGCAATACCTTAAATGTTTGAGAAGGTGGTTGACGTGATCCTATGATTTCTTGGACTTCACTAGAATGTGGTCGATGTATACTTCCATCGTGTCCCCTAGTTGGTCCTTGAACATTCTTTTGACTAGTCTTTGGTACGTCAAACTTGCATTTTTTAGTCCAAAAGGCATAACTTTATAACAATATATACCTTTGTCGGTCATGAACGTTGTCTTCTCCTGATCGTCGGGATGCATGAGGATTTGATTATATTTGGAGTAAGCGTCCATGAATGTCAGGAGCTCATGACCTGCTATTGCATCCACCATGGCGTCGATGTGCGGCAACGGGAATAGACCTTTTGGGCACGCTTTGATGAGATCGGTGAAGTCGATGCAAACTCTCCACTTGCCATTCTTTTTGCTGACGACGACAACATTAGCGAGGCAATCTGGATATTTGTCTTCTCTTATATATTTTCCCTGTATCGATCAGCTGCTAGCTGCACTTCGTCGTTGATGATCTTATTTCGCTCCAGAGCAAACTATCAACGCTTCTGCTTTACAGGACTGTGATTTGGTTCGATGTTCAGCTTGTGCGAGATGATGCTTGGATCTATGCCAGTCATGTCTTCATTAGACCTAGAGAAAAAGTCTTTATTCTCTCGGAGAAAGGTTAGGATAGTATTTTTGAGTTCAGGTGCTAAGTTGGCTCCGACACGGACGGCTTGATCTAGTTTTTCAGGAACTAAGGGTATTTCGTCGATTTCGAGGTCGTTGGGATTGTCTGGTGTCAGGCCTTTCTGTAATTGCTATGCAGTTCTCATGGTTGGTTTTAAGGTTATTTTATAGCAATGTTTGGCTTCACGGGGCTCTCCTTAATCTCTTGGATTCCCCAAGAGGTTGGAAATTTGATTGAACGGTGGTAGGTGGAAGGAATGACCTTTAGTTTGTGGATCCATGGTCTTCCCATGATGGCGTTGTAAGCCGAAGGGCAGTCGACGACATTGAATTTTGTTTGAGGGTTTAGGCCACCTACATAGGTTGGTAGGGTTATATCTCCGAGAGTTGACATAGTCTCGCCGCTGAAATCGACCAAGGTCGTCGACCTTCTAATGACGTCACTATCTTTCATCCCTATATCTTCTATAGTCCTCCGGAATAGAACATTTGCGGAGCTTCCTCCATCGACCAACACCCTTCGAAGCAGACAATTCCCAACCATCAGAGAAATCACCAGGGAATCTTCATGCTCTTTGTTGATGTTGTTGATGTCGTCATCGTCGAACGCGATGGCCATAGCTTCCAGCTTCTTTTCCAAAGGATCTCTCAGCTCTTCCGGGACATCTGCATTTTCTGTTGACAACTTTGTAATTCTTTTGGTTGTAGAGTAGGTTAATCCACAAATATCTGAATCACCAGAAATAACACTAACTACTACCTTAGGTACAGGCGGCTTTAAGGGCCTGCTTGTCGTTACTGGTTGCATTTCCTTTCTTCTTTCCTAGCAGATGCTTGAAGTTGCCTCTCTCTAGCCGGAAGGCGACTTCTCTTCGCGGGGCATAATAATCCTCCGTCTTGTGACCATCGTCGCTCGCACCATTTGCTCATATCCTTTTCTGAATTTGGCTTATTTCTCTTCATTGGCCATCGAACTTTGCTGCCTAGAGGCTCCAACTCTTTCACCACCGCTACAATGTTCACGTCAAACCCATACTCGGATATCTCTGGATATTGCGGTGCATCGATGATCTGTTCTACCTGCACACTATTAACAGATCATGATCTACCTGTTGTTTCGTATGGCTGATGTCGCCAAGATCCTCGCGAATTGCCTGAAGCCTTGCGATCAGTTGAGCTCTTAACGTTCTGACTGGAACTTTGATTGGCGATTTCCTCGTCGAAACGCATCTAGGCCACAACTCTTGTTCGGACCTCTTCAAATGTTAAGCAGAGATATTTTACCATATCTTTGTACAGATCTGAATCTATATGTATTCCTCGGAGGAACGCTTCGATGGCAATCTTGTTGTCGACATTCTTGATCGAGATCTTTTCCTTGTTGAATCTGAACCAATACGGCCTGATGCTTTCCTTTGGTCCTTGGACGATCTGATATAGGTCGCTTGTTGTAGGGAATATTTCAAGCATTATCCCTAGCTTGAACCCCACTGTGATCATACACTAAAGTACAGTGGCGTCCAAAGGGAAAGAAGATAGAGCAAAAGAGTCGCCAACAAGTTTTAGGAACTTATAAACCGTTCACAGGGTGAAGGTTATACCCCTTAACGATCCAGGAGATCGTCAACTCCAATAGGTCTGGAACCATGACTGGTAGTTCGGGGATGAAGGTACCTATCCAACCTAAAAGAGATTGAACTTGCCCTAATAATAGGCCTCTACTTCATTCTGATCGTATTCATATTCGCTTTCTGACTAACATGTAATCAATAGGATTAACCCTAAACCTGTTTATCTATGTTGGTTGAATATTAATGCACAAATAAATCTACTATTGGCGATCACTTGAATTATAATCATATTAACCCTAACAAGATTATTAAATATCTTATTAAGCGTGATTACAAGTACAAATTCCCTTTAAACATGCATAAAAGGTGTGATCAAGCAATAACATAAATATCAAGCAACATAATAATCATCAAAATAATAATTATAATCATAATAATAATAATTAAAATAATCATGATCATAAATTATAACAATTATAATCATAATTAAAATAATAAAATTAATCATAATTAACATAATCATGTTAAAGCATAATAATAATAGCAAGATCCTAGGCATGATACTAACAAGATTAATAACAAACCCTAGCATGTCACTAAACATTAAAGATCATATATTTAGCCCTAACATGATACTAACATGAATATTAGGAAGAAAATAGGAAGCATCGCAGGAATCATGATTGATATAAGCAAATCACCCTAAATATCATACTAAAGAAAGCATCCTAACATGATACTAGGAACATCCTAAACATGATACTAGGAATCAATAAAACATCCTAACATGATACTAGGAATCAAAATAACAATCTAAGCATGATTTGTATATCATAAAATCAATAAATCAATTAAAGCACTTACTTGGATGCCTCGTACCTCTTTCTAATAACAAAATACACACGTTAGTAACTTCAAGGAAAATAATAATTAAAACAATTAAATTAAATAATTGAAATAAAGATCTGGGACCAAACCCTCAGAAATTAAAACCTTTCATGTCTAGGGCGAAGGCAACTTCGAACAATGCTAGGTATGTCTAGTGCTAATGTATGAGGAATTGTGTTTGTAAAAAGGGTTGGTTTTGAAAAAGAGAGAGAATCAAGAAATTCTTGATGAGAGTTGATGAGAATTAGAAAGAATAAGAATTGATGATTGAAAACTGAGTTTTTAGGAGGCTATTTATAGAGAAAATCAGCCAAAAAATAGAAAATTGAACCGGAGTTTCAACGAGAATAAAACTCAATTAGTGCCAGACGCTGGACATTAGCGCCAGGCACTGAAGGTTAGCGCCAAGCGCTAATGCTTAGCGTCAGGCGCTAATAATCAATTTCACGTGTTTTGTTTTTATCATATCTTTTGATCCAGAAGTCCAAATAAGGCATATAATATGTCATTGGAAGGCTCTTGAAGTCTAATTTCAACCCAATTGGAATCAGATTAAAATATTTTTTAGATAAAAAGATATGGCCGAAATAGTGGAAGGGTGTCTGTTTTGGATAGAGTTTCATGTCACATTCATATCTTTTTCATTATAGCTCGGATTTAATATTATAATATATCATTGGAAAGATAATTTCAAGATCTATCCAACCATATAAAATTTGAATAAATATTATGAGGCAAAAAAATAAAATCTGAATATATTCCACTTCGTACAAAACAAGGATTCTTAAAAAGAGTAGCTTTATTCAATTTCAAACTCTTTGAAACATAATTATCAATCCTAACTCCATTAGGATTTAAAAGAACCTTCTAGAGTATTCTAGAAGACTATAATCAATCCTAATAGCTTTAGGAATGATAATTAATAATAGGCCCTCCCCTAGATCATTAGGCCGCATATAAAAACCAAACCGGGCCCAGTTTAGTATTTTGGCCATAACTTCCTCATTATTCATCGGAATTGGGCATATAATATATCGTTGGAAAGGTCTTTTCAAGCCCCATCCAACTACACCATTATTGGACCCTTATCATGGACCAAAATAAACTAGAATGCACGTTTTTCAAAAATAAGGTAAGAAAAGAAATATTTTCAAAAACAGAAAGAAGAGATATTTTAATAAAAACATCCTCATCACTAGACTTTTCACACTTTCGCCTCGTTAGATAATCAAATGACATAAAAGGTATTCATCAGTGGGTTTGGTTTTGTGGAGACACATTTGGGTGTCTACACTTGTTTGCTTGTTGGATCGCCTGCTGCTTTCAAAGTAGGAATAAAACTTGTTAATTAACATAGCAAAGCTAGTGATACTACCTGGTTCGAGGTTGCCAAGCCATTTGAAGGCAGGACCAATCAGCATCGCGCCAAAGGATTTGCACATGCATGCCTCCCAGCACTTGAACGAAATTGAAGCTTGCCACATTCACTGCTTGTAGTACAAGTACTCAACATGCTGCTCTGGACAGGTTGTACTATCATAGAACGAGGTAAACGTCAGCAGAGACAGTCTTCTAGGAATGCGGGCCCTGGACAACTTGTTGCTGAGCAGAGTTGCTGCGAATCCATCAGGAGCTTTTCTCTGGACAGGGCTCGGAACACCTGACATCTTCTTCATCGTCGACAACACTCTGGAATTTTACTTCTCTAAAGCGGCCAACCTATGGAGCAAGATATCAGTCTGGTTCGGCTCACGATCATTGAACTGCTGCTCGCCTCCTAGAGTATGGAAATTCCCTTGTTGCCCAGCGTTCCGGGTCGGGGGCTTAGTCTCCATATCTCCATCATTGGATTCTGTATCGGTATCATGCGGAGATTCTACCACGTCCAATGTTGGCATACGCGGCACAATGTCCAAGTTCCTTGGACGACGACGACGGTTGCTCTGGGGAGATTCTAGCTGCCGGCGAAGGGTAACTGCATCAGATTCTGATGCTTCCTTTTCCTTACTCAGGCGTTTGTTGGATTCTTGGGTTGCCACGAGATCAACTTGAGCTTTCTCATAAGCCTCTTTCAACTGTTCTGGGGTCATCTCATCGGGACTCATATTGAAAGCTGGATTAGGGAATTTAGGGTTTTACCTAGTTGTAGCACCACGGTGGGCGCAAAATTGTTTATGCTAATTTTCGTTAGGTGGGATTGAATTTCAAAATCTAGGCTACGGATCAACTAAATAAAAGCGTGAATAAAACTAATGCGAAAATAAAGAAATAACACAAGGAGACGCGGAAAACCCAATGAAGGTAAAAACCACGGGTAGAATGAGGATCTACCAAACTTTCACTATGCAAAATATCAAAGGAATCGATTTACGATGTATACTTAAAAGTATTTTAGTAGCTAGGTTGCAATGTGTCTATCGTAGATAGTGCGCTACCCTTATATAGATGCTAATTAGGGTTCACAATTAGCTGTTGAAAGGAGATAGACTACTTCCTCTATTCTCGGAATCATCTTCTTAGTGAATCTAGCTGGTAGGGAGACTCAGTCTTGTGTATATCGCTTCCTAAAAAATAGGAAGGTAGTTCGTATGCTTTTCGTCCGTCAGAGCTACTCTTTCGTCATCGAGGTTTGCAGCTTGGTTTCGCCATTGACATTTGTTGATTTCTACTTGACTTTGACTCATAGAAATTTACGCATAACATAAACAATATTTTTTTTATTTGATATCTTTATATTTGAAAAAATAATATTAAAAGCCCGTTATTTGATTATGAATTCAATTTGTCAAATATAGGGAGTAAACTATATTTGATATCTCTATTACTGAAAATTTAACATTTAACGAGCTTTTAGTTTTTTTTTTCGAAATTTGATTAAAAACGGCGTCTATGATATTAATGCATTTTATGAAATAAAATAAAATAAATGACATCCATTTTTTTTGTTTCAAGCCTATATAGGGTTTTAATAGCATGCACTTTTGTATGGACTTTGAACGGGTTATAATAGCCCGCGCTACATAAAATGGTATCAACTTTTGATTATGTCAGAGTAAATTATATATAGGGTAACTATAATTCATAATAGATTATTTACTTCTACATGGACCTATTTCACACTAATTTGTTGTGGACTGATAACATTATATACACTATGGTTAGTTGTTTTATTAATTAAAAAAAAGGTCACTATATTAAAATAAAGTTATATATTATGTTGATATAAAAGTCATTGGGGTATTATAAAGGCTATAAGAGGTTAGTCTTTTTAATGAAATTTTTTATATACTGGTCATTATGAATAAGAAAGGTCACTATGTTAATAGGATCACTATGTTCAACATAAAGTCGTATTTCAAATTCACAATAAAGATTATTATGTTAAAATTAGGGTCACAATATTCAATATAAATAATATCAAGGTTTTTTTGTAAATAACCACCCTAAAATTTAACATGTGTTGAAATAACCACCCATTTTTGTTGAAAAATAACCACCCGTAATTTACAAAATTGTAGGTTTTACCACCCCTACCTATACTCCGACCAGTTTTCCGAGCATGTGTCCCACAATTTCATTATGAAGAACCCTAATTTTAAATTCAAGTTAAATTGAATGAATTAAACAACGATTACATCATTAAATTCCTAATAAAACACTTTCCAACCAAAAAATATCATATAACTTGAATTCTACTTCATTAAAACATTGCAAAATAACTAAAAAAATAAATATTAAGTGTGATCTTCAATTACCTTGATGTACAAATTGGTGTAAAAAAATTTAAGTGCGTTCTTTAAAGGATTAGCTTGTCAATTTGCAAAACTAAGAGTAAAAATTGGTAGGATTTGTGAAAGAAATGAATAATTTTAAGTTTGGGAGTAGTTTGTGAAACAAGGGAGGAAATAAATCGAGAAACAACTTTTATAAAAATAAAAAACAGCCGTTATGTGGGGCCGATGCTCGAAAAACTGGTCGGAGTATAGGTCGGGTGGTAAAACCTACATTTTTGGTAAAATATGGGTGGTTATTTTTAATTTAAAAAAAAGGGTGGGTATTTCAATACATGGTATAATTTGGGTGGTAGTTTACAAAAAATCCTAATATCAATTGCATGTGTATTAACCTCAATTTCACAATGATATTATTGTGGACCAGATCCACTCAATAACTTTTTATCATTATATATATTGCAAATGTTTTTAAAATGTTTATTAAGCCCAATAGTATTAAAATGATTTTTTTTTTTTTAAATTTTTTTTTTTGGGTCTGAAATCTCTCATTTCCATAGTATATAAAAATGCTACCATTGCCAAAAACAAATACTCCAAAATAAAAAGCATTTCTACGCAAATGGGTGAGATCATGCTACCTTACGTTCGCAATATGTTTCATATGGTATGACATCATTTGGAAGGGTGGCGGTGGTTAGAAAATCATCCACTATCCATTTATATCTAAAGATTCTTGGAGCACTTAATAATTTTTCATTTCTTTTGCAATTTTTTTTTTTTTTTTTTTTGTTAAGCAATTATTTATGCTAAGGGTCTGTTCTCATTAACTGAACTCAGCTGAAGTGAACTGAACTGAATTGAAATGAATATTTTATAAGAGAAGGAAATTAGGAGCTGAACTGAACTGAGTTGAAGTGAAATGAACTGAATTTCAACGTATGAGAAGAGACCCTAACTACATAATTTTACCAGTTAGATCAACTTGTAAAAATTGTTCAAGTTGTTAAGATATCGGGGTTCAAAACTTGGGAACGCAACAACACCTTTTCACCTTTTGAGAAAGCTTCCATCCAATTGAAATTTAATCCGACTATTTATTAGTCTCAAGAAATGATAGCAGAACGAAAGAGAAGAGAAAAGAGAAGTTTGTCTCCAAAGTATTAGTGTAGTAATGTTATTTCTCCTTGTCTTGAATATTCTCATTGATGAAAAAGTAAGTGAGTATAAGAATTAGGTGGATAAATAAGAAAAATAAAGTAAGAGGATGAGTCATGAGTGATTGCATGGTAACAATGGATAAGACACGAAAGAGTGAGTTAGAAAGTGTAAATGTTGTGAGGGCATATGGAAATTAAATGTGGTAATATGTGGTTGCTAAAGTTTTAAATGAATTGAAAGTAGTTTTCATTTTTTTTTTAAATACTCTAAAATGAGTATATTTAATCATTTACTTATAATTCTTTTGAAAATATAAACTTTACTTAATCTCACAATAATTGAAATAGCTGAATATATATATAGAGTGTATTAACTAATAAATTCTAGAATTAATCTTAGAAAAATTTGATAATTACCACCATCTATAGTAGGCAAAATTGCAATTACCACCTCAAGTTTTTTTTTTTTTTTTTTTTTTTAAATTACCACCTAGTTTTTTTCTAAAACTTTTTAAACTCCCACTTGTTTAACAAATGACGTCACCATGAGTCCCAATTTCGCATTTTCCCTCCCTTTCTCTCTCTCCTCCCTCGAATTACTCTGTTTCCCTTGCCCAAGTTGCATGATTTAATTGCGTTTTCGTCCCAACTACTTTTTAATTGTCCAATTTTCATTTCATAACCCTAATTTTCCAATTTTAGCAAAACTCCCAAATTGATTACCTCAAACCCTAATTACACTATTCAATTCAATTCGAAATAGGTAAGATTGCGGAAATGTAAACCTAATTTGAGTAATTGAAATCGAATTTCAAAGAAGAATTCGAAAAAGGGAGAAAGAAGGCAAGGAAATAGGGGAATTCGAGAGAGGAGAGAGGGAAAAGGCGAAATTGGGCCCCATGATGACGTCATTCGTCAATTATGTGGGAGTTTAAAAAGTTTTGGAAAAAACTAGGTGGTAATTTTTTTTAAAAAAAAAAACCTTGAGGTGGTAATTTCAATTTTGCCTACTATAGATGATGGTAATTATCAAATTTTTCTTTATCTTACAAAAGACTTCATTAGATTGGAATTTCAAACTATAAATTTTTTTATATGTGAAATCCAATTCTTAAGTTAAGAGACTAGTAACATGCTTAGATTCATACTTATAATATAAGAAAAACGGCAATTTTTTTTTTTCTTACATCCAAATACCTTGAAAAACAACTGAAGTATGATTCTTTAGCAAAGCTACTCAAATCCACATCGTGAGGGTACTTTGTAATGAATAGAACATGCTAGACTCTTGACCAGAGAAGGGTCAAGCACTGAATCACCATCATTCATATTAAACATATGTTTTGTTAATCTTATTTTTCACTCATAAGTGTAAATAAATTCAAGAAAATAAGTTTTGATAAGATTTACCCAAGTTCAAATTAAAACTGAAATAAGTTTAATAAGATCTAATAAGTTTGCATTAGTTAGGTAAGTTTAGATCATCGGTTAGTTAGACAAGATAAATTCAGATAAGTAAAATTTAGGTGAATAAAACACACTCTAAGTTTTCTGTACATACTGGCGTTGACATATCACATAAAAGTTCTTTTATGATTTCAAAATTAAACAATTTTTAGCCCATTTCATACAAAGCATATATAAAATAAAATAATGATGAGAGAGTACATTCTAATTGGAAAATGATTTTGACACACCACAAATGATTTTGAAACACGCTATGTGAAGGAGACGTGATGGACCGCTACTAGGTATGGTCCATACTAAGGGACGAAACAATATAAAAATCAATAAGAACATTATACAATCAATAATAAAATTATAATAAAAAAAAATACGCTCTTTCCTCTTTCCCTCTTTATTCATCGAAAATCTCGGCTATCTAGTTGGAATAATTATAGTATAAAATAAAAATAACAGTATAAATCAATAATAAAAGTATATTTATCAATAATAACCATATAAACAAAAATAATAAAAGAATTTGGTATGGATCATACTAGGTATGAGCCTATACTTACTCTTATATAAAGATCACAATTTCTTATATTCTTTTTAAATGGACGTATGCCATTATCAATTATGGACGTGCCAAATTCAATTTTCATTCTAATTTTATACTTTATACTTACTAATTACTTTTTTTTTTTTTTTGGATGACGTCCTTGTGTCCACATCATATGGTGATATCCATCAGCATAACGTATCCATTTATGCACAACCTATCTTAAACATGTCACCTCTTTTTTCACACATAAAAAAAAAAAAAAAAAAAAAAAAAAAACCATTTTTTTTTTGGAGATTTAATACAATCACTAGTAGCAATAAATTGCCAAATTGGCAATAACCAGCCAATTTCCAAGTCAAGCCGTCAACCCCTTCCCTCTTTCCTCACTCTCTCCTAAATCTCTCTTTCTCTCTCTAAAAACACACAAAATGGCCCCATAAATTCTCTCTCTTCAACTCCACTTTGACTTCCTCCACTCTCTCTCCTCCACCAATCCAATGCCGGAATCTTCTCTCTGATCCACCATTTTCCGGCGAATCTTCCGCCTGCTCCGGCGCCGATGACGACGACGATGCTCATCGACTCGCGCACCGCCTTCTCCGATTCCAACGACATCAGCAATGGCAGCAGCATCTGCTGCGCCGCCACAACCACCACCACCGCCACCGCAATCGCCGCCGACAACTCTCTCTCCTCCACTCCTTCCTCCGCCGCACTCCTCCGTCTCTCCGAAAACCTCGATTCCTTGTTCCAACCCTCGCTCTCCGACTCCGACTCCTACGCCGACGCTAAAATCGTCGTCGCAGGTGATTCCCGTGAAGTCGCGGTTCATCGCTGTATTCTCTCGTCTCGTAGCGCGTTCTTCAGGTCGGAGTTCGCAGCAAAGAGAGAGAAAGAGAAGGAGAAGGATAAGGAAAAGGAGAAGGAGAGAGATAGAATGGTGAAGCTTGAGCTTAAAGATATGGCGGGTGAATTTGCGGTTGGATTTGAGTCGGTAGTTGCGGTTTTAGGGTATTTGTATAGTGGAAAAAGTAGACAGTTACCTAAAGGTGTTTGTGTTTGTGTTGATGATGATTGTTCTCATGTTGCTTGCCGTCCTGCTGTTGATTTTGCTGTTGAAGTTCTCTATTTATCTCACAAATTTGAGATCGTTGAATTGGTTGCTCTTTATCAGGTAATTTTATCGTTTTGTAGTTTAATTTTGTTTGAATTTAAACATTGAATTGTTTGAGTTGATCAATTGAGTTGAAGTTGAAGGTATGTTGATTCATATAGTGTATGTTAATTCAAAATTCCGGATTTAGTTGTCGCGTTACTGGTTCAAATTACACTATCGATTATTGTTCTGGACTGGATAGCGGATTGGCGGGAGCATAATTTCTTTTTTTTTTTTTTTACTTAATTTAGTATGTTGAAGTTCAAGGTTTAACTTAGGATTTAAGAATTATTGCAACTTTTGTTTTTGCAAGTTTGATCTTAGCTTAGCTTAGCTTAAGTCTGTTGTATTGCAATGATGGTTTCGCCTAATGCAAAGGAATTTTCGTACCTTTCGGTTGTTTGAGACGTAGCTTTTGCTTTATGGTTTCTTATGGAGTAGTAATTTACTTTCCCTTCTTCTCCCAGTGACATGATTCATCCTATTTTTGTGAAAAAATGGTAGACTTTGGAAAAATAACCTGTAAAGGAGTTAGGCAGGGTTAGGATATTAGGCATAAGATTTAGGTGGTATTAGGATATGATACCTTATGTCTATTAGATTTTTTTTTTTTTTTTTAATTTTTGTTTAGGGTATATACGAGTAAGCAGTCGGTAAACCAATTTTAATAATATGTAAAACAAGGTTATGATCTAGAGTGAGGATTTTCTGGAAATAGATTAGTGAACCTCGTGCTGCAGGTTCAGTTCAAGGATGGCGCATTTATTACTTACCTTGAAAGTTACTGATGAATTTATGTTCTTTGTAATTGGCAATCTTAAAACAAAACATTTCTGTGTTGCACCATTGCTTGTGATCTATTTTGTATCTGATTTGTTGAGATTAGCTTAACTAATTCATCTTAAGAAAGGACCTAGCTATGTTTCATTTCAGGATTAGTAGGCCTAAAGACAATCTGTCTAAAAACTCAGCTTCAACAGGAAGATTATGAATTGACATTAATGAAGAATAATGTAGTTTCCTTAATTAAAGTGAATATAAGACTCAGTAAAATAGGAGGTGTACTCGGAATTCTGAGCAAGCTAAAGGGAAGCATATTAGCAAACTGGAAATAGCTCATGATGAAGATAGGACAGGGTACAGAGTTTATGATCTGGCTGTTACTGGGGCCATTTTTCATGTTATTACAGACCTGGAACTTTTAGGCAGCATTTCTTGTAGCAATGAATGGTGGAATGGAGAAAAGGATTTTTTTTTTTTTTTTTTTTTTTTTTTTTTTTTTTTTTGTCCTTTTATGACTATTCTAGTGACCAACATCATGTGTTTTCAATCAGTTAAGAGTTAAACATAGTTTGATCTCTTGAATGGAATCCCAAATGGTTTTGGTGTTACAAGCTTTTTTGTAGGCAAGGGTAAAAATATGTAGGGCGTCCTTATTGATTAAGTTATTTAAAACACTCCTGATGACATATCTTTTTAAAGGAAACGATGTGGAGTACATGGGAGGTGGATTCAAGGTTATGTTCCATTAAGTGTTTTACTTAGATTTAGAAGGCCAGTTTGGGAGCTGGGTTTTGGTAGATAACTAGACTCATTATTACTAAAGATGAAAAAGTCTTATTTGAATGTTGAAGCCTTTATTTCATGATGACTTGATACTGCATATTCTTATATAGTAGCTTAGATGATTTACTGATTTTGGGAAATCCTTAAATTACTTTATACTTCCTCTATACTTTTTTACTTGACGTGTTTCTTTTATCACGTTTAAAACTTTAATGATCAATAACTTTAAATCTCCATAAGTAAAAATTATAAAAAGTTATATATATTATGATATTGAGACGAATTTAAAAAGATCTCACATGAGTATGTTTTTTCTTAAATATTATTCACAAATGACGGCCAAAAGAGGGATGATGAATAGTGTAAAAGTCAAAACGGGTCAAGTAAAAAAAAACGGAGGAAGTATTCTTATATAGTCGCTTAAATGATTCACTGAAATGGGTGTATCCATGAAAGATGGGTGGAGACCAGTTTGAAACACCCATCATTTATAAGCACAACAGCTGGCTTTCCCTTAAGGATGGTGCTGGAACATTGAAAAGCTGCTGTCTGGTGCTAGGTTCCAAGAGTTGGTCCATAAGGCATTAGTCGTCTAAACTATAGTCTGACTGCACTTGCTTTAGAGGTGAGACACGTTTGATCATGGTTAATGTCTTAGTGCTTATTGGATAAAAAAAATGTTTTAGTTGGTTGACTCCATGAGAATAAAGTAATATGACTTATCTCCTTAGCCAGGAACTCTACTTTGGTAAAAATGATCATGATTTTGAGGACACTAAGTCTGGCACTCTCTTAGGAGGACTCTTGACTAAGGGCCACAGATTCAAGCCTGAGGTTGGGAACCAAGTTGCATGAGATTAACCAGCTATTTAGGACTAATAGATACATATCCAAAACATAGCTCCGTCTTTCTGTGTGGTGTTCTCAACTGTTGTCAAAATTATTGATCAGCTTGCTGAAAATAATGTACTTTATGCCCATTGAAAGTAAATGGATGATTGGGTAGTCAAAATTATTGAACAGCTTCCTGTAAAAAAAAAGAAGGTACTTTCTGCCCATTAAAAGTAAATGGATGATTGGATAGTCAAAATTATTGATCAGATTGCTGAAAAAAAAAATGTACTTTCTGCCCATCGAAAGTAAATGGATGATATCCAAAGTCATTACGTCTAATCCTGGAAAAGATTCTTGAGCTTGAAAACTTGAAGTTAGACCCCACTAAGAAGTGTCAGCCTGACATGAGCTATTAATAGTTGCTGAGTTGTATTTTTAAAATTTGTATTTCTATATTTACTATTTCTTTTAGCCATAAAACTTATATTTCATAATCTTCTATATATATGTTGTAATTTGTTATGGCTCTAAGGACTTGCCTGACATGGGTGTGTTGATCACAATCCTAATGGGTCATAGCTCGTTTCCTTTTCATTCCTTACATTGCCTCAGAGGCTGACTATGTTTGGCTTTATGAACTTCTTGATACCGGCAGCCTATTCCTCTCTATAACTGATGGCTATGAATACGAGTAACTAGTACAATTTTGGAAGCCCAAAGCCCCATTATTACTAGTGATAAAAGCTCACCTGTAAAACTGAGAGAGTTCCTAACCATAGGCCCAAAGCAATTAAGATATTTATTTAATCTAGTGGATAATATTAAGCTGGATTTTGTCATTGTATTAATAAGCTTTGTGTACACTTGAGAACCCCCCCCCCCCCAAAAAAAAATAAAAAAACAAAAAAAAACACACACACACACTCTTTGCCTTAGCCTGGTGTGTCTCACTAGAATTTTGATGATGATACATGTAAAATTTAATAATTTTGGTGCTTAACATGTACTAGAGGCTTGTCCTTGTTGTAGATTTGAATTCGTCTGGTTGTGTATAAACAGCCATGGTTTGAAGTTCGTATTGAAGATGTTCAATAGTTGGGGTGACCGGGTGATAGTTGTTTTCCTAGTTGAGTCTAAAGTTTCTTAGACCGGCTACGGCCTTTTCAATAGTAGGGGTGACCGGGTGTCTGGGTGATAGCTGTTGGTGGTAACATCATCTTCTAGATCCCACTAATGCAAAATCTGCACTTGGGGAGGGTGCTGTTTATGCAAAGCCTGTCGGATGGTATCATGCTAACAAATGCATGCATTGATATAAACTCATCCCATCCACTATCATATGCTATAAGAAGGGATTTGAAGGAAAATATCATTCGCTCTTCCCATTCAGTCATTATCTAAGTTGTGGAAGTTTGAGGTGCTCTTCTATATATCAGACTGATCAGAGGTTTTGTAATTATCTAGGGACAGCCATAGAAGATTAGAAGGTAGATATGATATTGTGGACAAAGGGAGGAATTTCAAGGATTAGTTGTTCTTTTATTGCCGAGATTATAACTTTCTGTTTATGTTAGCTTTTTTGTTTTTTTGGGCAAATTTTTATGTTAGATTGTTATGTGGCACTGACAAGCTTGCACTAATATTATCTTTAGGCCAGAGGTTCCACCATTCTTTATGAACTGTCAATACAGCATTAATTACATTGGCTTGGTGATTTCTTAATTAAATTTTGTGCTTGCAGAGGCACCTACTGGAGATTCTTGACAAGGTCGCGCCAGATGATGTTCTAATAGTACTATCTGTTGCAGAATTGTGCGGAAATGCATGTGAAAGATTGCTGGGAAGGTGTATTGACAAAATTGTGAGATCCGATGTTGACGTCACCACTCTTGATAAATCTTTGCCACAGCCTATTGTGAAACAAATAATTGATACACGCAAGGAGCTTGGTTTTACTGAGCCTGGATTTGTTGAGTTTCCTGATAAGCACGTGAAGAGAATACACAGAGCGTTGGAATCTGATGATGTCGAGTTAGTTAGAATGCTTTTAAAAGAGCGGCATACGACTCTAGATGATGCATATGCCCTTCACTATGCTGTTGAACATTGTGATGCCAAGACTACCACGGAACTTCTTGAGCTTGGGACTGCAGATGTTAATCTTAGGAATCCAAGGGGTTATACTGTGCTACACATTGCAGCCATGAGGAAAGAGCCTAAGATAATTGTATCCCTGTTGACCAAGGGAGCCCATCCATCAGATATTACTTCAGATGGAAGAAAGGCACTGCAGATAGCAAAGAGACTTACAAAATCTGTAGATTTCTTTAAACCTACTGAACAAGGAAAGGACGCGCCAAAGGACCGTCTGTGTATTGAAATACTAGAACAAGCTGAAAGAAGAGAACCGTTGCTAGGGGAAGGTTCTGTTTCTCTTGCAAAGGCAGGGGAGGATCTCCGTATGAAGCTTTTATATCTTGAAAATAGAGGTAATTCTATATTTGAATGCAGACTTTACTTATTGCTAATATATGATGGTGTGTGATCCACCTTGTAGTCTGCTCCTTTGGGGCTGAAGTAAGAAGTTCTATTAATATCAAATTCAGGATAATACATGCCTATGAATGTAATATTTGACAACCAAACCTTTCATTGCATCCGGGAATATAAAAAGCACATCTTCCATTTTTTTTTTTTCTCTATATTCAAATATCTACCATGCCAAGGTAATTTCAACTGACAAGTCTAATTACGCTGGGAGCACTACCATACAAAATCCCCAAAGGAATAAATGCTGCAATAACCATTGGAGATTACCTTGTATACATATTTTCAATTTCTAGCAGATGGAGTACAATGGAGTAAGCTAGCAGCAGGTCATAACAAAACCAAATTAGATCCATTAACAATTTTTCTTTTAGTAGCATAAAAATGCTTTAATGGTGGAAGCAGGTTCAAGTTCATTTAGTATCTTAGTTCTTGGTGTGCTGAGGATTCAGTTTATGCATATAATTATTTTGGCACCTTTTTTTTTTAGTTGGACTTTGTATGCCATTGCTGGCCCCTAAACATACCCTCCATACACACCCCCTCAGAGAAGAAATTAGGAGTGTGAGTGTGTGAGTCATCGGGTAATAACAATGATATGAAGGGGTTCTTTAATTGTTCTTTTTCTGAAATTGGTGAAGTGAAATCAATCACAGACTTGTCTTTGGATGTTGTAGTAGCAAAGTTGGTATCTGCAGCTGATCATTAACCTCCTGTTAGAAAATTTTCCTTCATGTTTGGATAGAAAGGTTTCTCTGAACCCTCTGATAGGGTCATGAGGCTAACAAACTGTTATTTGAAAAATGTATGCTTACAGGATATTCAAGTGAAACTAATTGCAAGTCTTCTTGCTTTCCCATTTTCTCTAGAGATTTTGATAACTGTTGGATGTTGGGTTTTTAGTTATTGCTTAGATGATATTTATAATCGGATGATGATTGGTGGTTGCCTATTAAAGCTGCAGGCATCACATATGTGAGCACTGAGCAGACATGTCGGCACACAT
The DNA here is from genome assembly GCF_001683475.1 of Chenopodium quinoa. Classification (NCBI taxonomy): domain Eukaryota; kingdom Viridiplantae; phylum Streptophyta; class Magnoliopsida; order Caryophyllales; family Amaranthaceae; genus Chenopodium; species Chenopodium quinoa. The sequence goes on from NW_018745395.1 coordinate 423,066, forward strand.
GTTTGTGAAATGTGACAATGCAACAATACTTTGTTTTAGATGGGTTCCTAATGCTTGATTTGGTCAATTTTATGCAAGGGCATTTATCTTTCCCCCAACATAACTGCATTAGAGCTTTGGATATCTTGTTGCCTGCTTCCTGTTGTCATTGCTGAGCACTATTCTTAAAAAACACAAAAATACTGTACAAACCTATACATATCAAAAGTTTGTATTCTTGTTGCTTCTGAACATCATTTAGGTCTATCTTATTATTACTCTGTAGTTTATATTGCCTATCCATGTGTGGTTTACTGGTGTTTGCTATTTATTGACACGCATATTGCTATAACCTGAAAAAAGTCGTTTACTTTTTGCTGATGATTAAGTTTTAATTTGTTAATGGTATGGAGGAATTTATAAAAAGATTGTTGAAGTATTGATTTAGTTAACTTCCTATTCTTTTCTTTCTCTCCCACTTTTTGGAGACTATCAATTTTGGTCAATTTGTTATTATAATACGAAGTATTTTTTTTTTTCCCCTTTCACATTTTCTTTTTTTTCCCTTCCTTGTGGCATATGCCTTTTATTGATTGTGAATTTGTGATGTCAGTAGCTAATGCTCAACCGTTTTTTTTTTTTTTCAGTTGCACTTGCACGGCTACTTTTTCCAATGGAAGCGAAAGTTGCTATGGATATTGCTCAAGTGGATGGTACTTCTGAGTTTACATTGTCAAAAAATATAGCAGATGCACGAAGAAATGCTGTCGACTTGAATGAGGCCCCCTTTATATTGAAAGCGGAGCATCTACAAAGGATGAACGCATTGTCTAAAACTGGTAAACAAATCATTAGATACTCCGCTGTTCCTATAAGATTCTACCTACTCGGTTTTTAATTCCTCTTGGTTTTTTGAAATGTCTTTCAAATTTGTAAGATTTCAATGTTCTCCTAATATGACACACACTAAGAAGCAAAAATTTCTAGGACACTGTACTATGGGTAAACACACAAGTGCCATACTAAGAGTACTGTCATTTGTGTTTGCTTGAACTGGAAATGATGTTTAAGATTCCTTAGTATTGGTACTACAATTTCATGAGTTTATTTTGTTGAGGGCCGAGGGTTTAGGATATGCACATGCAATAGAGTATTTGTAATTATAATAATTTTTTTACTGGCAGTTGAGCTTGGAAAGCGCTTTTTTCCACGGTGCTCCGAAGTTCTTAATAAGATTATGGACGCCGAGGACCTATCACAGCTTGCATTTTTAGGACAAGATACCCCAGAAGAAAGACAAAGGAAGAGAAAAAGATATCTAGAACTACAAGACGCTTTAACTAAGGCCTTTACAGAGGATAAAGAAGAGTTTGATCGTACCACGTCGTCATCATCATCAACACCATTGGGGAGGCCTTATGGTAAGACCAATTTCAAAAGGTAACCCCTTGGCAGAATAATCACGTAATGCCTTCATTTGTATGATATGTATGTATGATAAATTTCCTATCTTATTTCTCTTTTTTGTATCTTGACTATTCTTGCTATCTTTTTGGTCTGTAGTATAATTTTTGACCGATTGATTAGCTATTACATGACAGAATTGTATTCTATACATCTTTATAAAATCGTTACCAGATTTAGGTACTACCATTGAAGGCATACTCTTTTGTGAGATAAATTATCAGATTACAAGAATTAATCCTCATCGTACGGCAAAAAATAAATCGAGGTACACATTTTTGTTCTGTTTTAAATTTTTGTAGTCTTTACAATTGGAAATTATGATCTTGACCAATGTTTGAATTGGTATTAGAGACGAGATGCAAGGTAAGTAAAAGTTACTTGAATTGGAACATCATCGTCTTAGTCACAGTTTGTAAGTAAAAATTAATTGAGACCTTGTCGGCTTTACGTGATGGAAAAATGAATCAAGATCTTCACTATACCTTATTATGGTTTATTAGTTCTTGAATTAATAGAAGATTAGACAAAATTCGGTGTTGAATTGTCAATTGTTTTATTTGTGCTAGTTAATCAGTGGATTTTTTTACAACTTGAGACATTGGAACCCATCCTTATTATTGTTTGGATAGCAAAGAATGAACAAAAGGAAGGGGAGAGAAAAAGGAAGAAGGGAAAGGAAAAGAAAGGAAGGGAGAGATGAGCTCTATTTTCCCTCCAAATCTCTCCAATTTTGGAGGGATTATTATGCTTATTAAGAATAGTGGGGAAATTGATTTCTCTCTCTCCTTCCCCTTATACTTCATCCAAACAAAAAAATTTGTCTCCCTTTCTCTTTTCTCTTTTTTTTCCTTCCTTTTCTTTCTATCCAAACAAATTATAAATGAGGCGAATTAGTTAATCTTTATGATTGCCAAACTAGTGGCAATATTGTAAATATTTGCACTTTTCTTTTGCCCATGAATAGTAAAAAAAAAAGTGCACTTATTTACAATATTGCTCCTAGATTGGCGAAATTTGTCAATCATTCTTAATAAAGTACTAATTTTCTTTTTACTTGCACATCATTTTTGGCTCACGATTAAGAAAGATTTTACACTATAAAATGTGAGACTTGTTACGGCATAAATTTAGAAGAATTCTCGGCCTATAATAATTTGAGTCATGAATGAATCTAATAGCACGTGATGATTTTAAATTACTTCAGATGGTATTATCATAATATCAAAATACTTATTTAGTGGTACCAAGTTTACCAACGAATGCAAAAATGTTATGTTGTTATCGATATAATTCCTTATTGGGGTATTTAGATAATAGTATCTAAACACAATGTAATATCAATGCCGTATTATTAGAGTCATTCATGACTTAAATTATTAGAGGTAGAGTGTTCCTCTAAAATTTATTAGATTGACTTGTAGGGATGGCAGGTGGGTATAAAAATGCAGGTCTTGTATCGCACCCGTCCAAGTTGGGGAGGGTATGGCTACAAGCTTGGCGGGTATGGATACAAAAGTCATACCCACTATGGGTAGTGGGTAGGTGGTGGATTTTGAGCTATACTCGCCTACCCGCATGACCTACCCATTACCCGCCTACTTACCCGGATACCCACCCAATACCCACATATTGCCTACTACATTGTATATTATGTTATTATATTATATATTCACAAGAATTTAAAGTGTATAATGACAAGTTATTTAAGAAATTTATTTTTTTTTAAAAAAATGTTGAGTTGGTGGGTAAAAGGTGGGTGGTGGAGCAGGTGTGGGTTTAAGTTTCTATCCACTTAGGCGGGTGCAAGTGTTAAAATTTTACCCACCGCGGGTGGCGGATAGGTGGTGGGTATAAAATATTTTGGCGGATGCGGGTATGGGGGAGGGGTATCCGCACCGTCCAATTGTCATCCCTTAATGACTTGTTCATGTCTCTTTTCATATTATATCCTCAAACAACATGTCAAATTATCAAGTGTGTTGTAAGCATTAAAAAAGATAAAGTTTGTACATGGAAGATTATGCCAAAACAATGGTATGAACAAAAAAAAAAAGGAAAAATTGTCATTAATAATACAATCTTTGCCCCGTTTTTTTTTTTTTTTTTTTAATAATACAACCTTTGGATTATTCGTGAACTAGGTTAGAGTTTATATAAAGCCTATTTTTAATTTGTACATTTTAAAATAAATCGCTATTGTACATTAATATAACAAAGAATTACGTATATTTTGTAATTTTTTTTATTTTAATCAAAATTATGATATAGTATCGGTTCAACGTTGTCTAATTCATAGTTTAATGTAGAAGGTCATTTTTCAATATTTAAATTTTAAAAATGTTAAATATGCTAGCTTTCAAAAAAAAAAATGACATCATTACTGCATTTAGGCGGGAATTTTTTTATTGAGAAAATGACACGTGGGCAATGGTGATCTCAACAACTTCTGTTTTAGTAATAGTTAATAGATATTACAACCTTTGTGGGGTCTCTATTTTAAACAAGATAAAAAACTTGTAACCGGTTAACAAGTTGTCTATGACACATGTTTTCATATAATTGGTCTAAATTAATAATTTTTAATTTTTTAAAAAATAAATATTTTTTATTTAAAAAAAAAAGAAAACCCCAGGCCCTAACCAGCTGCCCCTTTCCTTGGCGACCCTCCTCCCCGTTGAACACCCAACCCCTTCCCAAAGCGACCACCTCCCCATTAAAATCCATAAACCTAACCTCGACAAATGTGACGGCGGCACGAACGCAAGGAAAAGGCGGGATTAGCGTTTTTTGTTTTGCTGGAGATTCACGTAGGATTCAAGGTGGAGAACGGAGTCTGCGACGATTTTTAGGCTAGAGAAAGGGAGATGGTTGTTTTCGGGGCTAGGGAGGGGGACAATTATCGAGGGCTAGAGAAGCCATGGGTTTTCAGGGGGCTGGGGGAAGGGAGGATGGTTTTCGCGGTTGCTAGAGAAAGGGGAGGTGATTTGCGGGGTTCGCGGCTGCTGGAGAAGGGTGGTATTCGTGGCTGTTTAGGATAGGCGGTTTCCGGTGGTGGGGTTAGGGAAGGGGATATGTGGTTTTCGGTGGTGGGGCTGAGGTAGGGGATAGGTGGTTTTCGGTGGTAGGGATGGGGTTAAGGATTGTCTGAGGTGGTGTGAAGGTGGAGCAATGGTGGTGTTGGTGGAAGGGGAGAGAAAAGGGGGAAAAAACCCAAAAAAAAATTAAACCAATCATTATGAGACACGTGTCATGGATATCCTGTTTAATAAGTTACCAACTGGTTATGTCTTGTTTAAAATTAACACCTCCCAAAGGTTGTAATATTCAGGTATAATTCAAAGGTTGTATTATTTATAAAAAAAATGGGGCAAAAGTTGTATTATTAATGACAAATTTTCCTAAAAAGAATGAAGGTAATAGTTGTATGATCATTGCAAGTAGGGAAAAAAAAAAAAAAAAAACTTCACCTCAAAGTGTTCCTAAAAGATTCATTCTCATAACTTTATAGTCGAGGGATACAAAGATTGCAAACCTTTTCATTTGGTCAAACCTTGTTTGATATTGAAACTAAGGAATTGGGAAATCCACAATATAAGCATTAACCTTACGTAATGCTCCAATAGTTTTACTTCCAGTGTCAAAGGTAGAGTGTCATAACTTGAAGGCAAAGTGTTATGTTTTATTGCAAGGTATTGGAACTTGAGTCTCACATCAGTCATACGGAGGATTAATCACTTGATTTTGGGGTTGATGTAGGACAATGGGCTCTTCTTTAGAACTAGCTTTCGGATGACTCTCCTATTATCTTGTATCACAAAGACGAGAAAAAAGGCAATATTTTGTGTTTTACTTGATGACGAGAGGGACCAAGAGTGGAGCTGTCTCGTTAAGACATAGGATAGGCTCAAATTTTCTATGAAAACTTTAAATATGGTCCCTGAATGTCCTAGACGATGGTGCCAAACTTACGACGAGACAGCAACAGAATATGCACGAATAGCTAATGATTTGGCTTACCATTCAAAAAAGTAATGCCAAATTTTACAGAATGCACGTACTGCTTAAATGGTTGCTTGTCAAAGTCAAAGATCTTGTTTTTGTAGGAGAAATCGATAGACAAGTCCCAAATATTTGGTAATTTTTTTTTAATTTTTATTTTTTTTTTTTAATTTTTTTTTTTTTTTTTTTTTGTATTTTGAAAGACAATATATATATATATATATATATATATATATATATATATATATATATATATATATAAACTACGAAATATTTGGGACTTGTCTATGGATTTCACCTAAAAAAGTATGTTTCGTAGTATTTAGTTGAGTTAAATGTAGCTTAATGGGTCTATTTTTTTTCTCCTTAATCATAACTAGCATTGTGGCCCGTGCAATGCACGAGTTATTCATATAAAATTGTATTGAGAGATAAGTGAGGAAATATCAGTAAGTCATTATAGGGTATAATATGTAATCGGAAACATGATTAAAGAAATTAAAATTTTAGAACTTTAATCGAAAAAGAGGCTTAAATAGAAGGTGGAAGGGCTAAAATTAAAGAGAATATGAAAAGGTTGAATTAAAGGGGAGAGATGAAGATGAAGATGAAGTATATATGAAAAATAAATTTTTATAAGTTTAATGAAAGAATTAAAAAAAAATGGTGTAATAAAAAATTAATAGTGTAAGATGACATGTGGCACTATGGTTAGAGAAGTGTAATAAAATGGATGGGACATGTGTCTTTCTTAATTTTTTGGTTATAGTTTTTAAATACTAAGTATAGATAGGTATAGATAGATATAGATATAGATTGGTAATAATGATATGTCAGCACACATTTTTTTTCTCCTTAATGCTATCATTTTTAATTGGATTGAATACTGATTTATTTGTCAATTATAATTTTAAGAATTTGAAGGTGTAGAGAAAGTGATAAAAAAAGGTCCTCAATCCATTTACTTGGGTACATATCTCATTCATTCGTCCCTTCTGAGGGATACCCAATCAATACAAAAATTTGTTTTATCTGGGGGTATAATTGTCTTTTCAAATGCCAGTGGAGGGTTATATACGTCTTTTCATATACTAGTTGAGGGGTACATGTGTAATTTTCTCACCAAACAGTAAAAGCAAAAGGCAAATAGTAATTGAATAGCTCACCAAAAGTACTGAATAAATGACCCTGCTTTTTCAATATATTTACAAAAATACCATCAGATTAACAAAAATTCGATTATCTGACAGATTATCTTGAATTTTCCCATCCCTTTTAGAGATTTTTAATACATTATCTTAGAGAATTAAATTCACTAGACATTATTGTTGAAGGTAAATTGAAAAATTATAGAATTTCCTTTTACGTAGACAATGATATTAAAATGTTCTAATTCTATTAGCACAACATAAGTTTACTTAAGTTCACCCATTATAATGTTTTTTTTTTTTTTTTTTTTTTTTTTTTTTTTTTTTTTGGGGGGGAGGGGGGGGGGGGGGGGTGGGTGACATCAACAACAATGAAATTAAATACTTGTATCAATTAAGAAGCACACATGAGGAAGAAATGTATCAATAGATGAGCATTACTATTACATGCCACTCCATATGATATACTCTTTCTGTTAGACAATTTCACAATTTATTGCCATTTTATTCAAATTACAACACACAATTTTATTTAAACCTTAAAAGATAAATAAACAAACCATTTTCGTTCTGAATGGAGAGAATAAATTTAAAATTATACTAATGTCATACCTATTAGATGAATAGTTCTTCAAGGATACATCTAGAGATAATCATGCTAATGGTCAAAAACTATCCTACCCATTTGTTTGCTTTACGTTACATAATCTCAACTATTTAAGCACTTTTCTTTTCATTATTAAATTATAAAAGTGCTAATTACACTTAGACCCACCAGACTAATGTGCATTTTGCGGCTTCATACATTCATACAAGTGTCCATTGTTAACAACCAAAACGAATCCGACAAGTGTCGATTTGTAGATCACTTACTAAATTAGGACCCTATTAACTTTCTGGTGATTTCCTTAATCATATTTTAATACGAGTAATTACTGCCACAAATCATTATTTAAGCTTATGTCAAGTGTAAAGTTGTCCACTTTGTCCTGTATTTGAGAGGCATATTTATGCGGTCTAATTTTCCAACTTTACGATAGATGATGTTTTAATAGTACTAGTACTATTTAAATACAAAAAATTTAAAAAGTCTTCAAAATGCACCCTTTATGAAGGACATTTTTGTTACATGAAGAGTGAAAGTGTTCCATTGTAATCCGTAGTGGGTTATAAAACTAGAGTAGATCAACCTTGGCCCGGTCTTGCTCGGTTCGAACCAGTTTATGAAGGGGTTAGCTCAAGGATTTTGGCTCAAATCTTGACTTATTCCTAAGCAACCACGCGAATGATTAGACCATTTTCAAAAGAAGAGTATTTTGAGAACTTTAGGCCATGGGATGGTACATGCTAGGTATCACAACAATTTCCGGGCACGGGCCGTGAGACCCAAATAAACTACTGTACAATACTACAATATATTCACATATTTTCCATATCTTTAAATTTATTGTATAAATTATTGTTCTATTATCTTTTATTGTTTTTGTTGTTTCACCTTGTTCACTCTTTGGGCTGAGTCATACTCGGGGCTCAATTCTTGGTATAAATTAAGATTAAAACTTTTTTAATTTCATACATAAATATGAGAATTTATTTTGATAGATTTTGAATTAATATCATAATTCATTTCATTGTAAAATTTTGTAAAAACCGTGGTGGCACGAGGCTTAATCTAGTGTCGTCTATATGGATGTCTACCCGACTTTATAGTAGACTCTCTAACGTTTCTTGCTTAGTAAAAACCAAATACAAAAAAGATTGAAAAAAATGAAGTTAGTGTTGTAATCAAGCATTTACATTCATAAATGAGGTGTACTATAAATGCTTAATTAAACTGATCTACAAAGGTTTCAAATTAATGTGTTGTAATCAAGCATTTATATGAATAAATACATGAGACATGGATACTTGATTAAAACTGATCTACAAAGGTTTACAATCAACACTAGCAAATATCCTGCTGATTACAACTTCAAATGTCCAAAAGTATGCTCTTACCTAAAACCAACTGAACAGTCATGCATATACAAAGGGATTATACAACGTTCATCAACATTTTTTCCTCAAAAATCTATGGCTAATCAACTGGAACAAAGTAATCTCTACGTTGTTAGTATAATCGACATGAAATAAGCTAGATAATATAACTACAGGCACTACACACAGTCCTAAATAATCTATCGAAATTTCTAATTTTGTTCAACCATCCAAAAGTGATCTGTTATCTTTTCCTTTTCCTGCTGCATCTACCATTGAAGTGTCCTAGTGTCCTGCTCAAGAAGAAAACATTATGTTAGTATTATACATTTTATGAATATAGGAATAATCTCTTAAACCAATAGCGAAAGTAGTAACAACTAAGCAAGTTTTTATTACCTAATGGACAAGCTATTCCACCAACATTAGTATAGCCAATCAAGCTGCGAGGCTTAATCAAGTCCTCCAATTCATGTACAATCTTACTCTGATCAACACCAAACCCTGCTTCCTCTTTGTTACCTTCACATATCACATCATCTGCCATTAGCTTCTCCCACAAAATGTAGCTGCCAGAAGATAAGTCAGGACTGCTAGTCTCGGATGTCAGGTTAGATTTCTGGTCCGGCATTAAGCTAGAGCCTAAATCAATCGCTGAGGAGCCAAGATATGAGTTTAGTTCTGAGTGAGCAGCAGCCATTTCTTCCTTAGGGAATTGATCACCATGCTTTGCTATAAATGACTCCAAAAAATTGTCATTTGAGACCAAACGACGTTTCTTATGTACTTCTCCACCACCCAGAACTTTGTTCTGCCTGTAGTTCTGGAGCAGGCGCTGAAATGAGTTAGTTTTTTTTCATTGCCTTGGCAAGGAGCATAATGAACTCCTGTTGCTTCCATTCAACAGTCTTCATACGCTCTCCCATTGCAGCCAAGCAAGTGTTCGAGTTCTGCTGCTGTTGCTTCAGATCAGATATCTCAACTTTAAGTGCCTCTTGTTCTTTCTTAAGAATTTCTATTTCAGTCTCCTTTTGATGCAGCAATCTAGCATTGCTGTTGGTACCATTACCCTGGGCTCGCCGCTTTATAGTCTTTAGCAAATCTTTCTTGCCCTTCTGAAACCCTGGATGTGCAAACTCCCACCTAACAGGATGGGCTGTTGACACTTTTCTGAATCCCTATACCAATTACCAAGTATAGATCCATATCAATATCACTACATAAATTTCATACAACCAGCAAAAATTATATGAAATAAAAAAAACTCAAATCCCAATAAATGATGTAGTATTATACCCTAATACCATGTAAATGAACCAGTTCAATCAATTGGATGAACAATAGAATACTATTAATCAATGCTTTTCTATCCATAAGACCATAACTTATCACTATAGTTTAATTAATTCATCTAATCTAGCAGCAAGTTCATCCAAAAGGGTACTATTAACACAATTAAAGTTGGCATAAAATAAGCATTTATTAAAGTCCTACATCTTAGGGATGATACAAAATTAAATACCCAATAAACAAAAAAATCACCCATTTTAAAAACAGTACACAAAGTACTCACATAGCTTGTTTCTTTCTTTATAGCCACTGTCTAAAAAAATTATATACATTTAAATGAGTGTATTAAGCACATGAACAATTAAAAATTGATTAAAAAGAATTAAGTCGTATTACAGGACCCGAGATCAAATTCCATCTCCAACAAAAATGTCCACACCTCCACACTAAACATACTAAAACCGGAGATCAAATTCTGTCTATACCAAACATACTAAAACCCGAGATCAAATTCCGTTATAAAAATAAACCCGTGATCAAATCCCGTCTAAGCTAAACAAAGCAATCAACACCCAATGAACATATCACAACCAGAAAAATTAAACCAAAAACAGTCCAAATAATAATAAATGGAGATAAATTACTTACATAGGTGTTAAGCTGACGAACAAAGCTGGAGAAATTGGAGTGTTTAAAATACTTAGAAAGCAAATCAGTGGAAAATTTATGTTCATCCCAAATAATAAAACTATTAAAAGATTCACCCCATGAAATAATCGGATCACTTTCTGGGTTTTCAACCATATCAAAAGTTTTATTCAGAAAAGGTGGTGGTCCAAATTCATGTAAACTCATCAATGGCTTTGGCATCTCCATAGTTTCTTCTTCTTCTTCTTCAACTACTACTACTTCTTCTTTCACTGTTACTCCATTAACATTATTAAGCTTATTTCCAACACCGAATACACCGTTGAGTTGTAATCCGAGTGATAACTCGTTGTTGGGGTCCATAATTTGCAAAAAGAAGTTCAGAAATTGCAGAGAGAAAAATGGTTTTTGGGGTTTTTTTGATTTTTGGGAATTTGATTGTGAAGAGGTGGAGAGAGAATGAAAGATGGGTGTCTAAAAATGGAAAGGGGGAGGTGGGAAAAAAGTGTAAAAATCCAAAAAAATATATATAAAGTGTCCACTTAGAAGTGGTGATGACTTGCCATTTGTAGTAAGTATATGGTGTGTATTTTGATTTGAAGCACTTTTTATTATTATTAATTTATTTATTTATTTTACCAAATAGTATTCAATTTAATGATAATCGATAAGGATTGTATTTTACAACCTTGAAGTTATAGAATCAATTTTCAATTAAGCATTTTGGAGGTGGCAATTCTCGCTTACCCCTCATTCCCAAAGGACCTTAACGTGGTTGCCAGCTTGCCCATTTATTCATATTTGCTTGATTTGTGAATTGAAACTTTAATTCGATAGAGTGTCTTCTCTTAACTTACAAAATGAGAAGAAAAAAAATGCACTTAATAGAAATGTGTTAACTAATAGAAAATAGAGGAAGTAATTTTTTTTTAATCAAATTTAAATTTGACTTGATACTAATCATAAGAAGAAAAAAAATTATAGTAGTTTTCAAAAAAAATAAAAGAACAAAATTATAGTAGAGTATAGTTTTGTTTGATTCATCTCTACAAGTACTTAGTGTTTATAAATATCAAGATATTATAATTTTGAGTTTAAATAACCAAAGATATTACTACTTTTGTTTTTTTAATTGACATATTTATTTTTTAATCACATTTATCAACACACAATTTTAACGATTAATCAAAATAAATTATATAAATTTTGTTATATATACATAGTAGAATTTACTAAATGAACAAAAATTAATAAGCAAAAAACATCCAGCTGTACAAAACAAACTCTTGTAGAAAGTACTCCGTATAATTTAAGGTAATCCGTATTTTTTTATTTTTGGGCAAAAAATTAGAAGAAAATGGTTGCATATTTGTTTGTTTTTTGTTGTAATTTGATTTGATGTGAACCAATTTGGTAGGTGAAAGGGGTTTCATTAGGATAGAATTGATTTCGTTGGTACGTGGCACTCATTTTATCCGCATAAGGTATGGGGCTTCTCGACATAACATGGATACGATTTTGATTGGACTGCACTTTTACTGTTTTAACCTTGTGTAATGTGTATTAGGGATGACAAATTTGATTAGTATCATAAAATAGATTCAAGCTAAAACTATTGGCCATGATTTAGAATTTTTTATTTTTTTTTTTAATTATTTTTATTTTAAACCTGTACTATAAAAAGTAAGTAAATACAAACTGCCTATACGGCTATACATTGTACAGCTTGTGGCAAAGTACAATCAGGTGTAAAATTTAGGGGGAAAATGGAGTATTATTTTACCTACTATTTTGTTTATTCACCTTTTTTTTTTTCAATCAATCCTCATTATCTTATTTGAAATCCTCATTTTCTAAAAATGTATGAAAAAGGCTTAGATATGAAGAGAGTAACATTTTTAAATTTAAATAAGAGATGATTTAGATGGATGATAAATACTAAAGACAAAGTGAAAATAGTGAGAAAGTGTAAAAAGGCAAATTGATTTCAGAAAAAGTTGGATGAAAATATTAATTATAAAGAGCTGAATACTCTAATTGGTAATGTAGGAGTTTTTAGGTACTATAAGCGGAATTTCATGAATCATATTCATAAGCATCTAAATTAGGATTGCATGCCTAACATACAAGAATCACATAATCATACCTTTGAAGCGTTATTTCCACGTAGCTATTCGATCGACAAATCAGGGAGAGAATAGAGCCCGAAGCGTGACTCCTCTTATTAGTCCACGCCTCCACTGGATTCGAACAAATCATCCACCAATATTAGATTGGTCGAGTGAAGGGGAAAACCACGATCACCACCTTTAATGGACAACCGACCACCGCATGAACTACCACCACCACGGGGACACCACCGGCACCGAGGGAGGGGGAGAGCTGTGAGAGATAGAGAGTTTGAGAGGTTTGGTTTCGTGGTTGCTAATTAGGGTTTCAACTTAACAGTAAAATTGTTCTAGTAGTATAAAATAAGCTAGGCACCTAGTCTATTTGCATAATCAAGCGGTCCACAATGTTTGTTGTACCCCCAATCAGAGAGTCAAATATCTATTGTAATATTGAATCAATTGGAAGCTAGCCTCCTTTATAAATCGGTATAAAAAAAATAAATTAATTAATTAATTAAAAAAAAAAGTAGTTATGTTTTACAGCCTATGGATTTACAAAAGAAGTTCAATGACGAAGTAACCCTTGTAGACTGAAGTAACCCCTATAACATTGATCGAATAACCCCTATAATATTGACCGAGTAACTCTTAAGTAACCCCTATAACACTGACGAAGTAACCCTTGTAAACTGAACGAGTAACCCCTATGACACTAACGAAGTTATTCTCATGATGGATGGCCACACCGTGTGACCAGCCACATATAAGACTTTGTGAAAGAAGTTATATACAGACAGTAATATTAGTAACATTTTCGTATTTGGTAGTATTGATACTCTGATATGGATCTGTGTCAGGCACTGTCAGCCAAATAAAAACTTCATTCCCTTGCATAAAAGCACATACTGGCAACAACCAAGCCAAAAAAATAAGATAAAATGAAACACAAACTGATAAATTAATGCATGTTAATTTACAAAACATCCCCAAAAATAGCAATGCCTTTCTTTCGTCTTTGCGAATTTACAGGAGGTATCTCTGTTACAAGCTCCACACATAAAAAGAGATCTGATGCATCATTACAACCAAATAGAGCATAAACATGTTAAGAATTGACATGCATTTATATCTCTTTTAACAATATGGAAAAAGGTCCAACGACCTCTGTACAACAAATAATTCGAATGGCTGAGACTAGAACGCGACGGATAATCTTTTCACAAGTAAAGCAGTTGACAAAAAAGTTTGAATTCCAACGGAGATCACTCACACTGAACTACCTAAGTCAGCACATGAACAAATAATATATGTGCTTTCTTCAATCAAAGGAGGCAAAAGAAACCAGCCCAAATGTATGTCGAGTTATCGACTGTCCGTCTGCAAGTATGAATATTTTTTGCTTGGTACTGAGTTCAGGAGACGCTATTGTTCCCATGCTGCAAGGACTGGTGATAACCAATTTGAGACAGATAAATGACTCTCTGACTGAAGATCTGAAGACAAGGCTAGCGGAGTAATAGCAACCTATCATTCGAAAAACACATAGTTCATCAAAGAGATAATGAAGTGTAGCTGTGAAATCATCGACTAAAAAGCTTAGAACTCACAAATCCATTTTGTACTGCTTTAAAATCTAATTCATCATCTGCATCTTCCTTTTCCTCATCCAAGAACTGCAAATTTGGCAAAGAACGTATTGACTACTCATTCACAATATGTACGAAGCACACAAAAGAGCCAGAAGAACAAAGTGATGGGGCAACTTCTGGCAAAAACAGCAGGACGTAATTGCCAATTACATACCTCAAGACGGTAATGTTTTCTAATTGTTTGTTGGGTCTTTGGTTTACCTGCAACCCCAACAGATTCAACCTCTACTGTCTTTCTATTTGTGTTCAGCCGGCGCGCTGCACCCTGGAAAACATGTAACATATACCATAATTGGATCAACATAAAATTATACAAACAGCAGTGCAGTACCCCATGGAGCAAAAAAAAAAAAAAAAAAAAAAGTACTCACAGCTGCTGAGGCATCTCGTCCCAGCTGAGCAAGCTGAATACCAAGGCTTTGCTGATTGGCCATAAAATTCATTGCAGACGGATGTTTGTATGAAGAAATGGCTCGCCAAGATAGACTAGACCTCCAAAGGCTCTGTCTAGTCAATCTGAAACCCTGCCAATTGCAGCAAACAAACTAATCAGTTTAGTTGTCCAGCATAGCAGGACCGTTTCTAAATTTGAACACACCTTTAATACATTAATAATTAATGATATTATTTACTAACAATTGAGTCAGTGCTTGAAGGGCCCTGAACTGCAGGTCCACGCAGAAATGATGACCAATAACCATCCCGCAAAAAATTACATAGTAAGTATTGCACAAACCAAAATACTAAATTTTTCATGCCAACTTTGTGTCCCCCTACCATGTGTTTTACCCTCCTGATTTTCCTGGTACCTCAACAGCCTTAAAATATCAACATAGATGAGCTATTTAACTTGGTGATGTGGTCAGACACAAGACAAAGAGATAAAATGGAAGAAAAGATCTTCATTACTCCAAGATTAATAAAAATGAAGTGGCTTTAGATTTTCCACCGATAAGATACCCTTTAATGACAATTTAAAAGAGGCTTTAAAACTTCCACCAATAAGATACCCTCTAATGACAATTTGAAGCATACACCTCTCAGCATGGAGAAACTCTAATCCAGTCGATAGACATCAATCCAGAAACTCAAATCTAAGATGTTGTACATTTCCTTAAACAGTTAGACACTGCAGTGGCAAAATTAGTTTGAATGGAAACTAATATTCATGATTATGATGTAATCACACCATGCAGTGCATTTCAGTGAATTATTTGAACACACAGTTTCAACAAGCACAAAAGATTGGATTCTCCAAACCAACATAGTATCCTTCTATCCCAGCGGCATTGCAAAGTTAATTAAATAAGTTTGACTATTATCTAAATCTCTATACATTGGTAAAAATCCTGAAAACATACTCTTATAAAATGCACTTTTAAACAAACCTAATATCTTCACCTTGTAAGTTAATTAGTTTTTTAACAGCATAATAGTCAAATTTTAAACCAAAAAGGAAAAAAATTGACAATTCCAGTGGGACAGAATACACGAGGTTATTGCGACCAGCTAAAAAGCCGAGAACAATAAAAATTAAGAGTGATACATGATTTTGCAATCAACTATTCTATCCCAATTTGTGAGGTAGGGTGGATACAATTGCTTTGTCCAGCCCTAAATCCCTCATAATTAAGAGTCTTGGATTTATCTTGCAAGTTGTAATTACCATTTCTATTGACATGTCATGTATTTGCAAAAACTAAGCAGTTAATTATCCATGTCGTAACATCTTCAATATAGCAAGACGTCATATAACGACAATAAAAATTGATCAAGTAAAAGTAGTTTAAAAGGAAATTTCCGTAAATTCTTCATGTATTCAAAGAGAAATTAAAGACTAAAGAACTAGTAACACAGTTTTCTTAACGCCTGTCGCCTGATAGTCTACACCTAGCATATGCTGAACAAATTCACGGAGGAATCTTAAATTTTCATTCATACATACAACAAGTTTCACATCAAAATTAGACCAGTGTTATAAGACACTAAAATGGCAAAAAAAGAGTGACATAGAAACACTAGCACCAACAAACCTTGTTTGAGGAAGGAGAATTTGGAATCTCCACATTAAGAAAGCAGCCTTTCGGGAAACTCCCATTCTCAATATCTTTTATTGTTGCATTTATCAATGGCAGGCAAATTTCAACAGCATCCTTGAAATCATTTTCAGAGCTAACATCTTTTTTCCTGCAGCATAATGGATTTAAAAATAATGAAGAAAGAAGACAACCAAAGGAAAAAAAAGCGACAAGAAAGATACTTACCAGTCCAATGACATACAAATTGATGGTACGCCATGTATCAATGCCTCTCTTGATCCAGCAATAGCCCCCGAATACAGCCTAGTCACACATATTAAATACCAACAGATAAGAAAATTTGGAACACAAGGCAGAAAAACGGGGAGAGAAAGGTTAAACATAATCTTATTTTATTAACCATTTGTTACATTGCATAATGAAATAGCTTTAGCTTATTATAAATATATGTTGGATAGGAAACCACCATTACACCAAATACTCACATGTTTTGACCACAGCTTGATCCTTTATTAATTCCACTTAGTACCTACAAAATTTCAGTTATAAAATCATTAACATGAGAAAATCGATTACTAACACAAAAGTGATACACCTCAGGAAACATACCAATAAAGGCTTTGACCAAGAAAACAATGCCTGAGATAAAGCTAATGACACACAATCTGCAGGTGTACCTGGTCAAAGTGTAAAACAAAAGACTCAGGCTCTTGCTGCCGAACCCATCAAATCCGAACCAATCCAAAATATAATAATAACATTTGGAAGATCTTAGTTCAACAACAACAAGGAATTTAAGCACCTAAAACTATAGAGCATCCACAACAAAATGGCCAAAAGTTCATTACCAAATCGCAATACTCGGTTATTATCACTAGCAAGAAATATCTAAAATCTCATTAACAGACTAACAACAATGTAGCTTAAACCTTTTTGAACAAATCCAGAATTAATCATATTTATTAATTAATCATAATATAATATTAATTAACCTCTAATCAACAAGAAAATTGCTCAAACCAATCACAGTTTCCAGAAAATCAATAATTAAATTGAATTTTATCAACAATTTCACAAACAATTAAAGGTTCAATACTAAAAGAAAGATTACCAGAAACTTCGAAAGCGGTAGCGCCACTGATTTCAGCAGAATTCACCTCAACCGTCTCACGAACTGTCAACGAATGTCCAGATGCAGATTTATCACTACAAAATCAACCATTTCATCAACAAAACCAAATAAAATCATTCAAAAAACACACAAAAATTTCAAAAAAAAAAAAAAAAAAAAAATGATTTAAATAGAACTAACAATTGAGGAGCACAAACGTGAACATCAAAGCGACCATTACGAACAAGCGCATCAACAAGAGCAACAAGACCAGGCGACTCAATTCCATCACCATTAGTAACCAAAATCACCGGTTTCGAGCTCGTTTCTTCAGAATCAACAACATCATCATCATTCGCAGTAGAAGGAGCTTCTTCTTCAACCTCTTTCTCGAATTTCTGGTGCTGTTCTTGAGTAGAAGGAGACTGAGTCAACTCGGAAGATGTTTGTGATTGAATTTGTTCGACATTTTTTCTGGAAGACAAAACTTGCTGAAGATTAGCGACGAGAGAAGGAGGTAAAGCATTTCTTCTACTGGAATTCATGATTGATTGAAGAAGAAACCCTAGATTGGGAAGAAAGGAATGGAATCAAATCAAATTGGTGGTTTGATTGGAAGGTTTACTTTCTCTTTCTACAGAGGAGAGAGAAAATGAAACAGAGAGAAATTTTGGGGGAGAATTATTTAACTATTTTTATAGAGGAAGAATGAAAATGATGATGATGTCAAAATTTAAAATTATAAATTAAAAAAAAAATTATTGAGGGGTGGAATATCCGACGTGGAAAGATGGATAAATTGGAGGGAGAGATTTATGAATTTTTTTAGATTTTTTTTTTTTTCTGACAGTTTTTATTTTATTTTGGTGACGGTTATTTTTAATGGTTTCCACGTCTTTACGTCGTTTGCTCTTTTGGTTGTTTTTAATTATTGATTGGTGTAAATTTTTATTTTAATGGGGTTAATTTAAATATCGGTTTGTTTTATGTTTATGGCCTTGACCTATACGGCAAAGTTACTTGTTCACAATTCAATAATGTAAAGATACAAGCTACTTTTATATTTACCATTCAAGTGTTGATTATCTTATTTCAAATTCTAAATTCCTGAAGTTTACTTTGTGAGGAACTGAACGTGTTTTAAAGGTAGAGATTCTCTTATCCTTCCAATTGTTTGGCCCTCAAACAAAGGACATACTCTCATTAATTAGCTTATGTTATGTTTACCTGAATTCATCTTATCGTAGCTATTCCGAATGGAATGCATCTTTTTTTTTTTTTTTGAGATAAATAGAACACATTCTTATTAACCCTTATTTAAACTTGTTTGAACTTATTTTTCCTGAAATGAATGAATCTAAGGGGAATTGATCATTTTCTTATATATCAAAAAGGCGTGTTAAACCTTTATTATAAAGAAATATTGGTCGTAATGAAAATAACCTACCATATCATTAAGCACACAAATACATATTCCAATTCAAAACCAAAGATCTTGTAAGTTGTCATACTTGTATTAATGTTCCCTTCTTAAATATTGAGAGGTAAATAGCTTTATTTTTTTGTTATTTTAGAGGAGACATATATGCTCCTTTTTATTTAGTAATTAAAGATTGTCATTTTTATCAGACACGCAATAAGCATTGTACACACGGCTGGAATATTTAAATAATGTTTAGTCCATATCAATCTCCTCCCCTCTAGTATATATTCTTAATTCTTATGACCTAACCAGCTAACCTTACCTTACATTCTAACCTTACCTTACATTATTGCAACAATACATAAAAGTAATGCAATTATAAGCAATTTTTTTTTCTCTTGCTATGGTAGTTAAATAAATATCTCATTTGAAATTCATTTCAAAATCTCTAAAATTTAGGAGATAAAGAAGCAACATGATTGAGAAAGTGCAAAATTACTCAGTATTCAAACTCTTTTGACCATATTGATATATAAAAAAAGTAATGCAAATTATCACAAATTTCCTTCTAGTAACAATGTAATGATTAACAATGAAAACTATTACTACTAATTACGTATTACTTTGCCTTGTTTTTGGCAGTGATGATAATCATTTGTTATAGTTCACGTCACAAACTTACCTTCTTTTAAGGTGTCAATAATCATTCTTTTTAATCCTCACATCATATAACTCACCCTCTAATTTGTTATTAATGTGCATTTGCAGCTAAAATTATACGAGTAGGAGTTGTCCAAAATAATTACAGTAATATCTTCTTAGTTTCCAAAAGTTTGATTTTATTTATTTATTTATTATTGTATGATCCTGTTTTTCAAAAATGTAGGAAAAACTGAGCAGGTGTAAGAAAGAAAATGAATAGAGAGAGATGGGGCAAAAATATGTGTTAATGTAAGAATAGGGATTAAGGACTATAAGGTAGATATAGTAAAGTTTATATAAAAATAATGTAAAGATAGTGAGATAAAATACAGTAGCAAGATCAATTGTCCAAAATGTTCTGGGCTATTCTCCTTTGATGCTCTTTTATAAGGATATTAAGAGAATGCAAGATAATTTTATATTCTTTAGTTGTAATCATGTTCGTCGGGCGGGAAATACTCTTGCACACTTAGTGGCAAGATATAGTACTAGCAGTGGCGTCACCAGGATTTTCGAAGTGTGGGTTCGAAACTTCCGAAATTTGAAATCATAATTAACGAAGGAATAAAAATACAATAATTAAATATTCAGTACATAAATAAGTTCAAACTATGGATTACAAATAGATTACACATAGAAAAATGAAAAAAAAAAAAAAAAAAAAAAAAAAAAAAAAAAAGACTACAGAAGCATTCTTCGAGTCTTCATACTTTGGAAGCGTTCCAATACATCATCATCACTAACTCTTGAAAATAAATCTCTTTCAAGAAAAGTGACTAAATTATCATTCAATAGTTGATCACCCATACTATTTCGCAACTTATTTTTTACGTATGTCATTGAGGAAAACACTCGTTCCACGCTTGCAGTTGCAACCGGAAGGATCGATGCTAGTCTTATAAGCAAGTAAACTAAGTTGTAAGTAGTATGCTTATTTGTTTCAACAAGCATCATAGAAAGCTCATGAATACCCTTCAAGTCTCCAAACCTTACATCTTGGCGCACATCATTAATATAAAATTGAAGCTCATGACGAAGTGCAGTCATCGTCATATCATTAGTTGGAAACTCTTTGGGATATAACTCAGCAAGTCTCAACAACTTTTGCATATCAAATGCCGCAAATGAATTGATCGGGTTTAAGCATGACACACAAATAAGTAACTCCATATTTTCTTCATCAAATCTACTATTGAGCTCTTGGAGTTGTAAATCAATGACACTTATAAACATTTCTACCCGAAATCGATGAAGATTTGAAACTTTGGCAAAGAAGCGTCTTGACCTTCCACGAGGAACATACATATCATCCATAGTAGGAACTTCTACATCATGTTTAACACAAAAACAAACCACAAGATGTAAAAAGTCTTCCCACCCATGGTCCCTCATTTGTTGTAATCCCTCCTTAGTCAATTTAACATATGTCATGGCATTAACAATATCTTGGTCCCCCTTTTGCAGAGCTTGACACAATTTATCAGTAATCCCAAATATTTCGGACATCAAATGTATCATAAATACAAATTCAAATGATTCAAATGTAGACATGACAGTGATAGCCTTCACGCGATCATCCTTATAAATCTTATTTGATCCAATCTTCTCAAGAACTTTAACAATAGTAGCATACAATGCGGTAACATTTGAAACAGTTTTGTAATGTGATCCCCACCTAGTATCACCAGGACTACCTAAGCCATGTTCTTGGTTTAAACCTTGCCCACTTTCAATTTCTCCTAGTTCTAATGCTTGTAGAATATGTTGAGATTGTATTTCTCTTATCATTTCCCTTCGCTTACAAGAAACACCAATAATATTCAACAAAATAGCAAGTTGATCAAACAACCAAATACAATCATCATTATCCTTAGCAACAGCAACAAGGGTTAATTGAAGTTGGTGAGCAAAACAATGAATATAATAGGCTTGTTTTGTTTCATTCATGATCAAAGTCTTGAGACCATTTATCTCCCCCCTCATATTACTAGCACCGTCATAACCTTGTCCACGAACTCTAGACAAACTCAATGAATATTCCATAAGCAAAGACTCAATTGCACTCTTTAGTGACAAAGCAGTAGTATCCTTAACATGTACAATTCCAAGAAACCTCTCATTTATCTTCCCTTTATTATTGACATAACGCAAGCAAAGGGCCATTTGTTCCTTTTGAGATACATCACTTGATTCATCAGCCATTATTCCAAAATAGTCATCCCCAATATCATCAATAAGAAGTCTAGTGGTTTCTTTGGCACAACAATTAATAAGTTCTTTTTGAATTGAAGGACTAGTCATTCGATTATTTCCCGGGGCATTACCTAGAACAACCTTTGCTACCTCACTATTATTTTCTGAAAACCATGTTAAGAGTGCAAGAAAATTACCCCTATTCCAAGATTCTTCACTTTCATTATGCCCACGACAAGCTAAACCTTGATTTAAAAGAAATCTAATACATTTCAATGAATAAGTCAAGCGAGATTTGTATTGTAGTTTAGCTTCCTTAGAATAAGTGCAAAGAGATTCAACAACTGATGTCTTTGGGTTGATAAACATATTATATTTCTCATTAGCCTGATTATGGAAACTACCAATACCACCCACATGAACATCAAATCTACCAGTCTTATTCCATCCTCTAAATCCCCCTTTAATAAAGGAATTATTAACAGCCAAAGAATAATCAACTTTATCAGTGAACAAATAGCACACAAAACAAAAAGCCGCATCTTTCTCAACACTATATTCAAGCCACTCATATTTATCAAACCAAGTAACATTAAAACGGCGCATACCTCCAACTTTTCTTTGAGGAAAATTATGTGTGCGTGGATCACAACGTTTCTTTGTAATATAGCCTCTCCTTACGGCATCTCGATCATTAGGAGGATACTCCATAATTGGAATTCTTTTTCCAGGGTCATGTGGAAGAAGATCAACATCATAAATGCGAGTATCATCGGAGTCAACAGTAGTATTTGGAACACTTGGACCTGTGTTCTCAGGTGGTGGAATTGTTGCAGCAATAGGAACCTCATCATCATTAGGAGACACATGTTCTTCTATTGGAGGATCCCTTGAACTAGGTGAAGAACAAGTTGAAGACTTTTGTGACTTCCCGGCACGTTTCCAAAATGACTCTAAACTCATGGTATAATAGGTATATACTGCTAGTCTGCTACACACACATGATAAATGCAGAATGAAATCAATGAATGAATGATAAATCTAGAAAGCTAATTAAAACTATCGTAATTAAAGTTTACAGTCAATTACTCAATTAGTAAACGAAATCTAGACGGCAGAAAACGAAATAGCATATGAAATTATGAAAACTAGAAGGCAGAAAACGAAATACAGAAAATAGCATATGAAATTCAACAATGTAACAAAAAAAAATCCCCAAATTGAGAACTTGAGAAGTAAATTAGATAATTATAACCAAACTTCAGCAATTTACAAAAAATTGGCAATTCGTAATGTATATTAGCAATTTAGCATATGAATTTCAAGTATTCAATGATTTAGCAAAAAAAAATCCCCAAATTGAGAAGTAAATTACATTTGCAAAAAAAAAATCCCCAAATTCACTTACGTACATACACCGATACACGGCTGTGAGGCTGTCAGTGCTGTGACGGACGACGGTGGGTCTGCTGGCCTGCTGGGTGAGTGGCTGGTGCGCTGCCGCTGCCACCGTGTTCTGGCGTTCTGCTGACTGCTGCCGTGTTGCGCCGGGAAGAGAAGGAGGAAGAACGGGAAGAGAAGGACTGAAGGAGGAAGAACGGGAAGAGATTAAGAGAAGGAGGAAGAAGTTAGGGTTTTGCAATTTGGGGGAATGAGGAAGAGGAAAGCTGGAAGCAGGGAAAGCTCAGGAAACAAAATTAAAAAAAAAAAAGTGTGAGTTATGGGTTTTGAACCCACAAACTCTTGTGTGATGGGAGGTAAAAATAACCATTGGGCTACAACTTTACTTGTTGTCATATAATACACAAATATTCTATTTAAACCTATTTTGATTTTTTTTTTTTATAAAAAAAAAAGTTTTTAATTTTTTTCAAAAAATCAGTGGGTTCAATGAACCCACTTGAACCCACCCTAGCTCCGCCACTGAGTACTAGTGAGTCGACTTTTGTATGGTTGGAAAATTTCCCTCAAAATTTCGTCACCTTGACGGAGCTTGATTTGATTTGATAATATAGCCAGACTAACGTTTCTTCAAAAAAAAAATTAAATAAATAAAAATAAAATATATATAGTGAGAGAAAAGGGGTAAAATGCAAGTTTAGTTGGAAAAAAAATAGAGTTGAGTCAAACTATTTAAAAAGACTTATACTCCAAATAAAAGGAGAATTTCTCTACCTCAAAGGGCATTATAGTAATTTGTTGCATTGTTATATTTTGTGAATAGAAAAGTGGACCGTTCTATGGTTAGTGGCTTTTTGAATTTTAAAATGGACAAAAAAAAAAAAAAATCTGTTTAAGGAGAATTTCCCAGCCTCAAGTAACTCGAGTCCTTTAGGATTCAAGTAATGACATTAAAGTAAGGGGCCGTTTGGTTCACACAAGGGAAACGGAATGGAAGAATGAGGAGAAAGGAAAGCTAATCCCTCATTTTTGTATTATTGTTTGTTTTACATAAACAAAGGGAATCAGATTTTCAACCACCACTACCCTCCTCCTTCTACAACCACCAATCCACCACTACCCCTTAAATCTGCCATTCACTTACCACCACCACCACATTAGCCACCACCCTCCTCATGACCTACCACCGTTTCCCACCTTTTTCGCTGCTCTTCTACCGTCGTTGATGCCCTCTTCACTCTCAATTTTTTTTTAAAATTTTTTTTATTAGATCTAGTTGCTTGGTTTTCATGGTGGATATGGAGGTTTTGGAGATATGGGTGGTGTTTGTGACGAATTGGGTGAGGTGGGTTTAGGTCAAATTTGGGAGATTTTGGTTGGTGTTTTCGGGGAGGTGGTTTTGGGAGATTTCGGTGGGTGGTTTTCAGGGAGGGTGCGTGGGTTTTTTCGAGTGGGTTTAGGGTGATTTGGGTGGGCGGTGATGTTGGTGAAGTTGGGTCGGTTGATGGTAGTGGTGTTGACGGTTAGGCGGTGGTTTTTAGGGTTTTCGCGGGGAGTGGGGGAGTTTTTCGGGGGAGGAGAGCTCCGGCGAGGCACGGGGGAGCTCCGACGATGGGCAGGGAAGATCCGGCGAGGGATGGTGGAGGTGCGGCGATGGTGGCTTGGTGGTGGGATAGGGGAGGATGGTGGTGGTTGGTTTGGATATGGTGGTGTTGTGGTGGCTAAGGAAAGGGAATGGAAAAGTCTTGGGGGGTGGGGAATGAAGTTGGAGGGATTTGGGGTAATGGAGAGGGTAAAGGGAATGAAAGAAAGTGCCAAACAAACAACAACAAATGGAATCAGGGCAGTTGATTTCCATTCCCTTTGTTGAATATCCCAACCAAACGCACCCTAAATTTTTATATGGTAGAAATCAAGTAAGGACATTGTAGGACTGGAGCTACTTGAGGCAAAGAAATTATTGATGAAAATTGAGTCAAACTTTTACAAGTTAAGATAACAATTGGTGATTTCCAATTTCACCTTTTAGTGATCAACTTTTTTTTCATTGCACTTTGGTGATTAAGGTCAACTTTCCGGAGACATTAATTAAATTGGGGGAAAAAACTTAATCACTTGGTGTTTAAAATTAGTCATCTAAAGGTTAACCAATAGAAATTAAGTTGATGTAACTTTATATATATATATATATCGAAAACGTCAGTTATTGAAATGAAGTTGCTGCTCCCTTTGTTCCCTATTTTCGTGCGCTCTACCCTCTTCTTCTCTGGGTATTATTTCTTCCTTGTTAAAGGTGAGTTAAACATTATTCAGGTGAGTTATGCCACTGAAAATTAACCTCAACCATCAAAGTATCAAACTTCAATGAAATACAAGTTGATCACCAAAAGGTGAAATTGGTGAAAACTTGATCACCAAATGTGATCTTAACTCAACTTTTAACAAGGAAGAAATTTTATTATTTCAACCAAGATATTATCCTATATCACCCTCGAGATTTCTACCAATTTAGCTAGTATTAATAACATTTCTTTGTAAAGTATTGTAAACCAATTCCCTCCATATCTAGTGGGGATATATTAATTGACATGTAATCTCTAAGAAAAATAATTACCATTAAAAAAAAGATGGAAAGGACAACATAGCCTTGATGAGATCAAGCAATCAAAAACCAAGTAAAAATTGATTTAAATAAATAAGAGGTCCTACAATTAATTAGGATCTGCCAGGCATTGATTGTATAAATCAGATCAAATTAGTGAAGAGGTGGCCTATCAGCATTTAGTTAATAGGTAACAAACAAATTTACAATTAATTGTCAGCTTAACAAGTCATTTTATTTGATAAAGATGCATTGTTATTTGTAAGTAGTACAGGGTTAGCCAGTAAATCTGCAGAATTACTACTACGTTTTGATTATATCGATTATAAATACAAGTTATAAATGCTACTCGTACTTAACCATAGAATAGTGTATTAACACTCAATAAATAGTCTAACGATTTGTTGTAGCTATTAGGATGCTGTCATTTGATTCATCTAATTGAATATAAGCGTCTGGAAGTTGTTGCAACTGTGTTCCTCTAGTTGTCTTGTCGCATTTGGGTGTTAGCCTGGCGTTAAATTTTCAGTACGGTTCCTAACAGTCAATCATTCGGCCATTATATATTGTCGTCCATCTCTAGGCTTTCGAAAATCAAGTAGTAGAATACATGTTTCTAATCGTTTATTATTTTGCAGGGTTAAGATAGGTTGTAAACGTAAGCGAGCTCCGTTCGCCACAGACAACTCGTACGACCTCATGCAAAAGAAGATGTTCTTTGATGTAGCATTCTGTTTATTTGGTTCTCATGTTACTTAGTGTGTGTCTTTCTGGTTGTTTTGTGTTCTTGTATTAGTTTGTTTTCAGGTTATAATATTGTTTTTCGTTAATAGAATCTTTTGTCAAAAAAAATAAAAATTACAAAACCAAATCTAAATTCAACTTAAAATACTCGATTTGCTAATCCCACTATAGGTAGCACTCACCACATTTAAACGGTATAGATTTACTTAATGACTATAACATAAATAAAACGATATAGAATTGAGCCAGAAATAACCAAAAAAAATGGTAAATTGACTACACTCTAACCTAGAAAATTTTGAATTTGGAGAAACCAAGAGAGAAGAGCAGTTAGCCAATTAGATAATTGAACTTGTGATTTGTGAATGACATAGAAGCTTGAAGTACAAACTAAATAATTTTCAAGAGTCACAAAGAGCAATAATGTAAATGAAATTTAATTTCAGATTTTGGATACCACTCCCAAAACTTTAACGAACTTCATATACTACGTATAACTATACATCCACTTGTAAAACATTATTTTCCTCTCCAATTTACCCTTGAAACAACTAACGTTAACCAAATAGTCTCACTCTTAAAACACTTACACCGACACACCATAAAAATAGATATCATCACATGTTTTTTTTCAGATAAGATAAGAAGAATGAGGAAGTATGAATACATTGACAAATAACCATAATACGTAATGACATCTATTTTGGACAAGATTATTATTGCAAGGAAGTATGAATATTGTGACAAATAGCTGAAAATTCATCAGTAATTATGACGTTTTATTTGAGATGGGACATAAAATTGTAAATGTCCCTACGTTAGAACAAATAGAAGAACAGCCAAGTTATGGCTTGTTGTGTCAGACTCAAAGTTTGTACATGTGCTCAAGGTTTTACCCTTCTTATGGTGGGTGGTCCTAGCCCTTGTGCACATGTTTTTTTTTTTCCACAAACACATATTATTATCACTATACAATTTTTGAAAAATATCTTATTATTAATATCATGCATATATACAAGTACAATTGATACATGAATGATTCACACGGAGAAGAATATTCTTGATTTTATTCCAACGCAAGGTTGAATGGCTAACTATTAGTCACCTAAAGCCAAAAAAAAAAAATGCCAATAAGGTAAAATCTTTTAACGACAGAGTGAGAGTGAGAGTATGTGTGCGCAACTAATAAAAATTAGAGAAGAGGGTAGAATTTCTTGCAAGTTACGGTTTGTGAGCTAATTTGGCAAAATCTTTGACCTAAACTTCACATCACTTGAGGTTTTATGTCACTTAAATTAGTAGTGCATAAGGTCGCTGCTTCAGTAACATAAAGCTTTTCAAACATTTACAAGTTAAGGCTATGTGTTCTGAAGAAATTTCATAGACTAATACCTTGGAGCCTTGGAGGTTACGAAGTGTTCTATTGCTTCTTTTTATTGCTTCCACTATACAAGAAATCCAAAATTGCTGAAGCTTTTGATGGTTCGTCCTGTGTGCATCCACTACCACTACTAGCCCTTTCATTCTTTGTGACCTCCTTGGCAGAACTTGCTGAAGTCATTTTTATCCCAGATCCATATTTTGCCGCAAATGAGAGTGTGGATAAGAGAGCTCTTTGAGCTGTGCCTGGTGTGTTTTTAACTCCAATCATAATTGGAGATTGACCTGAAGAAGCTGGAGAACCCCAAAGCTTTGGTTGTACTGCCTTCTCAGATCCTTTTGCACTTTCGCTTTCTCTCATCTGGGAACCCAGATGCCCGTTATTAGGCAAGGTAGCTTGTGATTTGCCAGCACAATTTGGAAATCCACCAGAAGACGGAACACTAATTTGCTTGGGGCTCATTGGAACTGGATTGGCCTCAGGCATCCCACAAACACTTAACACTTTGCTTGACATTTCCTTGTTTAGCTGATCACTAGTAGCAGAAGGATCATCGCTTTTGTGAGATGAGTTCACATTCTCCGACTTTCCAAATGAATAAAATCTAGAATTATCCCTGTGCTGTGAGGGGTTAGCTTGTTTTTTATCCCCTGAACTACCAGCTGAGTGTCTCACAAATGAGATAAAACCCTTCCCTTGTGGTGTGTCTGAAGCAGGGGTATCAATCAAATCTTTAACTACATTGACAGCTGTTGTTGCTATATTTGGCCGACTACTAGTTCCTGTAGCGCTGCCACTTTTCTGGGATAAATCAATTTCTTTAAGCTTACCAGAATCCTTCAGTGATGATTTTCCGGATGAAAGAAAGCTTAAACCTTTTGGTGCCTTTCCTGGCAAACTGGCTTGAGTTGCTATATTCTCCTTCAGATTCTTGGGGGTCGCAACACCAGAAGAGAAGGATGCATTAGCATCAAGCTGCTGTTTAGAATCTGACTTGTCAAGTTGATCTCGAATAGTACTCCCAAAGTGGGAAACTCCTGCAGCAGTTTCTGCGACTTTCTTAGTTGGAATCTGATGAAACACAAGTGAATTAAATGTATATAAATATTTTTCAGCAAGTAAAACAGCTGGTTTTAAGATAAGATAATTAGATGCAAGAATAATTGAATATACCTTGTGTGAAAAAGAGCAGCTATCACCTCTGCTACAAAAATTTGTAGACACATAACTGTTACATGGATAATTGGATAACTGATGATCAAATGGACAATCATCCCCCTTCATGCAAGCTTGACGTGCAAAATGACAGCATGGCTGTAGCAAGAAGTGAACAAGAGGATGAGCCTTAGAGAAAGAGAGTAGAGCAAATAGAAAAGTCCATGCAACAAATCTGACAAAAATGCGTAATGACACAAACAGAAATCTTTAACGTACATGACAAGGCTATATGACTCATTCCCTCCTCTGAGCCTTATAAGAGGCATCAGGTCAATGGTATGAAAACTATAGTGCATGAAGAAGAATCCAGTTCTTAGCTGGAAACCTTTCATTTCTATGTGAGCAGAAATTGATTATTCTTTTTCATCTAGACCTGATCTTTTTCTCCCATTATCAAATTTTATGAGATCAATGTTCAACGAGTGCCAGGCCAGATTTTCCAACAAGCATTTAACCAGGTCCCTAAATTGATCGCCAAATAAATAGGTTTTTTTTTTTCCTTTTTTTTTCGTGGTGCGGGGTGTTGGAGGGTGGTTGGGGGGGGGGGGGTGGACAAGTTATGAACACACACACACACACATATATATATATAGAAGTATTAGAAAGACACAATGGGATGTCACCCATGCCAAAATCAACACAGTAGGTTCATTCTTATCTTAGCCTCACAGCAACAACCTTACACCAACAATCCTCATTTTGAATTCTATCCCTGAGGGTGCTCCTATACATTTATAATAGCATACAAGTTTTTGCTACACTCATCTTCTATTATTTGATACTTCTTATGGTTCTTAGATGCCTAATATTCCAAGTCATTAACCATGTACGGAAACCTTCACTAAGGTGAATAAAATGAACATTAAATAGACATAACAAAGTGATTAATATGATAGCTATTATGTATGTAGACACTAGACAATAATACTAATCAGTTAATCCTCAGATAGTGTTCAATTATTGTACCTGGGATTTTGTCAGTGGTATCACATCATGTGAAAACTTGCATTTCTCACCCTGAAAATAGAAAAGGCATATATGAGAAACCTATTATAATATATAAATAACTATTTACTCAAAACAGCAAGGAAACACTACCGAATAATATAACCAGACTAAATGCCCTTAGGTAAAAGATAAACTTGGCTAAAGACTAGAGGATCCAAAGCATAAATTACATAGTACTTGTTAGATATCATGACATACGCATTTATTCATATATTACATAAATTTGTTCCATAGTATCATCAAATTCCACCTTCCGCAATATACTAAATTTTGCAAAACATGTGGTCAATTACTGGACTTACGCAAGAACAATTAATCAAAAGACAAGAGAACTGTAGACCATTGAGCCGTAAACAGCTATATGAAAAGCAATCTCATGAGATGGTACATAAAATGCTAAAAAGAAAGTGCAACATCACATGAATAGCACAAGACAGAAGATACAAAATATACAACTTAAAATCAATTTTAACAGTAAAAATTATATAACCCACCAAATGCAGTAAACAAAATAAAACACATAGCTACATGCTGATGATCCGAATGTGAAAATAATTAATCTATCAATTTAATTTCAAATCATAATTGAACAGGAGAAAAAAAAAAAAAAAAAAAAAAACTCAAATAATAAGATATAACCACCTCTTGGCATCTTCCCATGAGATAATGGCGACAGGGTGCAATAATTTTTGGTTTCACGATAGTAGTAAGTTTTAATCTCTTGACACCATGTTTCTTATCCATTTCTGCTCGTTTCTTCCTTTTATTCTTCTGTAGAATTAAATTAGCAAAAAAGAACGTGTTACCTCAAAAGTTAAATTACTGCAGCAAAACAAAACTTTTAAAATGAAGCAACAGGCACAAAAAATTCTGTTTACTACTTTCAAACAAGAAACATAAACTTATTGATCAAGAGAAATTAGTAAATTTGATAAAGATATGATCATTAATTACTAAGTTCCATGACAGATATTGAAGCAAATCACTGTGGGATGCAAGATAGAAGTTCGGTACTTCATTTTATCAAAGCTGCAAATGAGAAAACTCAATTAACAGCATCTAGAATGTGAAATACAGGTGTAGACACCTGATTGTGTCCCTACAACATGTAATAATTCTTAGTAGCATCCAGTCAGGCAGTCACTATAGGAAAGTGCACTATAATAAGGAACCATTTGGAGACTCGGAAAGCAAATGAAGAAAGCTCCAGTCATTAATTACGTCTGAACAGGACAATCCAGAAAAACACAACTCTTGAGATGAGCCCCTGGAAGAGCTAGGAACAATGCTTCTAATAGATATCCAACTACAGACCATATCTCAGTAAGAATCACCATATCTTCTATTGAAAGATACCTCCCCAAACTCCCTCATGGTAACTTTTTGAATGGCAAATAATTGCTTGTAGAAAAAGTCATCTTAAAATATTAGGTTTCTCCAAAATCTGCTTCGCATGATTTCTTGTAAAGTCTATTGCAAGCAGACAAGCTAAAGCCCCATAAATACAAAGGCTTTTCTTGACTACTTCATCCAATGTTAGAAAAAAAATAAAAGAGAATATATAAAATAAAACAAAATAAATAAAACCTTTTTCTTTTCCTTCTTCGCCTCTGAAGAAGAGCCTCGTTTTTTATTCTTTGGGATGCTTGAGCCCTGAATAGATGGTAACACCAAGATGAAAAATGTTAGCAAATGTTGCAAACAATGTCAAGTCGTCAAATATGGATGCTGCAAACAAATCAGCCCAATACATCAAAAACAAAATGTAAGTTACAATTTAAATTCAACAAATCATCTTAAGACACAAATTCGTAGGAAAAAAAAAAAAGTACTCCCCCATTTTTTAAGAGCCCCAATTTGAGTTTTTGTAAAATTCACATAATCCACTTGGACCAATGTTAGTGATTTATACATAAGACAAAAATATAGTCATGTGGCTACTTGTTGGAAACGTCTCAAAGTTTAGTTTTCAAATACCAACTTTTTATATTTTATACATAATTGATAACTAAAAGTATTATTGGTCAAAGTGCTGTATTGCCATGCATGCCTAGTCACATTAGGGCACTCTTTAAAAAGAGGGAGTAGAGTTTTTTTTTTTTAAAAAAAAAGGGACATTAAAATAAATAATTATGTTATATAGATTTGAGGTTATAATTTTAACAAGATCTAGTAAACAAATCAGCTTAAAATGTCCCACATCAGTGTCCAATCAAAGGACCATGTCTCTGTGTTTGAAACTTTGGGTTCTACTTCTAATGGATACCCCTGTGAGGGTCATGGTTTTAATGTTGTGATGGTAAGGATGGAGTAGCAAGGGGTTGGATGTGTGTGTGTGTGTGTGTTTTTTTTTTTTTTTTTTTTTTTTTTTTTGTTTTTTGTGGGGGGGGGGGGGTTGCGGTGTGAAGAACGAGGGCAGGGCTAGAGGGAATAAAGATTAATTGTAATTTGAAGTTAAACTCAAATATCTATGTATCAATGAGGTTTTGGAGGGTAAACCCCTCAAAACAATTTTATGAAACAAAGATTATTGACTGGTTAGGTACTTAGGTTTACTCCAAACCCCAAACAACACCATACAAAACAGATCAAAAAGAAACCTCAATGGTTCCAAGCAATATGTATAAAACTGCATCTAAAACAGAATAGTTTAATCCATGCGCATGTGGGGAACAGATTCAATTCATCTCCAGGAAAGCTGTTATATTGGGTCTTCGTCTCTTTGACCACCCTCAAGTTGGGGTTTAAAACTCTACTCCGTATTAATTAGATCATTTTAGACACTCAAGCTTGAATAGAAGAAAACCAGGGAAGAGTTGGGATGAGGAAGGGCAGTGGGAAGGTCTTCATGTCCCCAATTTCAAAGAGCTAAATTTCATGCACCTGGCTCCCACATCTTTGTTTGATCAGCAGCAAATCCAATTTTATTCAAAAAACAAATAATATCACATAATATGCTAGCTATAAAATATACAATTATCAGTTCTTGTCTTTTTTCATGCACCTGGATTCTAAGGAGCACATTAAGGTTATGGAAATGCGCATGTTGATGGATGTGCAGGAACACTCCAAGAGATAGAATCAGAAACGAAGTAATTCGTAAGAAAGTGGGTGTTACAAGCATTGCAGACAAACTAAGGGAATATCGACAGCGTTGTTCCGGCATGTAAGACAGAGATCCCAGGGTGCACCGGTACAAAGAGTGGAAGAGTGGGATCATGGAGAGTTAAACGAGGATAGAGGGAAATTGAAAATGACTTAGTTGGAAGGAGTTAGAAGGATATGAAGCATATGGATTTGCATGAGAATGAGGTATTTGAACGTAAGGTATGGAGGACTTTTTTTTTTGGTGGATAAGTATACGGAATAATCACTTTTGGTTCATGTAGACAACCCCACTTATGGGGCTTTGATTGATTCATTGATTGTCCTTTTTCACAAATCCAGGAGTTCTAATTGTGAAGATCAATCAGTCAGCTTCATACACTCTTTATAAATGTATATAGTCAAGATACTCCCACTATACCAGATACCTTTTAATTAGGTTTGCTTTCAGAAGTTATCATGTCAGCTTTCTTATGCTAACTTCCAGCTTACTGGTGTCTGTTAATTATTGTTTCATTTTATTTGTTAAATTTCCCGTACGTTCATACTTCCAAAAAGCCTAATATTCCATTTCATAGTAACTATAATAATGCACATATAAATAAATAAATAAATAAATAAATAAATAAATAAATAAATAAATAAATAAATAAATAAATAAATAAATAAATAAATAAATAAATAAATAAATAAATAAATAGATAAAAACTGCCAAAGTTAAATGTGGCAGAAAGATAAAGGTCATTATGAAAATCAAAACTGGACCCTTCAGAAAGGCACGGAAAATCAGAAAATGGATAAATTTAGAACTAACAGCATCAACAAAACTAAAGAGCATCAACAAAAATAATTAGTATATCCTGTTATACATAAATGAATGACACCATTTCTTTACCTCTTCTTCAGCCATTTTATTCTCTGTAGGAGGACCTGGGTTTTTCTTCTTAGCACTGCCAGCATCCTGTTATAAATGATCAACATAACAAAAAAAAAAAAGCTTTTAATAGGCTAGGAGGAAGTGTAAAACATGAGTGATGAAAACATTTACACAACTAAGAGAACAAAGAGTCAAAACGACAAATTAAGAGGGGGGGGGGGAATATAAGAGCAAAACAAAATAAAATAATAAGATGTCAAATTTGAGGTAGAGATATAAAAAGTGGAAAACTTTCCCTGTGGTGGACTTTGAAGAGATGGGAGGAACAAATCTAAATGCCTTAATTTGTGTGCAAATAGTTAATGTTATGGGAACTTTGGAAACGGAGGTAGTAGTACATATTAACAAAAAAAAATGAAGTATGATTTATAGCTATGGCTTGGTTATCTGTGCTTTTCCAAGTGAAACTATTAAAATAATTAAGTTAAAGAAGAAGTGGCAATTATTGACAATAATTTGTTTTTCCACATCAATTATAAGCCTAATGGCCCTAATCTCCTTTCATATTCCACCATGGAGAAGCCCAAACAAAACACTGCCAAAGGAAACAAACACTAACATCTATTATCGGAGAATCCACCATTCCTTGACACAAGAACCCCAATGTGAAAAACAAAGCATTTTTCAAGGAAAAACAAAAAAAGTCTTGTCAGTTGCCCTTGCCTTCACAAAGTCCAAATAGTCCAAATAGATGATGCCTACTTTCTTAATTTCAACTTTCCATAGATAGTGCTACTAATTATATGAAAGAAATGACACTATAAGCATACAGGTAAAGTAGACAATAATTCACAAAGACTAATTTGAAAATATTTACTGCAGTGTTAAATAAGAGATAAAAGCGATGCAAAATGAGCTCCATCCAATTCACATTCACATATAATCATAATAAGCTTAGTGAGGAAGAGGATCATAGTAATATGATCATTCAACTATAATGTAGCCAAAAAAAAGAGGATCAAGCTATCACATTAGAGCACAAAAAGGGAAAAACAATCAGAGCAACCAGATACAACTCACAGTCTTTTTTCCAGCGGCAGAATCCTGGTATTTACTATGTACCTCAGCATCAATTTCTCGTACAATTTTCAGGATATCCTCGGGAACAGATGTCATCTTCAAGAAAATCAAGTTAAAGATATCATAAGAATAGTAAACTAAGAATTTTGTAAAGATATATCTCAGCTAACTCATTTCAGAGAAGGACAGAGACTTGGAACAAAATATCAGCTAGCAACAATCTATAAAGACTGAAACAAACAAGAAACCAAAAACAAACTGGTTTCAAATGCAACAAATATTGAAGAATAATTTTTTTCAGAATTTAGACATGAATTAAAATTATCAAACTAAAAATCAATGATAAGATTAAAGCCAGTAAAGAGATACAATGCCACTGATCAAACTAGAACTTAAATGGGACAGCCAAACAGGTCAAAGAAAAGTCCTTGCAACATGTCAACGGACACCAAAGAGAAGCAAGGTATACAAGCTCTACCCAGAGTATCCACACTCCACAGACACAGTACAGACAAAAACCCTACTTACAAAAATCCTAGTAACTTTTCTATCCATCAGTGAGACCTACAATATTGCCACATTTCAAATCCCAACAAAGCCACCAATAAGTGCATAAAAAACTTAGCAAAGACAAGCCTGATGCACTTCAGAAATCCTAAACACTATGCTAAACAAGGGTGGCTAGCTGAGGGAGTGAGAACAAACAGTTCTCCCCTTACCATATTACAATACATATATGAGTGGTAAGCACCCAAACTTCTAACTAGCCTTATATCACACAGGTGAATGAAGCTTAATTATCCAAAGAAAAAGAGCATAAGGTGAGGATTTGAAATAATTATCCTTATGCATTGAATGGACTAACAACCCAAAATTGTAATTATGTGATGTTCTTGCTACCCTTAACTCAGCAATATCCCACTGGCCACAGGTGTCTGGCATGTACACTTAGAATGAATGAGATCGGCTATGGACACGGGTACAAGTATAAAAAGGATATGGAAAAAACATTAATCTCACATTATGGGTCACGGGTACAGCCATAAGACAACTGATATTATAAATGTAAATAAAAAATTTAATAAAAAAAAAAAGGAATTTCAATATTATTCAACAAATCGCTAGAGAAATTGCATTGCATAAACAAAATTAAAGGACTTGGTCTTAAAATCAAAAATCCAGATAGTACTTCACTCTTTTTTAATTACAATGTTAGAGTTTTCATGCTTGCCAATGCACACATTACACCATCAATATCATTTATTATACTTAACCAAGAATTATAAAAAAATTCATATTGTGGAACTGTATATCGAGAGGGATCTAACAAAACCCCACATGAGTACATGACTATGTTTTTTCTAAGTAAACCACAAAGGAGTGTGTGTGAAAAGTGCAATTTTTTCAATATTGCAATTAAAAACCAAAAGACTAACTTGACTTTCGTTCAACGCGATGCCGAAACGGAGGAAGTATAATTTTTATAAACTGAATTAGCATAAACTACTTGAGCAGTTGCACACATTAATTCTTTCCTCATTTTCTTTCTTTACACCCCCACTTTTCCCTCTTCTCGGATCAAAAACTATTACATAAACTAATTTAATACATCGAAATCAACAATCTCACTTAACAATCTTTTAATACTCTCTTTTGGCTTAATCTCTTCCTCCACTCCCCTCACTCTATTAATTAGCAAACAACACCTCGTTGCTTTCGTCCACCTCCAATTTGTATTTCTAAAAATCAGCTATGAAAACACCCATGATAATAACTCTCACATTCTCTCCTAAATAAAGAGAGAGGGAGAGAGAGAGAGTTCCAAAGATGAGGTGTGTTAAAAGGAAAAACACGTCATATCAAAGTACACTTTCGTGTCCAAGTGTTCAAAAACATTTTAAAAAATAAAAATAAAAAAATAAAATAAAAAAGGGACTTGGTTTTTTTGGCATGTCTATGACATTGTCGTGTATCCAAAGCCGCGTCCAGACACACGTGTTGGGTTAAGTGTTTGTGTATCCTACGTGTTGTACACACTAACCCTCCCCCCAAAGGCTCTCTAACCCTATTCTCTTTTATTTGGACGGTAAATTGCTCCTTCTACTTTAAGTATTATTATATTCAAGCTTGAACTATATAGGAAAATTTGTAAATCTAGCATTCATCTCATCCTTACAAGGTACATTTATACTAAGAGATATAACTTTAAACACATATACTTTGCAATAAGTAATAAAAGAAATAAAAAAAGAACAGCTAATAAATAAAAAAAGCAAAGAAAATAAATGTAACACTAGACAGCTGGTTTGTTATTATTGTAAGTTTTAATTCAGATTTTTTTTATTAAAACAAGTTTGAAAACCAGACTTAGTTTTCATTATCAGTTGCTAATTTTCAAAATTAATATGACTAGAGTGAGTATAACTAGTATAATATGACTAGAGTGAGTATAACTAGTATGATATCCTTGGTTTAAAAAAAATATTAAAAAAAAAAAAAAAAAAAAAAAAAAAAAAAAAAAAAAAACTACTATGATGTCCATTATACTCCATACAACTTACATCATGCGCAACTTTTGATAACTAAAGCCATATTATAACAGCAGTTACATCGAATAAACAATTGGCACTTTAATAACAGGGGGAATAGTTTCCAGGTTATGTTGACTTACCAATAACTAGTCCAAACAAACCAAGAATAGGATACATCAACAAGCTTAAGATTTGTCACTTGTCAGCACAAAATTTGGCTTAATAATTTTAAAGTTTTGAAGTTGATATAAGAAAGAATGAAAG
This sequence comes from Chenopodium quinoa, assembly GCF_001683475.1. Lineage (NCBI taxonomy): Eukaryota > Viridiplantae > Streptophyta > Magnoliopsida > Caryophyllales > Amaranthaceae > Chenopodium > Chenopodium quinoa. The sequence goes on from NW_018745395.1 coordinate 461,013, forward strand.
AAGACAACAAGTAGTTGACTTCCAAATAAGTGCACATGTCTTCTCAATGCTACTCTAGAATTAAGCTCAAATTAAAGAACCAATACAACAATCCGCAATAGACATATAAAATTATTGAACATGCAAAATAGAACCATTGAATAGGACCAATCAAACAGAACATGCTTATCAAACAGAGCCACACTTCACACCTACCTTCCAAATATTTAGTAACTCCTGGCGAGAGTAATGAATCTTTGCACAACTCTTGGGCCAATTATTTCCAACCTAACAAAGGAAAGTAGAATATCAACAAAATTAAGCATTTAAAGTATCATAAATTCATATTGAATCCAAACATAGTGGTCATCAAAAGACATAATCTTTCTCGTAAATTCACCAACATCAGAAGATAATACATGCGGAAGCGGAAATAAGGTAGAACACTAGAACTACCCACCTATAAATAAGGAGAATGTAACTAAAATGTGAGAAGAAAACTTTATATGGTTTATACATTTTCATTTTTGTGGTTACTTAAGATCAATGTGCGCTTTTATATCTTTCATAGACCAATTAAAAACTGGAATGGTTTAGGATAGTATAATCCGGTGAAATTTTCAAGAGAGATATATGAAGTAGGATTAAAACAGTTTTATTTTATAAACAATTAAAGTTAAGTAAACACATGATTCAGTCTTTTATTTCTCAACAAACATAAGTTTAAATTTAATCTAAAGTACTGTTAAATTAGCTACACAGAACCTCTCAACCAAATGTTGAATTTCTTTATTAAAAAAATATGAAAAGAATTGACAATTAATGAGAACCTGCTGCTTCGCAATTCCTACCTCTTTTACAAAGTATGTATCAATATAGATATGTTCCAAACTTCTGATAAATAGAACTCCATGGAAAGTAAGAAAACAAATTTTTGCACACATCGAATACTTTGTAAATAGTAATATAAGCTTTATCCTAACTTATACATGTCTTCTACATATCCAGTTGAAAAAATAGTTATTATTGGAAAGCTTGCAATAGTAGCAAAATGTCATATACAAAATTAACCTCACACAACTCTCAAGATTTGGAGATCAAGGAAGATTCTACCATCAAAAGCAAAAGCTTCTCAAATTCAACTCTATAGAGAAGAGGAAAAAGAATAAAATTAAGAGGACTTCAAAACAGATTATATTTGATATAGAAGGAAGGTCAGACGTGGAAGAACACACTGTCAAGTGTCACCAGCAGACCTCTTCTCTTCTAGAAAGAAACAAGAGTTTATATGCTAGTACCAACCGTCAAGAATGAGTGAAGTGGAAAGCCACAATGGGCACCTCTCCAATCCATGAAAATAATTAGAAACAGAAATTATTCCAAGAGATTGCAACATTGCAAATAACTGACAAACGCATACTCCCTAAGACAAAGGCGTCATCTTAAAGTAACTATTAAATAATTTAAAATTCACAACTTTTGAACAAAAACATCAAACTTATTTCATGAATTACATATTTAAATCCAAAAAGAAGACAATACCTTCCTTGCAGTAGATTTTCCTGTGTTACCATATACACTTTGCTTCACCATCTTCTCACACACAACTGGATCAACACCACCAGAACTCATGTTGTAGGAAGTCCCACTATCTATAGATAAAATCTTACTTTTTCCTGAATTGACATCCTTCGCAGATGTCTTCTTAACCTTCTTTATTTTTCCCTTAGTAACAGCACTAGATTTATTCCTCATCATAATGCTATTTGAGATTGTTCCTCCTGTATTGTTGCTTTTTGGTGCAGCAAAAGTAGGATTTTCAGATTCAGATAAACCTTGAGGAGCTTTTCTCTGCTTTCCCTGAGGCATCTGAGCCTCTCCAGGACACATACCAACATGTTGGATTCCAACCTCTCGACAGTCAGATATCTCTCTAACCACAGACAGATGAGTATGAGATTTTGCTTCATCACCTCCAGAAGTTGATGTGCTGACTTCCACATGCTTTTGTTTCTTCTCCTCTGCCCCATATCCCTTCATATTCCCATCAACAGTCACTTTTGCACTATTGCTGCTTTCAGCTATCACAGAATTATTAATAAAAACATCTGTGTCCAAAAGACAGCCAAATTCATTCAAAAAATTAGAATTTACATTTTTGTCTGACAGTTGTAATACACTAAAATCATCTGATTCATCCATCAGAATTCTCTCAATACCTGACAATTCTTCATGCACTTTGTCAACCTCAGCCATCCCAGTGCTGGTGCCCTCCTCAGCAGAAGGCAGTTTTTCCATGGTTTTACTTTTATTGGTCCTACCCAACTCATTTATTAGTTTTGAGCCACTGAAACCGATGTCTTTACAACCTTCCCCAGGAACCCTCTCGTTATTTGCCTCATGATCATGAACAGACAAAATATGAGCCTCCACAGTATCAGAACCAGCCAATGTATTAGAAGCTTCTTTCTCAACTCTTGGTACAACCACATGTTCCACATCACTGCATAAATCATCTTAAACCAAAAAAATAAGGGAATGAACAAAAAATGTCAAAATTTAGCCTCATAAATAATATTTTAACATCCTCACCCAGCATTTTCTTCCTATTTAAATCTTATCTCTATAGAATTTGCAAGACTCCACCATTTGATCATTCATTTCAAATGATAAAGTTCATACCCAAATACTCATCAACAATAGAATGACCGAGAAATTCATACATCGAGCGCAAATGAATCCAACAGGCAAACTTCAGACACACCTAAGATGCAGAGTGTGATTAGCACAATCAACACATAATACACAACCTAAGACAAACATAAATTATAGCAAATTATAAAAAAGTGAGTTCACTTCTAGTAAGCCCAATTCGAATCGCCCTCGATTGCACACTAAAATAAAATTATAGCAGATTATAGCACAAAAGTACCTGAAGCTAGTCGCCTGGAATCGATCAGATTATCACGACACTGCCTGGGAAACTCTACAAATTCAAACAAACCCATTATAAAATATAATCAAATTAACAATCCCAAATCACCCAAATAATCAAAACCAATCAAATCAAGCAACAAAATGACTAAAACTTATTAAGTACCTGGAAGTTTAGCATTAGATGCACACTCAGAAAATGGGTTTTGATCAGAGAAGAGAGAGAAAATTTTAACAAGAGCATCGAAAGATTTGCTGGGAATAGGGCGTCTTGGAGGTGGAGGACCAAATAGTTCTTTGATTGGATCATTCGACGGAACTCCGGGATTGGAATTATCCATTATAATCGAATTTGATTAAGTAGAAAAAGGCCTGATTTTAGCAGACAAATTTTGGGTAATGGAATGATAAACCCTAGAAAATTGAAAAGGGTTTTACAGGCAAGGTTTTGGGAATATATAATTTCAGGAACTCTCCGTAATATTCATGATTTTACAAGGAGAATGTTGAATTTTGGCGGGACTTGGTTTGCGACTTGCACGATGAGCTATGAGTGTGAGTGTGTGACTTCAATTAGCTACTGTACTCAATTTAACTCGAATCGGAACTCGAATCGGGTTGACTTGTGAGAAGTTCAAGATCAATAGGGTCCTTCTCCTTACCATAAAAATTATAAATAAAAAATAAAAGAAATGAAATGTGTTATTTTTGAAATAACCCTAATCAATTATTTGAAGCCCTTATGGCCTCATTTGACAATGCTAGAAGATTAATCATTCGAAGTGTTAATGTTCCTTTTTTGTCAGATTGGAGTCTTTTCTTTATGAGTTTTGGTGTAAACACCAAATAAAGCATAACTTGTTCTGCTTTTTAAAATAACCGCAACAAATTTGAGGTAGATGATTAAAGAAGTTTTTTCTACTAATGTATTAACTTTTATAGAGTCCCTTCAATAAGTGGGGACAGAAGATTGTGTCGCATTCTTGAGTATGAAATTAAATCTTCCTCTTATTCAAGTGATTCAAAAATGACATTATCATTACATCAATTAACTCATCAATTGAACTCGAAGAATAAGCATTTCAGTTCTTGTTAATTTTGGTAACAAAAGAAAAGTTTGTTTATAGTACTCCCTCTGTTTTTTTTTTTTTTATTTGCGTCACTTTCCTTTTATGGGTGTTTTTTTATTTGCATCACTTCTATATATAGTAACTTTACATTATATTTTATTATTTCTCTCTCTTACTTTAAACTTCACCCAAAATAGTTTATCATTTTTTTATCTCATGATCCCCACTACTCTCTCACATACTTTCACTTTCATGATCCCCACATTACTTTTACCATAATAAATTATTCATCCACTCACATTATTAATTCATTCTCCTAAAACTCCGCGCACTTGCAAGTGATGCAAATAAAAAAAAAAAAAGGAAAATTTCACATTTGCTACCAGGGAAAGCACTTGTGTTCACATTTGCTACCCCTTTAATATTTTATTTTAAATTGCTACCACCTAAATCAGAGTTTTATAAAAATCACTACCACTTGACAAACACCGTTAATATTCCCGTTACCACCACCCAACCACCGTCCAGCCACCACTCCTTCCCACCCACCACTTCTTCTCACTCACCAGCTGTCCACCGCCGCTGTTCAACATCAAACCACCGCAACCACCACTCACCGTCCAGCCACTCCTCCGTGACTCCCTTCCCGTCACTCCGACCAAACCAACCACCATCGAACCCCTTTCTTGCTGTCGACCAGCCACCACAACGAAACCCCCATCCCTTTCCCCGTTCTCGCAGCCCCGACCCACGACTCCAACCACCCACCCCGTCGGCGCCGACATCGCGTTTCCAGCCCCCTCTCCTCCCTCGAAAACCTCCTCGATCCCAGCCCCTTTCCCCTCGAAAACCCCCCTCGTTCCCAGCCCCTCTCCCCTCGAAAACCCAATTCCAGCCCCTCCTCGTCCCTCGTTCCCTTTTCTGGCCGAGACGAAGGAATTCCCTGCCACCCAAAACCACCCTAAGCGAAACCCTAAAACTCGTTTAGGGTGGTTTCGGGCAGGGAAATAAGGGTTAGGGTTGTCGGTTTTGGGTGGGGAAGGGGTGGGGTCCGATTCCGACGCCGGTTGCCGCATCTTTGGGCGCTGGCCGCCGGCAGGGGGAGTGGGGAGGGTGGTTGACGGGGAGGGCTAGGGTTTTTTGGGTGGTTGGTTTTTATTTTTTTATTTTTTATTTATTTATTTATTTATTTTTTAATAAACTTAACGGAATCCGTTAGGATTCCGTTAAGTGGTAGTGATTTTAACAGTAGGTGTGTTTGTGTGGTAGTAATATAAAATAAAAAATTAAAGGGGTAGCAAATGTGAACACGGGTGCTTTCCCTGGTAGCAAATATGAAATTTTCCTAAAAAAAACAAAAAAAAAAACGGGGGGAGTAGTATATAAATTATTAGTAGTGAGTTTTTTTTTTTTAATTTTTTTTTTAATTTTTTTTTAATGAAGAGATTATTTAATTAAAAGACATGATTACAACCTAGATTGTGTAAAAGGAACTAAAAAGCAACGCACACTTAAAACTAGCTTGTACAAACCAAACTGAAACAAAGCAATAAAAGTTGGTAAATTGCGGCTTTTGCACTTGATGGATCCCTGATTGTTGTATGAAATTCACAAACGATAATGGTACGTAAAATCTGTCAAAATAAACTATACATGTGATTTGCATTAGCATCAACCCATAAAACCTGTTGGCTGCACTATTGTAGATTTGTAGGAAAAAGTGTAGAAGCTACGGTAGAATACTTAAAACCTGTCAAATTAGTTGTGAGGTTGTGTATATGATTTGCCAATGTATTGCATTCAAGTGTTCAACCAAGCCATGTAACAAATTTTCTAAACTCGTCCTTTGATCTTTTGGAACCAATAATAATGTTGTTGATGACTAAATCAGTCATATGATATGTGGCTTAGTCATTTAACAAATCTTTTAGGGGATGGTAACAAAAACACTAGCTAATTGCTTGTTACAAATATTTGATTTTGCAAATCAAAGACATGCATGGCAATATTATTCTAAATCAAACACATCAAGCTTATATCAGATGGCGAGTATTTCATAACTTTTAATCATTTTAGATCAATTACTTTAGAAATCAAAGTACAATTCAACCTGGCAATCCTGATCCGACCCGAATGACCCGACCCATAACCTAAAAGTTGACCTGAAAATGATCCGAACCCAAACTAAACTAACCCGACCCGTAATAGAGTTGACCTGAACATGACCCGATGACCCAAAGTGACCCGACCCAGATGACCTGACCTGAAATTGACCTGATACCCGAACTTGACCTGACCTGAAACAACCCGAAACCCGACGTGAACCGACCCAATTTTAACCCAAATTAATTGACTCGAATCGACCCGACCCGTCCCGAAGTGACCCGACCCGAATTGACCCGAATCCTAAGTGAATAGGGTGAAATAGTGAATTACTTAGTTTATGGCTTCTTTATTTCCTACGTAATATGTACTCATGATTTTTTTTTAACGATTTTACTTTATTTTTCCAACTATTTTTTTAAGTGAATTTATTTAGGTAACCCGACACAAACTTGACCCGAATAGACCCGACCCGAATTGACTCGATCCAAATTTGACCCGGCCCGAAATTGACCAGAAAATTGTTCTTAAAAATTGACCCGACCCGAATTGACAAGACCCGAACTTGACCTGACCCGAACCAAACTTGACCCAAAGTACTGACCCGATTTTGACCCAAAACCCGACTCGACCCGAACCTGACCCAAATATTTGTTGACCCGTCCCGAACCCAACCTGAATTGACCCGTCCCAAACCCAACCTGAATTGACCCGTCCCAAACCCAACCTGAATGACCTGTTTACCAGGTTTAAATTGTATACTCAATCAATTTACTTCGTATTTAAAAGGTTTTCAAGTTAAAAACTTTAAAATCCTCACTGACTCACTTCACTAGCAGTAGCGGCTACATGTACAAATTGCTGAGTACAGACGTTGAGACGTGGTAACTGGTACAGAGCAGTAAGTAGTTTCCTTTGTTTAAGAAAACAAATGCCAAATAGGGGGCAAGTGAATATAAATTAGCACCATATATAGTAGTAAAAGATTTAAATGGCATCTTTTACGTAAAAAGTGGTGCAGTCATGAAGCAAATACGTACTTAATTAATGCCACTCCTTCCCCTCTACGAGCTCTTCATTATTGTCATCGTAATATAAAAAACACAGTATGATTGACATTTTTATTTCTTTTTATCATTTGTATTAACATCTCGTGTCACACGAGTATTATACTAAAGGACATATCATATCATATCATATCATATAACTAATATATAAAGCTGAACTTTTAGCCAGGTCACGAAATAGTGATACTTGACATTCGCGCCACCTTGGATAGATTTAAATAGATTCATAAAATAAAAAAGTTAGTTGAAAATTAAATTAGATAGAATTTTAGAATAAGAAGGTTAGTTTAGAGTTTTATTTTCGATAAAATACCAAATAATAATAATTATAATTAGGTCACAAGACAACATCGTATAGTATTTTAACTTTTCGCTAAGTGTCGTACCACGTTGGATAACTATAGATAGACTTTGTAGAAAAAAAAAGTTAATTTAGAATTATATTTTCAATCCATTAAATTGAATTATAATATAATTTTATCTTAAAATTCCATAAACAACCCGGGCATCGCACGGGGCACAAAACTAGTGTTATTATAAACGAGTATTACTGGTACATTATTTTGACTTTTGCACTAATCACATATCAATTTTGACTTGATATCATACTATTATACTAAAGGACGGATGTTATTATTTGTAAAGTTCTGCTAAGTAAAGTTTTGCTAAATTAGTCACAGTATATCCAAAATATCAACATTTTGCTTGAGGAGTATTCCAGCCTTAACCTAATTGACATTGACTATGGCCTATTTTGATTCACTGAATTGAGCTAAACTGAATTAAATAGAGCTGAAATGAATTGTTTGTAAGAGAAGGAAATTAGAAACTGAACAAAAATGAACTGAACTGAAATTAAGTTGAAAATAACAAACCCTAAACTGTCAAAACTATAAGTCAAACTCGAGCATATAAAGAAATCTAGTCGATACATCAACCCTTGGGATTTGTGATAACCCAAAAAAAAAATGGAGAAACAAGAGAATCCATCATCACCTATTCTCTCTCTTAGCCTACCACTACCAAAAGATCATGATTTCATGGAGATTGACCTGAAAAATAAAAAGGGAAGTTATAATAATAGTTATAGTTTAGTGAAAGAAACCAAGAAACAAGTATGGTTAGCAGGGCCATTGATAATAGTTGGGTTATTAACATTTTCGTTGCATGTAAATTCTCTAATGTTTGTGGGTCATCTTGGTAATTTACCTCTTGCTGCTGCTTCATTGGCTACTTCCTTTGCTTATGTTACTGGATTCAGCGTTTTGGTTAGTTGCTCTTCATCTCTTTGATTAACTCATTTTTTTGCTTTTTATAGTATAATGGTTTACAAACTAAATATAGATCTGAATTGAAGTTTTCATATATAGTTTCTTTGTTTCTACTTCACCTATAGATTATGAGTACTAGTAGCACGTAGTTTCATGTATATTCGAAGTATGTATGTATTGTCATAATGTATACTCGTACCTCGTAAATAAATTATGCACATTGATATCATTAGATTAGTAACAAAGCTAATTATAGGTGGCAAATGGATCGTTTGGTTTGAATTTGACTGATTTGAGAGAGGTCAATGTTAGTCAAGTTACTTCAGGGGTTATAGTCAATTTGATTGTTATTATAAATAATAGATGATCAATCTTAGCTTTGCTCATTCAAGTTAAGTTAATTCGAATAGATAAAATATTGATAAGAGTCGAATTTGAGTCATCCAATTTAAGGTACAATTGGGTTAGTTTTGATTGTTTTGAGAAATTGTAGCTTAGGATAAGTGTAACTAGTTCATTCATTTCCTAATTAAATAAACTTAATACCCCAAGGCCTTTGACACATTTTGGTCATCATAAAAAGCCCTTTAATTTTATGATAAACGAACTAAGAGTTGTGAGTAAGTTTAATAGCTAGTTATAAAATTGAAACTGGTATTGTAGATTAGTGTAGTATTTGCCTACATTCAACCCAATTTTTTGTACTAATTACTGACATATGTTCTTTATTTCCCCTTCTTTTGAGCAGTTGGGAATGGCAAGTGCATTAGAAACTGTATGTGGTCAGTCATACGGTGCGAAACAATACAAAATGGTTGGCGTACACACACAAAGAGCCATGTTGGTGCTTTGTTTAGTAAGTGTCCCAATCTCCATAACATGGTACAACACCAAATATATTCTAATTGTTGTTGGACAAGACCACATGATAGCATCAGAAGCTGCATCCTACGTTAAGTCCATGATACCAGGCCTAATCCCCTACGGTTTAATTCAGTGTCTTTTTCGATATTTTCAAACTCAAAATATGGTCTTTCCAATGATACTTAGCAGTGGAATTACTACTTTATTGCACATAATAATATGTTGGTCATTGGTATTTACATTTAGCCTTGGAAGCAGAGGAGCTGCCATTGCTAATGTTGTATCATACTGGATCAATTTGATGATATTAGCTCTATATGTTCAATATTCTTTGTCGTGTTCCAAGACTTGGAATGGCTTCTCAATTGCATCCTTACAAGGTATACCGACCTTTTTGAGACTTTCCATACCTTCAACCGCTATGCTATGGTAAACTTCGTTTACATTGCTTGGATCCTTTTTTTCTTCCTACATATATATATATATATATATATATATATATATATATATATATATATATATATATATATATATATATATATATATATATATATATATATATATATATATATATATATATAAATAAAAATCGAATCCAACAAGTGTATGTGTCATTAAATACGAGATTACCAGCAAGTTAAGACTTTTCTCATTATTTAATAAGACAATTTGGTAAGGTTTTTACCTTAGATTTAAAATGAGTAATTTTTTCAAATCATACCGATTAAGGTTGTTTGGAGCCTCAAAGGGGAGGAACCCCTAAATCTTCCCACCTATTTCCGATTATATATATGGCCTATTTTTCTCTTACGTAAATTCTAAAGTATTATGAGTTTTCTATGTATTATAATTTTCAACAGCTTGGAATTTTGGTCATTCGAGATGGTCATCCTCTTATCAGGCTATCTGTCGAATCCAGTGTTAGAAACTTCAGCACTCTCTATATGGCTAGTACTAAAAAACATGTACACCATATAGTGGGTATTTGATTTGTTTTCTTGTGAGAGAAAAAATGTGCAAGATATATATGTATTAATGGTTATATGTTATGCTATGAATTTTGCAGCCTCAATCTCATCACACTTGTTTGGGTTATTCACGAAGGCTTGAGCGGTGGAGTGAGGTAAGTATTTTAATATCAAAATCTTTTGTATGCGCCAATGCCTCCAAGTTAAGTTAGTGCAAGTTTTTTAAACACCTACCCTACTCTGACTTAACTTTAATTCTAACATATTTTAATAATCAACTTTAAATTAAACTTGATATGATTTTCCCAAATCAAGTCATTATCAATATAATCATACTAACAAGTACGGAGTACTATCCATTCATAATGACTTATAAACCATATGTAACCTAAAGTAAGCTCACGGAAACAGTATTTTCTCTTAGGTATTGGTTTTTGAAGATATTTTCAGTTCAGTTTAATTTGGTTTGGTTTAGTTTGGTTCAATTCAGTTTAATTAGCTTAGTTCAGTTCAATTAGCTTAGTTCAGTTCAATTTAGTTTATCTTAACTTAACTTAATTAGCTCAAATCAGTTCAACTATTAGTTTAGCTCAAAAGAATAGAGCTATAGTATATAAATGTTGTAATAAGAAGATTTTATTAATTATCCTTTTAATTTTTTAAATTGTGCTTAATTTCTCCAGCACTCGAGTCTCCAACGAATTAGGAGCTAGTAATCCACAATGTGCAAGATTAGCAGTTCATGTGGCTTTAAGTATGACGATTTGCGAGTGCATTTTAGTGGGATTACTTCTCATGATGTTACGAGATGTTTGGGGTTATGCATACACTCAAGATTTGGAAGTTGTCAAATACTTGGCTACTATGATGCCCTTAATAGTAATAGCCAATTTTTTAACCGGAGTAACATGTATTCTTTATGGTAATACTGGTCTTTTCTTTACTCAATATTCGTTCAAATATTTTCATTCACTTGCGTTTCTCTTAGATTTTTATATATCATCGTTTCGACATTTTAATTGTTGCTTATACTCGTAACTTGTTTATGGTTGTGAACATGTAGGTATTGCTAGAGGATGTGGTTGGCAAAAGATTGGTGCATATATCAATCTAACTTCCTTCTATCTCATAGGCCTTCCGATTTCTATTCTATTAGCATTCCTTATGCACATTGGAGGGAAAGTAAATACATATTATTTTTCCTTTCACTTTATTATTTGACTTCGAACATATATTAAACATATATTGAGTATATATTGTCATTTGATGCTTATTTGTTGATCTGATCATGTTACTTGTCCTTAAAACTCCCTATCCTTTTTGTTGTAGGGTCTCTGGTTAGGATTTATTAGTGCGTTCCTCATTCAAGTCTTATCTCTGTCAGCTATTACAATTAATACAAATTGGGAGAAAGAAGTAAATCGTTCTAACTACTCTAATTTCTCATTATTTTATTCAAAATCTTGACTTGATACTCAATAAGCATCGTTTGCATCACTTGTGTTTTAATACTAAATTAAAGTTTATATTTAATTTTAAGCTCCACTTTACATATGATCGCTCCACTATATGAAAGTGTAACTCGAAATATTATTTAAAAAATGGTCGCTTTAATGATGAAAATATACTTGTAAAAAAGATCAATTTTAACTTATTGTATATATTATTATATTGTTGTTCGTGGATTAGTGATTACCTTGTCTCTAATCTTGTTCTAACACAACCATTTTTTTTCCAGGCCAAGAAAGCCACGATTAGAGTTTTTGGATCCAATATTCCTGAAGATGAATCACAAGCTCTATATATCATGGAAGATGGAAGACCCCTATGCCATGATAGAGATAAAGGAAGCAAAGTGGATCAATGGAAACACACATGCAACACATAACTAATGCATATGGCTGGATTAGGAAGTTCATGCAATAATTACTCTAGTCATAAATGACAATGACAGTGACAGTTGTCCATTGATATTTTTACATCTCATGTGGTATAATATTATACTACTATAAGATCTTAAAGTACCAATAAGCTTGTTAATATTTTTAAACTTTATGTTGGTACAATTATTATACTAATGTAAGGTTTACAAAAACCAACACACTTGTATTGTCATTCCTAGGATTCACTCATGCATGACTAGAGTAATTTTAGGTTCAGACAACCTTGCAGATTGATAATGTTTTGGGCCCAATAAAGGCTACTAACATTGTAAAATTAGTCATACTAGCTCTTAAAGAGACGATGTTGAGTGATAACTTCAACTCCACATATACCCTACCCTTTTTAATTGTAGAATCAATTCACTAATAGTTATAGAACATTTATAAAAGATATATGAATTGAAATACATAACAATTCAAATCGATTAATGACTTTTCATCAAAACTAATATCGTTGAATAGATATTTCATCATTATTGTACATTTCTCGCACATATCTTTGAAATATACAACTTTTTCGCGGAGAAGATATAATAATTTGTTTGTAAGCAATAAGATAATTTTTATCTGATTCATCAATTTATATTCGAAAAACTTAAAACTTTTGCGATATCGTATGATTCTTTATCAAGGAATCAAATTAGCGATACTTCACTATTACTAAACTAAACTCGTACATACTAATACTTAACAAATCCTACCATAATGGAAAATTTTGACTTTTAATATCTTTAAAAACACTAATTTGATTTTTATTACCTTTATAAAATTTAATTTTATTTTATTACCATAAAAAAAAAAAAGCTCCCACTAATAGTTTTTGTCAAAGAAATTGTACATAAATCGTTAGTGGAGGCCATTCTCCAACGTTAAATTATTTTTTCAATTTGTGTGTCGAAAAATATTATGTTAAGTTTTTGAGGGTCATTTCAGCCCTTACCAAATTGAGCTTGGAATTATCAAAAGATAGCACAAATTACTCGAGTAATTAAGGTTATGAGGCTATTTTAGCCCTTAAATTACAAAAACTAGATTGTATTCGTGCTAACGCACGGTATATAAGATGTGGAAGTTATTAGGAAACAGAAATGAAGAAGTGAAAGTTATTTAATTGGAGGTTATAGAAAAAAAAAAACCCTCAAATGCATGAGATTTGTGAATTGGCGTTTTGAAAGATTGTGGTTAAATCTCTTTGCAATTATATTAAAATATAGGCACACACCAATCAAAACTTTTGTATACATCCGATATACAGTAATATTACTATAAATCGAGCTTTGTAAATTAGCACCAAAAAAGGGACCTGTTTTGAAATTACCACCCGTTAAAAATTTTATTTTAAATTACCACCCCTTAAATTAAAAAATATTCAGATAACCACCTTTTTAGAAAATTCTGTGGAAAATCCGGTCTCCTTTTTGGGTGGTAATTTACAAATTTTCCTAATTTTATTCAATTTAGCATAACTTTTAGACTTATTTGGGTAACTTTTATTAATAAAACATAAATATCTTTTATTTATAAAGTAACTTATATATATCGGAAACTTTCATTAAATTTAGGTAATTGATACACAACAAGACCACAAGTCCACAACCAATCAAATATTTTAAAAAAAGTTGGGACTTCTCAAAAAAGAGTTTGAAAAGGAGGGAAAAACCTCCCCCACTTTGCACACAAACCCCATTCCTCATTTCCATAAACCCTAAAAAAAACCAGTGACAATTAACACACTCTCTCCCTGTTCTTCCCTCTTTCTTTCCTTCAAATTCTTTAATTACTCCCAGAAAATGCTCTGACATTTTTAAATTTTTCTTCAATTTCTCTCTCCAATTTTTGAACCCTTTTCCCAAATTTCTCAAAGGGTTCAACCTCTCAAGCTCAAGCTATATCCCATGGCGAGGCTTCTTCGCCACGCTTCTTCTTTGCGACGCTCTCTGTTTCCTCCAGAGGTCTGTTTTTAGCACACCCTTTTTTTAATTTTATTTATTTTTTTTTTTGTAATTTTTAGTTGTTGATTATTTATGTTTATTGTGGAAGAATAGTTTTTGTATTTTGTTATGTGATTTTGGGATTTATTTAATTTTTTGTATGATTTTATATATTTTTTACTTACTGCTTTCAGTGTTTTGGACTAGTATAAAATGTTGCAGAATATATTGCATGTTTATAGGATTTTTTAGATTCGTCCCAGGTTCTGACAAATATTTAAATGTTGAAGAAAGAAGGAAAATGTTAAGTATATTTTCCCTCTTTTGGGGAATTAATTGTCGCGTAGATAATGTAATTTAAACTAGTAATGCGACAACAGAATCCGAGTGGAGGGATAGTACTTAAATTTTTAGTTCATTTTGTGGAAGGAAGAAATGTGCTTGCTATAGTTATTGTTTTTCTGCAATTTGTTGAGTGGGTGCCATTGTTACAAGTTTACATGTAATTATGAGAAAGGCTTTTTTTTTTTTTAATGGAATGTTTTGCTGCTTGCAGAGCTTCAGGAGAGAGGTGTTGGGAATGTCGTCTTTTCAATGCAAAGAGTTTTCTTCAAAAGGTGCTAATACTTTACAAGCTTTTGTCTATTGAAGTATGCCGAATGACGGGATTGTGACGAAGTTGTTATAGACTTTATTTGCTTTATTATTGTTGTTTTGATAGTTGTGGTTGAATGGTGTTTTTGTTTATATGCTGTATTGATATTATTTAGAGTGGATTCCATTTAGAGCATTGTGTTAAATTTCTTTATCTTGTTCAAAGAGAAGCAGTTTTGTTATTGCAAAAACATTTTGGTTGTCATGATGCATTTGTTTTCTTTGCACGGAATAATCAAATTTGGTTCATATAGCCAACCCCACTTATGGGATTAAGGCTTTGATTGATTGATGCATTTATTTTCTCATTCATCTGCTAAGTTTAACTTTTATGGGTTTATTGGTGAAGGTCGAAAGAAAAAATCAGATGGAAGTGACTCTAATGATGAAGGCCTGTCAAAGAAAGAATTAGCTCTTAAACAAGCGTTAGACCAAATCACGACTTCATTTGGAAAGGGATCTATTATGTGGCTTGGTCGGTCTGTAACTCCTAGAAATGTCCCAGTGGTGTCTACTGGGTCATTTGCTCTAGACATAGCATTAGGCATTGGAGGACTCCCTAAGGTACTTTCTATTGTGGTACTTGTTCGCTTTAGATATTCCATGCATAAGTAGATATCTATTTTGGAAGGGGAAAAGTAAATATGGTATGATAATGTTAAGATAGCATAGACATGCTTATGATATTCATTTAGTTTAGTAGGTGTTTGGATTATTTGTATTTTGTCTTCTTCACATGCATGTCTTTTGATTAAAATTTGATAGTTTACCTTTAGTATGTAACATAATTGTGCATTAAGCTTTAGGCTATTTATGCTTTATGACACGTGTTTCGGATTTTCCAGGGGCGTGTGGCTGAGGTTTTTGGACCAGAGGCATCTGGGAAGACTACTTTAGCCCTTCATGTAATTGCTGAAGCTCAGAAGCAAGGAGGTAGTGTTACTGAACAGCATTTTAATTACCTGCTTGCAATTTTCTATGGAAACAATGATAATGAACATTATCTGTTTTCTGTCATAGTCTGATACTCCCTGCGTCCCTATTTTTTTGCCCCATGTCCATATTCTACTTTATTAAATTTTGGCTGAGTGAATTGATGAGAGAGAAAGGTCATTGTCTATATAGACAATTAAGGTATGTTGTAATATTTAAGGGGCATCCTTCTATGGAAACTGGAGCGAACAAATAGGGACAGAAGGAGTATATATTTGGTGAACTGGTCAAACATGTGTTTGTTTGCTGATAGTAGTCCTTCCTTTCAACCCTCCCCATACACCTCTTATTTGTGTGGAACACTTTTTTTTTAATTATATTTTCAATTATTGGACAGGATTTATAAATGTATGTGTTCTTTGATGACATGCCTGCATAAATTTTTTCACCCTTAGCTTTCTTTTTGCTGTTAGAACTAAGTCTATGCGGTGATAGTTTGGAGTTGGAGTTGTTGGATACTAGGCTCTAGTTTGAAAGCTTATAGTTGTTCAGTATCAAGGCTACTGCCCATAATTGATCCCTTTCTGGCTAACATGTATGTTGAACATTTTAATTCTTGACCTATGCTGATCATTTCATTCCTCGTACTTGTTACTGCTCCACCATTTTTAACTTGAGAGGATAGGACAAAGAACAACTTCTCTACAGTGACCATTTCTTCATGAACTATTGTCTGCATTGATCTTTTTACTAGTCAATTTATTGTCTAGTTTTTTTTCCTCATGGCTGTATCCGTGCTGGTGATTACATGACTCATGTATCATCTTTTATCCATGTAGGGTACTGTGCCTTTGTTGATGCTGAACACGCTCTTGATCCAGCTCTAGCAGAAGCTATTGGTGTAAATACACAAAATCTGCTTTTATCACAGCCAGATTGTGGTGAACAAGCTCTTAGCCTTGTGGATACTCTCATTCGAAGTGGTTCACTTGATGTTGTGGTAGTTGATAGTGTAAGCAAGGATCCATTTTCACTTGCATTTCTCATGTGTCTACAGTTACCTTTGTTTTGGGCGAGGAAGTTTAAATGCACTTATATTATCTATTATTGATGTTCATTGCCCAGGTAGCTTGGAGATCATTGTATTCATTTCAATGTACTATGCTACTGTTGCCTGCTTGTTGAATTGTAATCTGTGTGGTTACTATGCTCAAACATATTGACTGTCTTTATCATTAGTTGTAAGATCTCTCATATATAGTAAAATATTTATTCCTGAATGCAGGTTGCTGCCCTTGTGCCAAAAGGAGAACTTGATGGTGAAATGGGTGATGCACATATGGCAATGCAAGCAAGATTAATGAGCCAAGCACTTCGAAAATTAAGCCATTCATTGTCTCAGTCACAGTGTATATTACTATTTTTGAATCAGGTAGAGATTAAGTAATTTTAAATTGTAATCCTCTGTCCTCTCCTGTTAATGGTGTTAAGAGAGATACATCTGATATAAACTACTGAAACTTAGAATGCCAAATTTTGTTATGAATTGGATATGTTTTCTTGAGAGTTGAGGAAGGTTTATGAACGGCTTGTGTGTAGTCTGTTAAATTATCAATATTATTTCCAATAATTTTTGGAAGCTGTTCAGATGTTATTTTAGAGCACTATAGACGTGCAATGTTCCTTGGCTCTTTCAGAAGAGCTTATTCTGTTTCCTTTGGTTGAAACAATTGTCAGTCTTAAGTTTTTGTCTGGATGACATTTTTTCAGGTGAGGGCAAAGATTTCAACTTTCGGATTTGGTGGTCCTACCGAAATTACTTGTGGAGGTAATGCTTTGAAGTTCTATGCGTCGGTGCGCCTGAACATCAGGAGGACTGCATTTGTCAAGAAAGGAGAAGAGGTATGTAAAATGTAATCTGTGTATAAACTTGCTTTGTCCTTGATAAGACGCATGGATGGCACTATGGCAGTAACACACCAACAGTCTAACGTGGCCCTAAAAAAACCATTTTTCTTTGTGAAATAAAGTACAATTAATTTATCATTTTATGGTCTTTGTTTATTCCACCTTATTCCGATTTGGGGTGATCTGGTGAGATGACTGTTATGCATTAGAGATTTCCTGCTATAATCCCAGTGACAACTTATTCTGGACTTCATACCTGTTGAGCTATTGAAGGTATTTAGTCTTAGCTTCAAGATTCATGCGACTGTATTCTAGCGATTTCCCCATTGCATGGACAAATGGTTCTGTTATCTCTTATTTGGAGTTTTGGACCTGTCGACAGGTGTCTGATGATGTCATGTAACTACTGTGTACTGTCTCGTCTATGTGGGATATGAACTGGACCAATCTTCAAACAATTACACTCTTGTTCATTTGCTCAACTTTTTTAAAGTCTTAGTCATTTTCCAAATGCCTGATAGTTTATAATAAGTGTTGGAGTTTATATTAAGCATAATTAAGATTTAATTGTAACTCTTTTGTGATCATGACCTAATAAAATTTTGTGGCAAATAGTGTATGAATTTCCATAACTATATGCACTGTTTCATTCTGCAGATTGTCGGGAGTCAGGTCCTTGTGAAAGTCATAAAGAACAAGCACGCACCTCCTTTTAGAACTGCTGAATTTGAAATCGAGTATGGCAAGGGCATATGCAGGGATGCAGAGCTCATTAGTCTGGGTGTCAAGCACAAGCTTATAAATAAGCAGGGTGCTATGTACGCCTTCAACGGCCATAATTTCCGTGGGAAAGATGCAGTTAGAAAGTTTCTCATTGAGAATGGAAGAGATAGAGATGAGCTTGAAACAACGCTTAGAGAAAAACTACTACATTCAACAGAGGAGGCTGTAGAAGGAGATGTCACTGAACCAGCAGAAGAAACAGTTCTGCCTGATGCAACTGATGAAGCTGTAGTCACTGCCGCAGAAGCATAAGATATACAGAAAGTTCTTTTCTGGATGGCTTTTGGTGTCAGATAATTCAAGCAGCTTCTACTACGGAGTAGTTGTGATCAAGCATGTGCAGGAGCTAATATAAGGTTCTGAATACGTAGAGGATTTTTGCTTGCAATTGTCAGGGTATACTTCAACCTATAAGTTAATATATCAGTGCTTAAACTGGGATGGGTGAGAGAGTTTTGGCGGGTCTCTAAGACTGGAGAGATTCTTAGCTACACCCAATGTGTTATAGGAGTGAGGTTAGTTCTTTGATATTTTGAATAGTGTATATTTCACTAATTTAAGACAGCTCAAATCTCCTTGTTTATGGTGGTAGCAAAGCTCAGTTGTGTATCATAGTATCTGGAAGAATATTATGAAGAATTTTGGCCTAAAATGCAGTGATTGGATTGACACACAGATAGCTTGTACAGTTCGATTTAATTTCTTACTAGGTTAGATTCTGTGTCATGCACGATAATTTTAAATTAATATTATATAGTATTGAATTTTTCGATTTCTATGTTATTTCATATCAATTGGATGCTGAAAAACAAAAAAAATGGTAAGAATAATTAACACATTATTGTTTTCGGCAAGTGTTATTAAAGTATACATATTTGATCTTCGCATGTCACTGTTAAAACTTGTAGCATCTATAACATAATTTTGTTGGAAAATATAAAAAATTGGTAAAAATATTCCTAACTTTTGTTTGTTCGCTCAAAATAATCCCAACTTTAAAATATATTTTTTTGAGGAAATAAATTATTTTTAAATAATCCCAACTTTGTGGTTATTTGCTAAAAATGATTACATACTATTTAATTGGTTGAAAAAAAAAACTTTTAATTTATTTTGTTTAATTTTTTGGGTAAAACATCCCCAACCTAAAACCCCTAAAAAAAACACTCCCCACCACTTCAAAACTCCAAATCCAGCCCTCCCCCACCCTCGGAACTCTGTCACCCACGGTTTCGAGGGTGAGAAGGGTCTGGTTTTGGGTTTAAAGTGGTGGGGGAAGGTTTTTTGAGGTTTGAAGTTGGGTATTTGGGGGTTTCGGGTGGTGGGTTTAGTGGGTAGGGGGGAGTGGGGATGGCGCCGGCGCAGGGAAAGGTCGGCGACCGGCGGGAGTGGAGGTGGGCTGGCTGTCGGAATGGTGAGGGTTGTCTAGAGCCCGAGATGAGTGGTGGTGGCCGATGGAGTTATGTTTTTTTTTTAACCTATCTCGCTGACACATGTACTTAATACAAAAAAATCTCTTTAATAGGTTACCAGTCACTTGAGATCATTTTGACAATGACCCCAAAAATAATCCAAAATTGGGATTATTTTAAGCGTACGGGCGAAAGTTGGGATTATTTTTGCCAAATTATCCAAGTTTCTAATGTTAAAATATAAACTTGATAAATTACCATGCTACCTTGCCTGCCCACACTTATTTAATATAGTTTACTATTTTAATCCTAAATAAACTGGTAAGATAAATCATCAATAATTAATAACATAATACTAAAACAGATACTAGGAATGACACGTGTCAATCTCCGGGGTAATTTTTCTTCCTAAAAAAGAAAAACCTTTCCTTTTTGCTAAAATCTTCTTTGAGAAGTTTGGTATAATTTTTTTCGTTCAACGATTAATGTAATTTATAATGACGAATCTATTAAATAATAGATTTGTACTACACAAATTATTATTAAATGGGAATTTTGATTTTTTAATACTTTAATTAGTTTCTCGCTTAATTCTAATACAAATAGCCTAATAAAAATATGAAGGGAGTTTAACAATATAGCATAGCATTATAAACACTTTATCTATACATGTAATCATGTAAGATAATTTGATTAAATTATTTGTATTTGCATCTCCAATACTTTCATATAGTATCATAATTAAGGGAAAAAATTGACTAATTATCAAAACCGGGTTATTAATCCTGCCCATAAAGTGAATACACAATTTTAAATACTTATTTGATTAATAAAATGAAAATTTTATACTAATTTATCGTTGAATATTTATAACACTTATATGGCCTAACATGTAGATGTAGTTTTCATATACTCATTTGTCTAATTGACTCTTTCGTTACATATCATGTTTAATTTCATTATATACGCAATAAGAAGATAATAAAGAGATAAGCTAAAATACGGTCCTTCAACTTTGTCATTAGTTGCACATTTGGTCCCACATCTTTCAAATGAGGCAAATTGGTCCCTTTACCACCCTTGCCGCACCATTTCTGGTGAAGGAACTTCTGAGTCAGCAAAGTTTATGAATTTCTGCTGCCAAGTAAGCCAACGTTCAGGGGCTAGCAAAGTAAGGACTAGGAGTGATGACTAAACAAAGTTTAGGGACTAAGAATGATGTCTAAGAAAAAGTTTAGGGCCTTTATAATTATATGTTGAAGGATATTAGTACAATTAAAGTAAAATTAAGCTCTTACTCTTTGTGCTATTTGGATGGATAATTGATTAGCATTATCTAATTAAATAATGACAATATTAACATATCTGACAATAAAAAAAAGAGCAATATTAGAATATAAATAACTATATCATTTGCAAATAAATAGATAAATAAATATCTCGTAAAAAAAAAAAGATAAATAAATATATCATATACGAAGTATAAGTTAAAAATGATTTAAAAATATAATTTGATTTACATAAACAAGTTGATATATTCACACGTAAAAATTCTTCTTAATAATAGCATCTAATAAATTGACACACTTCTTACAAGTGCACTCAATACTCAATTGGGTCTCCCAATCAATCTTTGGGAAGTCGTGCATAACAAGAACATTTTGACAAGAGAAGAATGGGTTAGTTAATTATTAAAAAAAAAGGCGCAATAAAAAAAAAAATTGTACACCGTTCATTATAGGTTTTTATAAAATAATAAAAAAAAATTAATTATTTTTTACATTTAAATATGAATGAAAAAAAAGGCTTATATATTTTTTTTTTAAAAAAAAAAATGCTTATATGAATATTTTCGATTGAATTTGATATGATTATTAAAAATATCTTAAATATTTTCTTATAGTTTGATATAATATTTTTTTCGAAAATAAAATGTCTTTGCCTAACTATTAATCCTTAGGGCCGGTTCACATTTACTGAATTGAAATAAACTGATTGGAGCTGAAATGAATATTTTATGAAAGACGGAAATTAGGAGCTGAACTAAACTGATTGGAGCTAAATTGAACTAAAATTAAGCTGAAGCGAAGGTGCCCTTAATATCAACATAGTCCAAACATCATGGAATTTATTAAGATATGGATAAATCCCTAAACTTTCCATTGCAATTATGACCTCTGCCACACAAGGGTACTTGGTCCCTAAACTTTCGATATGTAATAACTTATGCCTAGTCATCTTGTTAGTCCCTAAACTTTCATTGTTTAGTAAAGTAATTCTGTAAATGACAACTCAACATCAAAACTTCAGAAGGTCCCTAAAACTTTCTTTAAAATATAATTTTATTTTTTGCCACATGGGCACTTTGGTCGCTAAACTTTGGAGACTCATCTTTTTTCCACCAAAAAAGTAAGTAATGGGTGGTTGAGGGTCAATTTGCTTCATTTGAAAGGTAAGTGAGAGACCAAAATGCTACAAATACTAAAGTTGAGGATTGTATTTTAGCTTAACTCATATAATAAATATGTTATAGATGTAATTTATCTATGCTGTTACTTCCTCCATCCTATTTTTTTTGCTCCATTGTCAAAATGTGGGTCAAACTTTAAAAACTTTGACCATAAATTCCCGTTATTCTACAAAAAGAAATACGGAGTATAATCTTATGAGATCTTGCTTGGTTCATCTCATTGTAAAATTAATTAATATCAACTTTCTATAACTTTTACATATATGAAAATAAAGATATAAATGTTTGAATACGTGTCTTGGAGGCCACACAAAGTCAAATAACGCAAAAATAAAGGGGCAGAGCCGCAGAGGGAGGGCCTATTCCGATTGACTGAACTCAGCTGAACTGAACTGAACTGAACTGAGCTGAGCTGAACTGAGCTGAACTGAGCTGAACTGAACTGAACTGAACTTATTAATTAGTGATTTTTAACTACGGATTAGTGATCTTTGATTATTTATTGATTATTTATTACTATACATATGTGTATATACAAATGTACATAATAATAATAATAATAATAATAATAATAATTATTATTATTATTATTTATTGATGATTATTATTATTATTTATTGATGATTATTATTATTATTTATTGATTATTATTATTATTATTAATATTATTATTATTATTTAATGATGATTATTATTATTATTTATTGATTATTATTTATTAGTATTATTATTTCAATTATTATTGTTATTGTTATTATTATTATTATTATTTATTATTGTTGTTGTTGTTATTGTTGTTGTCGTCGTTGTAATAAGAGTTTAAAAGAATGAAATTTGGCTTTATATCATTAGCAATATCATTAGACGTAAATTAAGAGCTGAACTGAACTTCAACGGAAGAGAACAGGCCCGGAGTATTTAATACAATTTTTTTTTTTTAATTTTTTTAAGGGGCTAAATTTAGTGAAATAAGGTGCATAACACAGGATCTAAAATAGTTTGTCCTCCGCATTACGGAGTACGTTCTCATTATGAAAACGCTCCGTATTATCTATTATCCGAATCGGTATAGAATTCCTAAATCCTAATGAAGTGGAAACTTAATAAGTTAACAAAACCAGGTGAAACTACAAACCGCCAAACTCAAAACCCCGATCTCACATATAAAACGTTTTTATTCAATCATAATTCATTAACAAGGGTTTTATTTCTTATTTTGAAACCCCAAAAAAAATTCGTAAAACCTTCGAACTTCGATTTTCTGCAACAATGGCGCCTCAGAAAGAAATCAATGGCGGCGATTTGGAAAAAATGACTTATATGTCACTTATATCAAAGGTATGTTCTGAACTCGAAACTCATGCTGGTGTTGGCGACAAAATTCTCGCCGAGTTTATCATCGAATTAGGTCATAATTGTGAGACAGTCGATGAATTTGATAGTGAATTGAAGAAAAATGGTGCTGAAATGCCTGACTATTTTGTTAAAACTTTGTTAACGATTATTCATGCTATTTTACCACCTAAACCTAAGAATAAGGGTTTTGATGGGAAGGGTGATTCCAGTTTTTCTGGGTTGTCGATTGCTGATGGTAAAGCTAGGGTTAAGGAATTGGAGAGGGAGATTGAGGCCGAGGCGGAGGAGCGGCGGAGGAAGGAGGGTGATGATAAAGATGGGGGTGAGATGAGCCGGGATCGGCGCGATAGGGATAGAGATAGGGATAGGGATGGTGGTAGAGGTAGAGGTAGGGATAGGGATACGGATAGGGATCGGGGTAGTCATAGGGATAAAGAAAGGGGTAGAGAGCGTGGTAGGGATAAAGAAAGGGATTGGGATAGGGATAAGATAGGAAGACATGATAGGCAGGAGAGGTATAGGGAAGGTGATGATGAGCGGTACGATGATCGACATGGGAAGGAAGGGTGTGTGGTGGAGGAACGGCGTAGGAGGGATAGGTATGAGAATGGGAGTGGTGATGAGGAAGGGGGTGATAGGAGGGAAGGTGGTAGCAGTCGGAGGAATCAGAGGCCGGAGTCTGATGAACTTGAGTTGTTGACTCGGGTTTATAAGGGAAAGGTTTCCAAAGTAATGTCAATGGGGTGTTTTGTTCAGTTACATGATTTTAAGGGTAAGGAGGGGTTGGTTCATGTTTCTGAGATAGCAAATAGGCGGATTGCTGATCCTAAAGATGTTGTGAAGAGGGGTCAAGAGGTTTATGTGAAGGTGATTTCAGTTTCGGGGCAGAAGTTGAGTTTTTCAATGAAGGATGTGGATCAAGATACTGGGAAAGATTTGCTCCCTCTAAAGAAGAAGAGTTCACAAGATGATGCATTAAGGGCGAATCCTAGTAGTGGAATTGGGTCAAACAAGAGGATAGGTCTTTCTGGGATTCCGTTAGGTGAAGAGAATGTGTCTGGTTCTTCACGTCGCCCTCTGAAGCGTATGAGTTCTCCAGAAAAGTGGGAAACACAGCAGCTGATTGCGTCAGGGGTTCTGAGTGTGAGGGAGTTTCCCAGTTTCGATGATGAAGGTGATGGGATGCTTTATCAGGAAGAAACAGCTGAAGAAGAACTTGAGATAGAATTGAACGAAGATGAACCTGCTTTTTTGCAGGGCCAAACACGATACTCTGCTGAGATGTCACCTGTTAAAATCTTTAAGAATCCAGAGGGCTCCATGAGCCGTGCTGCTGCTCTGCAGTCCGCTCTTACGAAAGAAAGAAGAGAGGTGCGGGAGCAACAACAGAGGACAATGCTTGATTCAATTCCAAAGGATCTTAATCGTCCTTGGGAAGATCCAATGCCAGAAACTGGGGAGAGACATCTTGCACAGGAGTTGAGAGGTGTTGGCTTATCAGCATATGATATGCCAGAATGGAAGAAGGAAGCTTATGGTAAGGCTTTGGCATTTGGCCAGAAGTCCAAGCTGTCTATCCAGGAGCAAAGGAATAGCTTGCCCATCTACAAATTAAAGAAAGAGTTGATCCAAGCTGTGCATGATAACCAGGTTTTGGTTGTGATTGGTGAAACAGGATCTGGGAAAACTACCCAGGTAACTCAGTATCTTGCAGAGGCAGGTTACACCACTAGAGGTAAAATTGGGTGTACACAGCCCCGTAGAGTGGCAGCCATGTCAGTAGCCAAGAGGGTTGCTGAGGAATTTGGTTGTCGATTAGGGGAGGAAGTTGGATATGCTATCCGATTTGAGGATTGTACTGGTCCAGATACTGTGATTAAGTATATGACAGATGGTATGCTTCTTAGGGAGATTTTGATTGATGAAAATCTAAGTCAGTATTCAGTTGTTATGCTTGATGAAGCTCACGAGAGAACAATACATACAGATGTCCTTTTTGGGTTGCTCAAACAGCTAATTAATCGGAGGCCTGATCTTCGTTTGATTGTCACCTCTGCAACACTGGATGCAGAGAAATTTTCAGGCTACTTTTTTAATTGTAATATCTTCACTATCCCTGGCAGAACTTTTCCTGTGGAGATATTGTATACCAAGCAACCTGAGACTGATTACCTAGATGCTGCTTTAATCACAGTGCTACAGATTCACTTGACAGAGCCTGAAGGTGACGTTCTCCTCTTCCTTACTGGGCAGGAGGAAATTGATTTTGCGTGCCAGTGTCTTTACGATAGAATGAAAGTTCTTGGCAGAAATGTTCCTGAACTGATAATTCTTCCAGTTTATAGTGCCCTTCCTAGTGAAATGCAATCTAGGATCTTTGATCCTGCCCCTCCTGGGAAGAGAAAAGTAGTTGTGGCTACAAATATTGCTGAAGCTTCTTTGACTATTGATGGGATATTTTATGTGGTTGACCCGGGATTTGCAAAGCAAAATGTATATAATCCGAAGCAGGGGCTTGATTCTCTTATTATAACCCCAATTTCACAAGCATCAGCCAAGCAAAGAGCAGGTCGTGCTGGGCGTACGGGGCCTGGGAAATGCTATCGTCTTTATACAGAGAGTGCATATCGGAATGAAATGTCTCCCACCTCAATTCCCGAGATTCAGAGAATCAATCTTGGAATGACTACGTTGACTATGAAAGCAATGGGAATTAATGATTTGCTGTCTTTTGATTTTATGGATCCTCCTTCTCCTCAAGCACTTATTTCTGCTATGGAGCAATTGTATAGTCTGGGAGCTTTGGATGAGGAAGGCCTTCTGACCAAATTGGGTCGGAAGATGGCAGAGTTCCCCATGGAACCCCCATTGTCGAAGATGCTTTTGGCCAGTGTGGACCTTGGCTGTAGTGATGAGATTTTGACCATAATTGCAATGATTACGACAGGCAATGTGTTCTACAGACCTAGGGAGAAACAAGCACAAGCAGATCAAAAGAGGGCCAAATTTTTCCAGCCTGAGGGTGATCATCTAACACTGCTTGCTGTCTATGAGGCCTGGAAAGCGAAAAATTTTTCTGGACCATGGTGCTTTGAAAATTTTATCCAGTCCCGATCTTTGCGTAGGGCACAAGATGTCAGGAAACAACTTCTCAGTATTATGGACAAGTAAGCCATCTTAACTCGTGATATTTCTTTTTTACCTAGTTTTGCACTGTTCATATACACTCAGACAGGCACATTAAAAAAAAAAAAATCATTTGTAAAATATTGTATTAGATGAATGCATAGGGGAGAACACAATTAAACAAAGAGGTAGAAATGAGCATTAGTTCAGCCAACCCATTAGATAAGATGGGTATCATTAATTGAATAATAGTATGCATTGTGACATTTTATGTTCTGTCATTCTGGTTAAATTTAAAGTTGTATTGCTATAGCTATAAACATACATATCGTGGGAGAGAATAATTCTTTTGGGCCTTGGATGGTGGAATTGGGACTTTTTTTTTTCTTTCTTGAAATTAATTTTGAATGGAATGGGATTGCTACGTCTTTTCCATATTCCTGGAGTTTTATAATTTTTTGTTAGCAGTCTGTATTGTTTAAACTGCAAATTGATTTTATAACAAGTTCTGAGATTGTTTCTGAATGTGGAATCTGATTCATTGTAGCCAGATAGAGTATCATACTTTTGGGTCAAATGTGCTTGTGGTGATACTCTTCATCTTTTTGGATCTGTTACTTGGGTTTAAGTTTTTAAAAATATTTAAATCTTGCTTTTGCTGGTTCAGTTTTTTTGATTTGATGCTATTGAAATACTGATACAGTTAGCATACTTTTCAAGGCCAAACATATTATATTTGTTTCACTAAATTGTATTAATTTCTTTTCTTAGGTATAAATTGGATGTTGTGAGCGCTGGGAAGGACTTTACCAAAATAAGGAAAGCAATCGCTGCTGGATTTTTCTTTCATGCAGCCAGGAAAGATCCACAGGAGGGTTACAGAACACTGGTCGAAAATCAGCCTGTTTACATCCATCCTAGCAGTGCGTTATTTCAGAGACAACCAGATTGGGTGATCTACCATGAACTAGTTATGACCACAAAAGAATATATGAGGGAAGTGACTGTTGTGGATCCAAAGTGGCTTGTTGAGTTGGCTCCTAGATTTTTCAAAGTTGCAGATCCCACAAAAATGAGCAAGCGGAAGCGTCAAGAACGCATTGAGCCACTTTATGATAGATATCACGAGCCTAATTCTTGGCGTTTGAGCAAAAGGCGTGCTTAATTTTCTCTTCGATTTTCATAACAGGTCTCCTCAATGCGCCCTTTGAATGTTTGTTTTTGAGTTTACTCATGTAATGCCAATATCTGCTTCACTTTTCTTTCTATAGAAGATACATCTCTCTGTAAAATTTTGGAGTTTCCATCTCTTTTATTGAAATCAGAAGTTTTTGTCACTTGATATTGTTCTGTACTGTGTTCTACTTGGAAAATTTTAAACTATACAGCTTTATGTAAATTATATAATTTGCCAATGCAGAATCTTATGTTTGAATTTGAGAGATATGTGTTTTTACCCTGTATAATGAAAGGCCGGATGTATATGTAAATTTCTTTTGGAATGTTGGTTAAACTGCTAATGCATATGGACACCATTTTACTTTTTTGTTGGAGTTTGTTTGAGCTGCTTTCAGTGGCTTATTGCTTTTCTCTATGAGTCTTCGATTGATGTGCTTTGTGGCATATAAGGGTAAGACACTATAAGTGTTTTAATCATTTTGTTTTACCTTTTTTTTGTTTGTTATTTTGTTTTTGTGCCTTTTATGAAAGATGGATCTCTGGAATCTTTGTTCTCCTTTTCAGGGGGGCATGGATACCACTTGTTTGACATGTGATTATGTGTTCAGTGTTGCTGATGTATCATTACTTGAAAGTTGATCAGTAAGAATGTCTAGCTGGATCCTATTCTTATTGGATTTGCCATATAGGCAAGGTGTTTTCTGGTTTCAAGTTGTACACTTTTATTATGAATACTATATGCTTCAGGGAAATTGTGATTGACATTATGCATATCCTATCTTGAGATTCATGAAGAGTGAAGGATCATTTTGCAGCTTAGGAGTTCCTTTCAAATGATAATCACTTTATCAGTATAACTATCTGTAGACTAATAATTAGATTGTCTAGTGTCCTGTGGAACTGAATTTGGAATGAGCAAAAGGAATATTGAATTTTATCTGTGGAATTGAATATTTACTTCAACTTGAATACATGAGAGATTCTTGGTCTATGCAGCTGATCTTATCTTTTTGGGAATAAGGTTGTAATTTTGTTTGTTTGTCTGAATTTGGGATTTACTGTTGTGCTGCTAGATAAAATTCGCTGATATAAGTAGGTTTTGGTGATGACTGGATGATGGATTCATGATTCTTGAAGTTTGTTCACAGAATGTAGGAAATGCTTCAGGAAGGTCACCAAAATGGGTTTTGCTTGAACAGGAATTTGCTGATATTTTGTACAATTCTGTATTCTTGAGGTATGGCTCTGCCTTTGGGCATGAATTGCTAAAGCCTTATTATGCCAACTCTATCATATTTTAATACAAAGTATGCTATGAATGGTTACTTCTTTCATATTTAATGTTTCCTTTTTGTTTGTCATGTAGTTACATAGCAATTATGTTTTTGTCCTGATGGCATACTTATAAGTCCACATAAACTGTCTAACCTCCCTCCTCCCCTCTCTCTCTCTCTTTTTTCCTTTGTTAATGTCACATTAGTATTTCCTTGGATTCTGATGCCACACCAACTAATAAATTCTTGAGTAGATAATTACCCACACCCCTTTTGCATGGGTAATTGGGCATTCTTCTTGAGCATAAATGGTTTCTTATTCTTTGTCCTTTGAGCTGGTTGTATAATAATTGATATATAATCAGATATTTTAAAAGCAATTGCTACAAGTGAGGACCTGATTAGTTATGAAAGAAAAATGTGTACTCTTTTTTTTGGTTACATGCCTTTTCCCCGTAGTTAGTAATGAAAAAATAAGTTGCGCATCATAATTTTGGAATAGAACATGGAAAGTAGTTCTATTGATGATAAATTTACTTGACTGGAATCAGAAGCTGCACTAATGCTTTGATATGCAATCTGAAACAATACAAGTTTGGCTCTGTTACAGATCTGAATTATTAGGTGGTTTTACTGGAGAGAATAGAACTACAATATACCTCCTTTGTGTCTCATATGTCATTTTTTGGTACTCTGTCTAGCTGTTATTGCAGTCCTCTTCTTATGAGGGGGTACAGTAGTAGTGTTTAATTAAATGACTGTTCCCATATATCTTGAGAATTTTTAGGTATATTTATGTACTAACTACTAAGTACTAAACTGTGCACTAGATGGGGCATGGAATGTGTG
Organism: Chenopodium quinoa; assembly: GCF_001683475.1. Classification (NCBI taxonomy): domain Eukaryota; kingdom Viridiplantae; phylum Streptophyta; class Magnoliopsida; order Caryophyllales; family Amaranthaceae; genus Chenopodium; species Chenopodium quinoa. Next base: position 491,087 of record NW_018745395.1, read on the forward strand.
GGGTATTTATGAGGCCCTACCGTTCAAATTATACAGAATGAAAGTTAACTGACTAAAACACTAATTAGTACCCTGTGCGTTCTTTTTATTTTTTTTACATAGTTCTGTTTTTTTCCTGTATGGGTAGCCTGCCCCCATTTCTTTTGTCTGAAAGTTTTGTTGAATATCAAGTGCCAAGTCTCCAATATGAAAGTTCTTACTTTGTTGGGGAAAGTAGAAACCACTTCATATGAAATTTAGAATATTGCTGTTGGAGAGATTCAAGGTTTGGAACAAAAAACTAAGAAGCATTAAGCATCTGTGGTTTTCCAACAACCTAAGAAAGATTATTGTGAGAATTACATACTATTGTCTTCAGAAATCGATAATTAGTTACATGGGCTTTCACTCACTTTCTTGAGTTTTATTCTTGTTTTTTTTTATTATTTTTTTTTCTATTATTATTATTATTATTATTATTTTTAAAAAAAAACTCCTTCAATTTCTCTTAGAGCTCTTTTCTTTACTCACTTTACTCAACTCTTTTCAAACTCTTTTAAATGGTGATTTTGTTATGTCCTTTTCTTTATATCGTAAAATTCCTTATGATGATTCATGTTAGCTGACCTCAAGTCATTTTGGGACTAAAGCTTTGCTGTTATTGTTGTTGTTGTTGTTGGGTTTTCACTCACTTTCAGTGTACAGAATTAAGCTAAGGCTACTGAGATGGTAATAAATATTAAGGGTTATACATTATTCTCCTAATTTGGAAAAACTTCTATCTTCTAAGCTTATTATCTCTATGCTTTTGTTTCTATGCTGTTCTGTCAACTATAGACCAAGTATTGAACTTGCACTGATTGAACATTTCTTAGATGAAAGATGTTGATTGGTCTCTCACTTCTTCACTAACCATAATGAGTATGGCTCATTGAGTTTACTTTTTGGCTGTTTGGCGTGCGAAAGGAGCTATTTCTTTTTGTAGGATCATGTAATTATCTTATTCAGTTTAATTGCTTGATATTTTTGGCTTAAACAATGAGTCTATAATGGAAAATGGGTGTGGATTTTGGGATTCTTACCCTTGCATTTCTGATTGTGATGGCTACAGACTTCAGTATGTGTGGTTAGCATTGAGAGTGTAATTGGATGATACCTTGCAATTGAGTGGCATCCTAAATTGCCCCTTTTTCCTTGGGGATCTGTAGGAAATGTATAATCTGGAGCATATTAGGCCGCTTTTGAAAAATATTTCCGAATCGTCCTTCCTTTTTTTAGCTTGTTTGAGATGTATAATGTCACTTATGAAGTCACGAGTATTGTTCAGCAAAATTTGTCTGCATATTACAGTCTTGATGGTTTTGGTGTCAGTACTCAGTAGGATCTTAGATTTCTTGAAGTTCTAGTTACTGTTTATCGAGGTTATAAGATGAGTGTTAGAATTCTTAGATTTTTTTACTTGCATGTTTATCACTACCACTCCTTACTCTTATTCTTGGTACCCTTTTAAAATTCTCATAAATTTTACATTATTACTTGGATGCTCTTTCTTTGTCGGACGGTTCCTTAAAACGATTCATGTTAGCTGACTCCAAATCATTTTGGAACTGCTATTGTTGTTGTTGTTGTTGTTGTTGTTGTTGTTTTCGTCTTATTATTATCAATTTTTTCTTGGATAAAGGCTCTATATCTTTTCCATTAATGTTGTCACACATTTGTGTTAAATGGGTGGGTAGTACTCCTAAGGTAGTGTTTGACTTTAAATGGTGTTTTGTTTTTATTTTTTATTATTTTAATTATTTTCTTCTCAGTATTCCATTCAATAACTATGCTTCTGTCAGCCTGACAGATAGTGTCTCAATATGTATTACAGTGGCTGAAGTAAATCATTGAGCTTACATTATATTGAAATTTAGAGATGTTTCTCTAGCTCAGACCATCTCCAAGTCCTTTTTGTTGCTGACGTTTTGTCTGAAATTGATTTTATTAGCTGAATGTGCTCTTTTTCAATGGTATATGGTGTCGTGCTGGATTCTTCCTATCAAGGACACATTTGGTTGTGAAATTCTGATAAAAGTTATTCAACAGAGATAATTTGGTGGAGGGAAGCAGGAATGATTGGATTACTGAAGTGACACTGGTGGGGTTCACATCGTTTGAAGTTTCTGCACACCAACAAAGCTTTTTGAAATCAAAGGAGGTTAGTGACAAAGTAGATCCAATATATTCCTGTTTCTTAGTAGTTTCCTTGATGCATTGTTTTTGGACATCACCTATGGGGTGTGACCACCACTTCCTCCGCGCTGCCTCTTGGAAGAATAAAGATTAACTAGGAAGAAATTTTGTACATTGGAAAAATATGTTACCCTTTGAATTCTAGGCATACTGTGGAATTGTAGAAAAGAATTTAAGCAGGGTCCCATAATCTCATTATTGAGGTGGAGAAGGTGATTGTAGTGTTTGATAGTTTCCATGCTTTGTTTTTTCTTGTGGTGTCTTGATGTAGCCTGTAGGGCTTAATTTCACCTTTTGGAAGTCCGTGGAGTCTACTTAAACTCGATTTAATACTACTCCCTTCGTGACTTCGTTCCTCTAAGGTTGCTCCATTGGCCAATAGAGTAAATCTTTAAGTTTTAGTTGGGTGGAGTTGATGCGAGAAAAAACTGGTGGGTTCAAAAGTGTATGTGAGAGTTATGTGGCAGTCTCTCATGACCAGTCATTGTATGGGCCAAACGTAAAGTAATATACCAAAAAGGAAATTGGGGCAATCTTAAAGGTTCAGAGGGAGTACTATTGTTTACTCTCAGGGCCATTATTGAATTTGCTTTAGTTATTGACAAAACCTTGAGCAGTACAGCCCTTGTGATTATGGCAGACTGTGGAGTTAGTTGAACATCCTAAGAATTGTTTTTTTTGTTTAACCTTTTTTTGTATGTTCCACGATTACATGGTACGCTCACTATGTTGGCATCATCCATTGGGATTTTTTCCCAAATTAAGCTTTATACGGAAATTATTTACGAAATTGGTCTCGTGGCAAAAGTATTTCCCAAACTAAGCTTCTGAGGTGAAACGCTGTCTCGGACAGCATTTTACACAGTTTTTAAAAAAAAAAAAATTCAAGACTTAAAACCCTGCCTCAGGCAGCGTTTTATGGTAGTTTGACTTTTTTCATAAACTTCGTATTTCATACCTGTTTTATACAAATAAACGCTGCCTCAGGCAGCGTTTCTTGCGGGAATTATAACGAATTCCAGGCCTTTTTTTCTCAATCTCTTTCCTCTCTTTCACGCAATTTACACTCTCTCTCTCTCACTAACTCTCATTGTCAGCAACAAAGAACCACAGCCGTTGCCAACGCCTCCCCTGCCGTGCCGCCGCCCCTGCCGCCGCCAAAGTGAACGGAAGTTGTTGCCGGCATTGTCTCACTCACTCTTTAAATCCGGGTAAATCCTAAATTCATAGTACATTGTTGAATTTTACATTGAATAGTTGGTAGTATATAGTTTCTTGTTTTCCAAAATTATTTGAAATTCTATATCATATTACTAATTCATGGATGATTACTGCAGGCGGGGGATATGGGTGCGATGGTTGATGCACTTTCAGATGCCTTAGCAGCCGTACCCACCAGAGCCCAGGTTGAGCGGGTGCGAGATATGGGCATACATAGCTTGCAGAGATATGACCATGGCCATCTCGTCCACCCCAGGGACGATCATGACCCCAACTCCTTCCATTCACAGTTCGACTTCGGACAGAGTAGTGGTGGAGGTCATACTTCGGGCTCTACACAGGCAGAGGATTACTTCATCCATAACACCGCTCTCGGCCACAGCCAGGGTGACTCATCGTCTCGCCAGCTGACTCCTCCATCGTCCCGAGACCCATTCACCACCATTCAGCATTACACGAGGCGTCCGAGGTGTGTTCGTAGACGGACGGAGGATACACAGGATGGAGATCAGTTAACTCCAATACATGAGTCCGGATAGTATTAGTTAATTGATCCTTTTGTGGTACTCAGATATTTAACAATGTTGTATATAACGCTTACATTATTAATACAAGAAATGTTTTCTAAATGTCTCTCTGTACAATTTGAAGTTTATTTCCCTTATTTGTCCGAATTTGACTTTTGTTAGTGAAATTATATCTTTTATATCTGTTATATGTATCAAGCAGCATATATTTGGTCTCCTGCACTTAAAGTGCTGTTTCACGATGGTTATCATGCTGTTGGGGTTGTTTCCAGTGTTTGATGGTTGTCGGTGGTGGTCGATGGTGGTGGAAAGGTTGGGGCTGGTGGTGGGAATGCTCTTGCGTTGTTTAGGGTGTTTTATGGTAGTTTATGGGTGGTTGAGAGTGGCGGGCGGTGGTGGTGGGGGAGGTGGTTGATGGTGGTGGGGGTGGTGGTTAATGATGGGGGTGGTGAGAATGTCCTTGCGTTGTTTAGGGTGTTTTGCATTGCATAGGGGTGGTCGAGAGTGGCGGCCGGTGGTGGTGGGGGAGGTGGTTGATGGTGGTGGATGGTGGTGGGGGTGGTGGTTCATGGTGGGGCTGAGCTGATGCTGCTGGGTGAGGGTTATGTGTAGGGGCAGCAGCAGATTGCAGAAACTGCTGCTGATGTAGTGTAGCAGATGCTGCTGGTTATGCAGTCTAGCAGAAAAACGCTGTCTGTTCAACATAAAACGCTGCCTCAGGCAGCGTTTTAAAGCCCATATACATATTCCAGTATAATTTGGCAAAATATACTAGTATATTTTGCCAAAATACATACAAACAGGTCAACAAGGTAAAACGCTGTCTCGGACAGCGTTTTACTTCTTGATTTTTTTTTTTTTAAAAAAACTGGGTGTAAAACGCTGTCCGAGACCGCGTTTCACCCCAGAAGCTTAGTTTGGGAAATACTTTTCCCACGAGACCAATTTGGTAAATAATTTACCAATAAAGCTCAATTTGGAAAAAAATCCCATTTTTGGCAGGAGGAAAGTATTATTGCATGCTTCTTTGCGTAAGACATCTTTGTTGCTTCTGTTAGGTTGCTAACCTTTGATAATTCTAAGAGCATTGCATTGTCATGTCCTTGAATCAATGGCATTGACCGCTGTATGGTTTCTATTTTGGATGGGGTTTGTGTGTGTTCATAATAATATTCTTATGTCCCAATATTTGTCTTATTTGATTTTTCAAATCCAAAATTTGTTTACTTTAACCATATTATATGTAAATATAAGAGTCATCACATGAAATCTTATTAGATTTGTGTCAATGTATTTTTTAATATATGAAGATTTTACAATTTTTTTCGTCAATGGTCAAAGGTGTTTTTTGTGAACTGCATAAAATCAAATGTTACAATTAATCTTAATTATATTAGCTGTATTATGATGATGTCGTAGTAGTCTTAATAGATATGATTGGCTGATAATAATAGACTTGTCAAATTATCTAGGAAGTCATAGCTACTTGTAGGAACATATGCTTGTTTAGTGGTTGGAATTTATAGATGGCCCGTTTAGATTCGTTGGTGGAAACTGGAAAGGTTCCTTGAGTCCTTTTCAATTTCATGTCAAAATAATAAAATTAATACTTTGTAATATTTATGAGATTGATGTCTGGTTGATAAATGATAATCCAGGTAATATCAATGAAAGGGACTCTAAATTTTTGCTAAAGTTTTCAGTTGTTTTAAATGCTGTTGTCTTCCAAACTGTTGGTATTTGGTAAGCTTAGACTAATTATTTGTTTGGGAAGAAGCTGTCAAATGGGTATGAATCTTGTATATATGGGCTCTAATGTACGAAGCATGTGTGATTACGACGAGGAAGTTTATAACTATTTACTCTATTTTTGTAAAGGGTACCTATATTCCCCCATAGTTGCTACAATATCTTGCAGAGTAACTATTTTTCGATTTTGTCCATATTACTAATAGTTTTGTTGGTAAATGCAGGAGTTTCTGTTTTTGATTTTCACCCTTTTTCAATTTCGGACATCGGTTATGACCTTAATCAACTTATTAATGTGCCTCCTTGATTTTTTGTTTGTTGTTGCAGGTATAGATGTTGGTATGTAAAATTCGGAGGCAATGACATAAGAAACTAAATTTACGAGTATGAAATTAGAAACTGAAGATAACTGCAGCAGCAAATGAGATTAAATTTGGCATGCCAAAGGTTTAAATGGAACTGTTGCTGCTCTATTGGTATTACTGCATGCCTGCAGTCAAGTCACAACGTTGTCTGCAGCCATGTGTAGGGGCTGGGCCAAACTACCTGAAAAACCGAAAACTCGATCTATAACTGTTTTGAAAATTATTGTATTCGATCCAATAAAAATAATAATTCGGGTATTCGTTCCGATATTTGTTATCGGGTATGGTTATTGGGTGTCGTTTTAAAATTACGATTACCCATCCGATCCGATGAACAAATTTTTTGTTATTTTTTCCTACTTAAATCTATTTTTTTTAAAATCTAAATTCTTACTTACTTCATAATCACTATAATATCAGTTATTAGTAATATTATTACTCGTAATAATTTAGTAAAGATCATGTGATATTGTTGTTAATTAGTGTTAAATGATATTATAAATTCATAATAACTACATTATTAAGTCAAATAATCATTATTGGTTACCTTATTGGATATCCTATAATCGACCCAAAAATCCGAGTATTCAGATCGGTTCAGTTTATGACACTTTTAGTGATATTGATTATCGGGTATTCGAACTGTTATTACTAGTGGTATGAGTACCCGTTCCATGCTCACCCCTTACCCACAAGTCCACAACCACACCCTTACTGCCTCAATCTTTTAGTAACCAACCACCCCACCTCCGTTTTGGGTCTCGATCATTTTTATTTACTCCCTGCGTTTCTATCAAGGATGACGATTTTTTTTTTTTTTTTTTTTTTTGAAGTTCCACGTCAGCTATGAGTTGGTGAGAAACTTGTAACTACTGAAGTTGGAAAATTATTTGGGGGGGTTTTTGTCACTTGTAGTTTGGACATGATTGTTAAACCAGAATTAACGAGGTTTGAATTATACTTGTCTCTTTGAATTTTGAATTTGACTCACTTTTTCCTTGCTGGACTCTGTCTCACGAAACTACTAGTCGCGCCCCCAAAATTCATTTGCCAATTAGGCAGTCAATTTGGGCAACATCTACATTTCCAATCGAAGGGACCATTATTTTATTTCTAGCTTATCTCTTGTTTAAATGTTTCCGACGAATTATTAAGTGTTAGCATAATTTTTTATTTCAATAAAATGGTAAGTAGGGCTCGTTGATTAAAAGCAAACAAAAAAGTATTGGAAGTGAATAAATAGATAAATATAGGTGAGATGAGATAAACTTTTGTAACGAGAATAAGATATTTGGGTGAAATAAAACTTTTATTAGCGGATGATGAGAGTTTTTCCAACTCTTACTACGAGTACTATTTTTTTTTCCTTTTATTAACATCTTTTTTTCGGTTACTTGTCTAATATTGGACACACAAGCCACATTATTAAGACTAGAATAGACCCGGTCTACAATAACTTATTGTAGACCCAACCTTCTAGTATACCATACGAATGTGATTATATCATACGAAATGTGATTATATTATTACAAAAGTGATTATATCATCTTGAAACTATTATGTAAATGTATCACTCAAAAAGTGAATTTATCATTATAAAAAGTATCAAATAGTAAATTACATCATTCAAAAGATGATTTTTAAATTTTATCATCCTAAAGATAATTATATAATCTCATTAAATGGTTTAATATGAGATCAAAATATACTCACAAAAAGATAATTATATCATCTTTTAATTGCATTGTGTGGGAATGCACAATATTTATATTTAGTAGCGGATAAAGATATAGAGAGAGTTAAAAAGAAAGACCCAAGATAACAAAGAGAGAGACAGCTAGAATACTTGGTCAAAAGAAGTAGTGTTTCAATTAATTTACAACCTCTTAAAAAGAATGCGGTGTGATTTAAAAAGAAAGAATAATTAATTTGGATGCTAATTAATTTGAATGTTAAGCTATGATTTTGAGTACATTAATACAGAGTTTTAAAGACCTCACTTTCTAAAAAATTACTCCTAATTGTTATACAAGAAATCCCCCCTACTTGCAAAATTCTTGCATAATTGCATTACAACAAATTTATGGTCATGAGTTTAGGAGGTCTAACAATTTCACAATTTATTTGTGTCTTTGTAAGGACACATGTTGCTCATGCTCTTAATTCACATATCGAATCAAAATCACTATCCTAAATACTCTCAATCGCATGAAATAATAATTTGTCGTCATAATCACTTACTTACGTGGAATTAATACTAACACCACCCCAAAAAATGTTGTTGAATGAATGGGTGTAATAGCTAGCAATCAAAATGACAAAATAGTGTTATTGTCAATGACGTCAAGATGCCAAATCAGCAAGAAGTCTTCCAATTGCTTCAATGAAAGCAGATTCATCCCATTCTTCTCCCTACATACAAGTAATTTAGCATGAAGGGTCAATTTTTGATGATTATATAGTTCGTCATTTTTCTTAATTATTTAGTTTATAATAAAGTACTAACAAATCACATGCATAAATTATTAAATTCTAGGCCAGTCAGAAGTATATATTATAGGGTCATTTTTGGCGTGAAGACTGATCAGTCATTTAGTCATTTATAGTACAAAAAGCAAATGGTGAAAAAACAATTATTTGTTAATGAGACATGTTAACAATTTGTGTACTACATAACATAAACAACAAAAACTAATTGAAAAGAATTTCATCATTGAACGTTTGAACATTTATTGTATGAAGTGTTGAGTAATGATCAATTGAATGTCGTAAGAACTTTCAATTAAACTTCAATAATAATTCAATGCTCATTGTTTGAAGGTTTAGAGTATCTTTACTTTAGTGCAACATAGATACTACGAAACATACTTCAAATCTTAATGTTGCTCTCAATAAAATTTTGTTTTACTCCGTAATAGAATTCAATCTAAAATGAATTTAATATTCTCCTGATAAATATATAAGAGAAACCACTTTTATTTGATGAGATTCTTTTTGATTCATTTGATAAGTGATTCAAGATATCAACTTTTAATACAATTATAATAAGTTTTAAGGATACAAATTTATTGATGTTCAAATAATGCATTGAGAAAAGCAAAACAAGACAAATGGTAACATATCATACAAAAAAATAGTATCAATCTACTAATAAAATCGTAGGAACACAACTTTTTTTGAAGGAAAATTGTAGGAACACAAGTTACACAACTGATACTATTGTTTACACTCAATTTTCTTAGGTTTAAGGTAAGGTTAGTGACCACGATGGACTAACTTCACATTGATCCCCTTAATATGCTTCATGACTTAAACTTGATCAGTTTGTCAAACATTAACTGCTAGTCTAGAGAGATTGTTATACACATACGGATGCACAATATACCCATGAGTATTTTATTCTCATTTTGATGATTGTTTTTCAATTAATCATCAAATAAAGAATAAAACCTAAACTTGAGTTAGTTCGGTATAGTCTTTGGTGCACCAGGGTGTGTATAACAAATTCCAACTAGTCTAGGTCAAGATTGTTGGGTAAATACTTCCTCCGTTAATGATTAATTGCAATAAAGGAATATTTTATATCTCACGAATAATACCCCTTTGTTGCAATTAACCATTATTCTCATTTGTATAAAAATATTTAAGCTTTGCCATTATAGTATAAATTATACTTCGTAAATTAATATTACTTCTAATCCCTCTCTAAAGGTATGTTGATTGTTACATTACCCTAATCCCAGATTATTAATGTAGGATATGGCATAAAACAAGAAGTTTTCCACACGTACTTCCCGATTAGGGCAATTTCAATGGTGCATTTTTGTTGTTGTATGGAAGTTGTTTGACCATTGGACTGTGTAGCTACATAGAAGTATGGGAAAATGATTTAGGCACACCATAAGTTGATATTGACACATCCTTTGTGAGAGCACAATTTTTTTATGCTGTTCTCACATGGAGGTGTGCCAATATCAATTCAGGGTGTGTCAAAATCAAGTCCCAGAACTACGTAGCCAAAACAAACGAAATTAATTGAATATATCTATTAAAAAGAATGAAGTATATAATCATTTGGCTTACTTTTGATTGATATATATGAAGTTATTTATAAGTTACTTACATTGCATCTCACCATTAGAAATAGATTGTAGCTAACAAATGGAGTACCAAAAATGCCGGTTTGACAAATCTGTTATGAGAGATTGTTATATACTCTCGGATGTACCGTAAACCTAACTAATCTAAGCTCAGTTTCGCTCTTTATTTGATGAATAAATGAAAAATAATCATCAAAATGAGAACAAAATACCTATGAGTATACGGTACACCCAGGTGTATATAACAAATTCTAGATTTTTATAACCATTACGTCCATTAGAGATGCTCTTAATTTAAACAATATAATATTGTGAGAAATTCATTTTCCTTAAATTATATCTATACTAATAACAACTTTTACATAATATATGACTACTTGATTCTGAATTTAAGACGATTAAAATTTAACATTCTTAATTTTAACTCAAAACTCCAAACTCAGTCCTTATAATATTCCTTCAAACTCAGTCCACGAAATTGGACCTCCCCCGCCCCCTCAGAAGACCAGGTCAAAATAAACCTGATTTGTTCAACACTTCAACTATATATTTTAATTATCCCTCAATTAAGATAATAATAACATAACTTATGCAAAACAAAGTACTTTCCATCAACTAACACTTTAACTTGCTACAAGTTATTGTCACCATCAAACTATCTAATACGTAGTAAATTAAAAGCAGCTATTCTATACTTCTAGAATTATTCAAACTACAAATAATTAACAGTTTGCTACTTTGTTGTATTGTATCACCACCAACTTGGTGCATCAATACATTTTCTAAAATCATTTAATCAATTATATACATAGAACTCATTTATCTATTAGTTTCCGGTTTCCCGAGTAATATAATATTACTCTCTTCGTCTTTAAATAATTAATCCATTACAAATTAAACTTTCTTTTCCTTCTTTTTGTTGGTTTGTTGCTTTGCTATCTGATCTTTGATTTAAAAAAAAAAAAAAAAACTCTTTCGTTGGTCTTAGGGCCTGTTCTCATACGTTTATTTTCAGTTCAGTTCAGCTCCTAATTTCCTTCTCTTATAAAATATTCAGTTCAATTCAGCTGAGTTCAGTCTATGAGAACAGACCCTTAGTCTCTACTCGATCACTAACCCCTGTTAATTGTATCGTTCAAACTCTCGTATTATTAATCAAAATGCATTGTCATTCTCTAATCAAAATGCATTGTCATGCTCTCTCTCTCTCTCTCTCTTTTTCTTTTTTTAAAGTAGCATATCTATAAATTAAATTAGATAATAATATCAACTATGGATTACCTTAATTAAGTAAATTATATAATTAATTTAATAAGAGAGTTCATATTGCTTACCAAACTTATATATATTCTAGACTTCTAGATTCATTATTCAAACTACAATTTAATAATGCAATTTTAATAATATAATGCCAACTTGAATGCATTGTATAATACATCTAATACTAAATCTATCAAATATGACATGCAATGATAATTATAATTAATTGCATGCATGCAAATAAAAACAAAACTTTTATACGTTATTAGTACCTCAATTCTCAGCCTAAATGTGACCCAATTTGTAGGAAATTGATTATTAGTTGATGTAGTTTCTTGATGAGTTTGAGCTTCCATTGACACCATTGTTGCTTCTTTGACTTGCTTAAGAAACTCTAACACTCTAATAACCAAATCCGGTACCGAAGTTTCCATCCTCAATATTACTTGCAAGTCCACCATTCTTCCTCTTGATGATGTTGATTCTGAAACCGGCGTAACCCTAATGGCTAGTCTTTCGTTGCTTGAGACGTCTACACTTGTTGTATTTGTTGATTTAGGCTCGTTCCTCATTTTGAGTTGTGCCTCCATGAGTTGGTTCCTTTTGTTAACCTCCGAGAGTTGAGCTTTCAAAGAGCTCAAGTACTCTTTTGTAGTTCTTAATACTGATGCTTTGTCTTTCTGTAAATAATTCATGTAACATTATATTAATTATATATACTTGTACTATAATATATTAATATTGGAATTCTTAATATACATTGAACTCTTTGTTATTAATTTTTCAAACAAGCTTATCTTAATTTAATAAGGTTGAATTGCTTTCTACCAATGTTGATTTTTTTGTTGTTGTTTAAAGAGTTACAAGGGCATGGTGATGAGATCCTAGAGAACGGTTAACTTAGATAGGCGTTGTATATAATCCTAGAGATCGCCGCCTATCTAAGTTAACTGCTTAGTATCTAGTGTTTCTTATTCTAGTTTTTGTAGTAGTGAGAATCGATCTCAGGAAAACTCTAACGTAAGGAAATGCACTAATAGAAAATTTAGAAATACAAAACTATAATAATTAAGATTCACATATTAAAGCTTTAATGTATATATGTTTTTATTTTGTAAATGGTAGTCATTTTAAGGACGACTAACACAAGAAATTAAAGATTGTGTTCTTACCTTGGTGCCGGGAGGGAGCAAGGATCTTAAAGCTTGGAAACTCTCATTGATTTTTTCTCTTCTTTTCCTCTCAGAAATCATGTGGTGCAATTGATTGCTAGTAGGGCGACCGGGCCCTTGTAAAGAAAGCTCTTGAATCCTCCTATAATTTATCCCTCTATAGAAGGCAATAGCGCGTTTTAGCAAGGTTTGCCTCCTCAAATCAAGCCTCTTTTGAGTAGAACTCGATCCTGAACACGAGCTATGATAACTCGTAAATGCACTTGCCCTTTGCCTTGCTTGATAACCATATGGACAACTTTTCTCACCACCAGTTGATGATGAAGAAGGAGATGACAAGATTGCTAAGTACGCCTTTGTTAAGGCAGCGTCAGTGGTTTCAGCTGTAGGGAAAGGAATGTTTTGTAACAAAGGATGATTAATTTGAGGCGCATTAACAGAAGATGTAGCAGTATTTGTTACTGTCGTCGTTGTAATAGGAATCGATTGCGTGTTTATTGTCCTATGTTGATCAACTATGCTAGGATGAGTTTCCCTAATAACAGCTGCAGGTTGCTCTGGTTGAAGGTGGAAGGTTGAAGAACTCGCGAAGTTGTAAAAGAGTGAGGTGTACTCAGGACTATCCATTGATTGAGAAGAAGAGGATGAAGGCTTGTTTTGTTGATCTGTTGGCCTTGAAAACTCCATTGTCGAAAATAATCTTTGTATCTTCATCTCCAAATTCTATTATCAAATAACATATAAACGTACATTAATTAAGTACCATCATACTATACACTTAACATCACATGTAATAATGTAAAAGTGTGATGTAACGTTTAATGGACATATATAAAATTGTATATGTACAACGAGTGTATGGTATACAACAGGCTAATTTAAACAACTTTAAAACGTGAAAGTAAATTAATTTTGACGCGTACTTACTTGTTGATTATTGGACATGCCGAGTTCAATCTCACCTCTCTCACAACCAAAGAACACCGCAGTCTGCATCAAATCATCAAATAATTCTCATGAAACAATTAAGTAAAAAAATATAAACTAGAAAATTAATAATTAGGAGAAAAGATTAACATAATTAAGCTCAAAGAAATAATGCTGTGATTATCTTATGTAATCCCTTCAACGACGAACGAACCTTTATATTTGCTTCCTATAAATTAAAACAAGTGAAAATGGAAAAAAATTAGTTACTGAAAATTCAATTCAGAATTAAGAATTTACTCTAGTACTTTAATTTGCATGATGAATTAGACTCTATAAACACTTAATTAAGGTAAGAAAAATTCTTAATTACCTTGTAGAAACGACGCTGTAATTCGATTGATGCGAGGCGTTGAAGATCTATTTCCTGCAGCTTTAAACTGGGATTTTTATCTCTGAATGCAAGTCCTGGAACAAAGCTGTTATATACATACACGATCAGCCAAAAAAAAAAAAATTATTTATTCAGAACCATGTAATATAATTATTTAATTCGTATAAGGTAAACTATAGAGTAAGTAATCGTACTCATTCCCAACAGGAAAAACAGACTGCTTGTACTCGTTAAAGAGTCGTCCAGAAATCGATACACCAGTAAAAGAACTCGCCTCTTCTTTGAAGTGGCCGTCTTCACAGTACAAAATTCTGTTATCCAATCACCCAAACAACAAAATCAAATGATATAGGGAAAAAACGAAAACGAAAACATAGATGTATAAGAGATGGAATTATATATGAACGTACTTGAGATGAGGTGAATAGGTCCAAAGGCAAATGTATGAGGCACAAAAGGATTGCATCAGACTACAGAGGTAGCTAACTCGGTCTCCATTATCGAGTTGGAAGACCGAGTCCATTCCAATGAAGGAAGTTGCATAATGTATTATGGAAAAAACTTCAGCAGAGTAGTTGTTAATTATCAACTAATTATTCAGTAAGACTAGTACAATTAATACTAGTGAATAAAGAGGAAGGTTGTTTGTTTGTTGGTAATGTAATGATCAATGAAAATTCTGTGGAAAGGTATTATAGTTTGAAAAGTATTAAAGTAGTCGCGAATCATCTATATTCACAAATTTCGAGTCTAAATAAATAAAGACATGAAAAAGTATACAATGGTTTTGAAAATGGAAATATGTGAGATCACTATTTGGGTTTAAAATGACTTGCCAACAAATAATTGTGTATATTTGTGTTTATAATAAGTACATGCAAAAAAAATTGAAAAATTATATAGTAGTGTTAGTATAATGTGAAAAGAAAATTTTGAATATTCTTGATAGTGAAGAAAATAATTGTTTTTTTTTTGAGATTTAAAGGAACAAAAGGTTATTAGAGAAATATAGAGGAGAAAGATATATAAGGAGTACAGCCACCCAAAAAAAAAAAATGAAGAAAAAAAGTAGTAGAAAAGTCAAAGTGGTCAAAGTATGCGGTAAGAGAGGAATTTTGAAATGGGTCAAGGTAGGAAGGCATATTGGCTAAATTTTTCTCTAATAATTTTACTTTATTTAATTTGTGTTTAGAAAATTCTTTTGTTCATTATTATTAATTAAAGCAATCCTGTCTAGATTCCTACCTTATCTATTGTATAAATGTGAACAAGACATTTCTAAAATATGTAGATTTATAATGATGATTACACATAGTAGTATTTATATATGTGTGAGTAATCAACTAATCATAGTTACTAGTTCCTAAAAAAAAATAAAAAAATAAAAAATAATCATAGTTAGTATTAGAACATTAAGGGAGTAGGTTAGCTTTTTATGAACTTCTATTTTCGACTATGGAATACTTCAAGCCTTTTTTCATATGGTTTAGGACCTTTTCAACGTTGGTGCACAACCTTTCTAATTATATATCCATCCACTCTTTGTCTTTCTTATTCTCTCTTTTAATATAGTATAATTATATCATACGTTATTGAGGTTGTATTTTTTTTTACCGATGGTAATTGTTGAAAATAAGAAATATATTTTTCGTATTCGGCCAGATAAAGTTGTTTGTTTTCAATCCAACAAAGTTGTTTGTTAGTTTTTTCTCCTTGTAAAGTTAGTTGTTTATTAGTTCTTAGTTTTTTTCTCCTCGGTCTTTAATTAGTGGTATGCATTTATGTTCGACTGGACAAATGTATGCTTAGTGCATTAGTTGCATGCTCGATTGAACAAAATATAGGGATATGTTCTCTTCTACTTATTTTAGAAGCTTATTTTTGTCATAAATAAGCCTTAGTAAATTAGACCAAAAATATAAAAAAATTATATTGTATATTTCATTTACTTGTTGAGTGTTTTTTTTTCCTAGGCCATATGGGTGGGTGATGATGAGCTTTAATCCCTGAAGGTCGGAAAACTCTAACCGATTGAGCTAGCTATATATTTTTTATATATTTAATTGCGTATGTAATTTATAAATAAAGATTATATATCTAGAAAGTACACAATGTGACAGATTTACAAAACTCATTTGACTAAATTTTCTAATATATTATGGAGTACGTATTATAAAAATAAGGGTCAAGGTTTAATTTATAAAAACATCACATTAAATTTGATTGGATAAAGCCTTTGTTTTTTTTTTTTCCGAGAACTATTGGATAAAACCTTATTAAAATCAAACCAGAATACCTTATTTTTCATGTAAAGAGAACAACAGTGTTAGGCATTATCTAGAAGAAGACATGCATGAGAACTAAAATATTAATTTAGTATAACAAAATCTCTTCCAAATAAACCTAACCTCTCTATTCTAGAAGACATGCATGAGAACTAAAATCTTAATTATATTAGTATAACAAAATCTTTTCCAAAAAAACCCTAACCTCTCTAATCTCTTAAACCCTAGCCTCCATTGTTAATTTTTGAGGGGCTTCCATCGGATCTTGCATGACGGTGGAAAGCCCCAATAATCTAAGTTTTTTCTACTTTTTTGCTTGTTTTTAGCTTATAATAATCCTCTGCTAGAGAGGAATTTGTCTCCCTTGAAAGAAAGAGTTTTTCTCTTTCGAAAGACAATTTTTTTTTATCTCTTTCGAAAGACAAGGTGTTCTTTGCGCTTGGAACAGTATCAGGTTATGCAGGGATATGGTTGATATTGATTACTTTGGTTCAGGATACAAATTAATTACAAGAATTTTCTTCCTCGAAAAATTACGAATCGACAACGATGGATCCACTCAAAAAGTTGTATATATGAGACGACGAATCGAGAATGTGCCGAATTGTTATATCTATGTATTTGGGTTCTTAGTCCTTTCCAAATTAATTCTTGTTTGACTTTAACTTGTTAAATCTATTTTCTTTGTTGTTAATCTTCAATTCAATTATAGATGTCGGATTACTTTAATCAATGAATATTAGTGTCCTTTAGGACTTCTTTCAAAAAAAAAAAGAACATGCATGAGACTATATATATACTAATTTTGTGCCCGTGCAATGCCCAGGTTGTTTATTGAATTTAAAGATAAAATTTTTAATCTATATGTCAAATTTTAAAATGTACCATTGATACAAAATTAGTTTATTGATGTGTTTTTGTGACGATTTGCTATCTAGTATCATGTGATGACTAATACTAATATTGGTGGAAATGTTCGATTTAATACATTAAAAAAAATAAACAAATAATAAATTAAATAAGATAAATGTTCAAAGCCCGTTGGGTTGATCCGAACCCAAAACTTTGGGCAAAGTTTGAATATTTCTTGACTCGTAACCTAAAGTGACTCAATCCGAGATGACTCGTGACTCAACCCTAATTGACAGGTGTATGTAGTAATAAAATTCTATTAGTTGTGAAGTATATTATTTTAACTGATTAGTATATATTATAAATATATGTTTTACACTTTAAACTAATTCCTTTGCTCCAAAGAAAAATATTATGACATAAAAAATTAAATTTATATGATAATTTTTAAGAATTATAATGTAATAATTTTTTTTGAATTAAATTATAATTCAATTTGTATCTCTAAAATATTGGTCTTTTATCAAAAATAAAATTCTAAACTTAAAATTTTATCCTGAAATTCTATTTTTTTTTTATCTTATGAAGTCTATTCAAATCGCTCCAACGTGGCGCGACACTTGGCGAAAAGTTGGAACGCCAAGTGTCGCAAAGTCGTGACCTGGCTAAAAGTTTAGCTTTATAGATATATACTAGCTTTGTGTCCGTGCGATGCTGAGTTGTTTATTGAATTTTAAAGTAAAACTTTTTATTTAAAATATACTATATGTTACTTGAATCTTCTACTCAAGGATTAATTAATCACTTGACAAATCATTTGTCCGTTTATGGATATTTTATGGCTTAATAATCACTTGGCAATCATACTTGTCGTTTATGGGTGTTTTAGGGATTAATAATCACTTTACAATCTAAAAAAATTAGAAGTAATAATGTACAACCATAAAGAACGGTTGGCTAAAGCTGTGATCTTTTTTCATTTTCACTAGTAGAAAAATTGCTATTTGTAACTGGCGAAATTAATTTTTTGTAACTGGCATTGTTGGTTGCGAATGCCACCGTTACAATTAGTGAAAATTATTCGTAACCGGCCTATGTTAGTTACAAATAATGTACTATTCGTAACTGGCTTAACCGAACGCCAGTTACAAAAAGTCAATTTTCCAAGTTAGAAAGCATACTATTTGTAACTAACGTTAAGTTACGCCGGTTACAATTAAGATATTATTAGTAACTGACAAATCTTAACGTCGGTTACGAATAACATTTTATTTTATTTTTAAAAATACTGGCAGTAGTAGCAGATGGCCCTACTGCCATTACCCACACTACATTTTTTTAATGTGAAGCACCATAAATTATTAACCCAACTTTTATATAGTAATAAATACAATAAGTATTAATCTATGGGTTAAAACCTGTTATAATTCAACCAACAAAACACGTATTCCAAATAATTACTAGTGTAATACAATTATTTCTTCCTGGTCAATTGTACAATGATTAGATTGATATTAATTGAACAAGGTAGTATAATTAACTGCACCAATTAAAGCAGCAGCGACAACAGCAACAGAGGCAGTAGCGCGCGACAATAGCAACAGAGGCAGCAGCGACAACAACAACTTAATTAGCAATGAGAGCAGAAATTACAGATTGAGTACAAGCTTCCTGTAAAATAGTGATGTTTTGACCTTGGGAAACTTCTATAAAAAACCTGTCACAATATGCAATTGTCATAATACAATTTACTTTGCAGAAGCTGTGCTACAAGATCATATCACTTGACTTGTGCTATATTTAGATATAGCAATGTTCAAATAGAAATTAATCCAAATAATACTCTCAAATATCCCAAAGAACTTTATAAAGAGCTTGTAAATTACATTAAAAATAATTTTTTTTCATTTACTTATTTTATAAGGAAAAAATATTATATCCTCTACTGGTCATGCAAGATACAATAGCGTTCTCCTACCAAGGGAAAAAGGGAATAGGAAATGCAAACAACCAATCTATTTAACCACTTAATATAAAAAAAAAAAAAAAAAAAAAAAAAAAAAACAAAACAAAACAATCACATCATTTTTGCATACTCTTTTAATGGTAAATCAACTTCCAACTTATTATGGGACCAGAGCATTAGCTAAAATTAGATCACGATGCAGTATAACCAACTAATCCCATCTACAGCACACTAAACTAGTGAACCACAACCTCATATATATATATATATATATATATATATATATATATATATATATATATTATCCCTTAATGGGGGCAGAGAGGCAGAGAGATAAAGGCTTGAATAGATGAGTTATAGATCTTTACTCAATTCACATCCGATTTCACACAAACTCCCATCCATTTAATTATTTTGCTAACCATATTTTGGTGGAATGTGCAAATAAACTGGTTTACATGCAATAGAGTGGTGCAATAGTAGACTAATCTGACTAAATTTTGAAGAACTATAAATTACCATAGGTCCATATTTGTTTCATGGACAGGAACATGCCACTCAATAAATGACGGGGTAATAATAATTTCACAAACTCTCAAATATAAAGGTAATTAATGAGAAATACAACGTAAACATGCAAAAACACAAAAATTAGCACAAGGAAGCATTGAAAGATGATATAGAAGAGGTAAATGAAAGTACCTTGACAGGATTGTCCCGAGTGGTAGCTTAGTGGGTTAAAAGTTCTCGAAGTCTCTTAACAACCATAACCTTATTCTCTAATATATCTAGAAATGGCAAAAGCTCCTCTGTTGTCAAAGGAAAGCTTGGGGTCATCCAGAGAACAGGTCTCAAACCCTTCTTGTATTCACTCTCGTGCTTAGAGTCACTGGTTGGCCCTTTCTTCTTTTTCTTCTTCATGTTCTTATCTTATCCTTTCTTTTGATCACTTGCATCATCCTTTAGAGAATCAATATGTTTTAGACTGCCCCCTTAAGGATTAAGCTTTGAGAATTTCTTTAATGTCTTTGCATCATCAGCATCATCATTGGCACTTTTGGAGTTCTTCTATAACATAATTTACTTCGTAAAGATAGCGCCTATTTGGAATAAAATTAATCATTAATATTATGAATTGATTAAGTAAATTATTGTTTAAAAATAATAAACCAATATTCCAAAACACATTACCCCATACATACAATCACAACCTCAAAATCACTCTTCCACACATGCAGCCTCACATACACTCTTAACACCTGCATACAGTTTCATATGCACCTTATACTACCTTTAAGACTCTGACATTCAACACTACCTCACATATAAACAAAAAAAATCAACTTCATTATATACAACAATAGCAAGAAAGTCACCAAAAAGCAATATGAAATTGGCAAATGAAAGTGTAATGATCATAATCTTGCTGAACATATAAAATGCTAGTAGTGGACTTTCACATGATTAGTATAATGCATACTATACAACTTTATTAATTCATAAAATTGTTCAAATCTAACACCCCATGCTAATTAACGGACTCTAAATTTGGCTCATATACTGCAGAAATACTACTCTATAAGTCTGCAATTAATTACCTAGAAAAGAAAAATTAACATCAAATAATCATTCAAAAAAACTTGGGAAAAACTCAATGACATTATTGAAGATAAATTTAAATGAAAAACAAAAAAAAATTGGATCTATATATATGTCACCAATCAATAGGAAATCACATAGAATAAGAAGTAAACATATATGAATTATTCAAACACAAGATTAATAGCTTCAAATCCTAGCCCGACAAAATGAAATTTCAGTCGGAGCCTTCACAACTAACCAAATTTAACACCAGATTACACAAAATTTAATTAAACAATTTGTAAAATTTTAGTCTATAACGGAGAATAATAAAATTATTAGCAAATTAAATCCATAAACTAAATTAACTTAAAAAATTACAAATTTTTAAAAAACGTCGAAATCAAGACAGGGGAGAAAAAAAACCTCAACAGCAAGGTACGCAAGGACGATAACTTGATATGACGGAACTCCGACGTAGTGCTCAGTGTACTTCATAGCCTTCAAAATCTTAGAAATAAAGACCCATTGGAAATATCAAAACCTAGGGTTTACCAACCTCTTCCTCCCAATTTAAGAGATCTAATTTCCTCTAGATTCACCTTGTACTACAACATTTAATTTTGAATCAGAGTAATTAAACAAACTTATAAGAGGATTGAGAAAAGAGAAGGTTTTGAATGATGGTGAAAGAGAGAAGAATTGGGGTAACCTATAATCTTCATAACAGAGAGATGTAAAACTGAGGGCGTGATATATATATATTCTAGTTTTGTACCCAGGCGATACCTGGGTTGTTTATTGAATTTTAAGATAAATTTATAGTTCGAGTTAACTCATGACCAGACCTAACATGTCTATATAGTAATAAAATTTTATTAGATTGTGAAGTATATATGTTATTTTAACCGATTAGTACATATTATAAATGAATGATTTACGCACCCGTGCGATGCACGACTTGTTTGAATTTTTTAAATAATATTTTTACATATATATCTGTAGACACCTAAAAATGTTTCTCCAAAACCAAACCCGATGATGAACAACCTTTCACCGCCACTATTGGTCGGGTTCAGTATTTAATCCCGAGAGTGCTTAAAAAATCGTATTTAATTAAATTCAATTTTTGAATAATCCATGGATTAGTCTTAACGTTTGGTCAAAACATAGTTTTAATTTCAGCCCAAACTTATTATTTAATTTTATCCCAAACCTTTTTTTATTTTACTGTTTTATTATTTATTTTGGCCCAAGCTTTTTATTTATTTTATTTCAGAAAATGGCCCGAAATTATCAATCGGCACTTAAAATGCTGAACGAAATTAGGGTTAAAAATGAATTTAGACGGAAAAGCGGACTGAAAATTCCCGCGTCACGACAACAGTCCACCGTGTCACGGGAAACTTTCCCGTCTGACGGTGGGGTTCCCCGTGACACGAGAAACCTGTCGTGACACGGGAATTTCTGTGTCCTTTCCGCGTAAACCCTTAACGCGTTTTCTCCCCCGTTCACTAAATATTTCCCAGGTCACACAAAATGTGCACCGTGTCACAGGAATGTTTCCCGTCTGACGGTATTTCCCGTGTCACGGTACACTTTGTCGTGTCGCGGGAAACTTTTTTTAGAGTTTTTATCATTTTAGGGTTCCGTGTGCTCCCTCAGCACATTTTCTCCATAAATACCCCCTCATTTCTGATGTACGGGGCATCAACTAATTCTCTATTTTTCTCTCTTCTATGCTCTAGCCTAAACACTAGCCTACCCTTCTTCTTTCAAAATTCCTTCTTCAAGCACTCCCAGGAGTCCATACTTTACTCGTGGTTCTGTCCTTAAGCCAAGGCGTGAAAGGTAGAACTGTTTGAGGGTTTGGCCCCATATCAATTCTATTTAATTTAATTTAATTATTAATTCCTTGAAGTTACTAACTCCTTTATTATTTTGTAGTTGCAAACAAACAAAATCAAAGTAAGAATTATGTTCCTTTTAATTTATTTCTATTATTTTTCTAACGATTTTGTATTGTTAGAATTATTATTAAATTGCTTCCGATATTAATGTTTATTCTATTATTTTTATGATCACCATGTTGCATGTTTAAAGGGAAATATGTAATTGAAAATCACGCTTAATAAGATAATTTGGACAACCGGTTTAGGTTCCTATTTAATCTTGTTGTTAATTAAAGTGATCACTAATTTTTTAGAATTATATGTTGCATTAATATTAAACCAATTTAGCTTAATAATAGATTGGAGCAAATTGAATATTTTGTTTGTATGCCTTTGAGATCGCAAAAATGTTTTTCACTATAAGAATCGAGTAGAGGCCAATACGGGCGAATGTGACTCCATGACTCACTTCGTACCATCATCCCCGGTCCTCCTTTCGTGGTTCCGAACCATATGGAGTTAGTAATCTCATGGATTATGAATGGGGTGTAACCTTCACGGGTCAATCGTTGTTGCCTTCGTTGTCCCTTATCGTGGTTGTCTTTTTATGATCCGTGAACGGTTTACAAGTTCCTTAAAAACTTGTTGGCGACTCCCTACTTTCCTTGTCCCTAATCGTATATGTCAATTCCCACTTCCTATGAGTGCCAAGCATATTTATCACATGCTTTAACGTAGGCGCACTTCGAACGACGCCTACAATATCTATGTGCTAAAAATTGTTAAATATTTAGATAAAATTCCTGACATTAAAAGATAATATTTTATATTTAATTAATTTAAACTGGATAATCTCATTTGCTAATTTTGCTTACGTGTCAGTTAAATTATTTAATTCTAAAAGAAATTAATAATCTCGTATTTAATTGGCTACCACTAAAATTTATTATTTTACGTGGCGCGCTGAAAAAATTAAGTCCTACGTGGCTTTCTAAAAACTCGGGAAAAACTTCCATTCGTTCCAAAAAATATTATGATACAAAAAATAAATTTATATGATAATTTTTGGGAATTATAATCTAATAATTTTTTTGAATAAAATTATAGTTGAATTTGTACGTCTAAAATATTGGTATTCTATCGAAAATAAAACTCTAAACCAACAATTTTATCCTAAAATTCTATCTTATGAGGTCTATTTAAATCTATCCAACGTGGGACGACACTTGGCGAAAAGTTGGAACGCCAAGTGTCGTTGCCTCGTGACCTGGCTAATAAATAAATTAACATACACCCGCCTTATATATATATATATATATAAAGGCGGGTGTATGTTAATTTATTTTAAGACGGGTTAAAGTTATCTTAAAACTACTTAAGTTACCCTTTGTACTACAAAATTTATTATTTTTCTAATAATAAATTTATCTTACAAATAAAAAAAATTATAATATATCGGATTAATAATGAATTTATGAGAAATTAACCAACGAAAAATTAAAAGTCATACTTTAAGAGGTTTAAGTTACCATTAAAATAGTTAAAGTTACCCTTAAATTGACCATCTTACAAAATATAAGCCTTTTAATTAAAAATCAAGAATGGAGGGTAGGGTTTAGGGAAGGGGTCAATTTTTTATTTATTTTTCCCTAGTTCAATATGGAATGCATCTTTGGTATTTGGTCACTTTAAGGTTTCCATAGTTTTGGGCTTCATGGTTATTTTCATTATGAGTTGAGAAATTCTTATTATTGTCCTCCATTGTGGTCTATTAGTAAATTTTACTTAAGCTTGAGACTAGTTAATGTGAATATCTATTAACTAATACTAAAACAAATATGTTGGCATCATTTTTTTCTCCAAATTTGTACCAGTGGTGATTCCAGTATGGGTTCAGTGGGTTCAGCTGAACCCATACTGGATCCGAAAAAACACGAATAGGTTATTTTAAAAAGGAAAAATAATAAAACAAGGGTTATTATTAAACTATGCATACATATTTAATACATGATGCGCGCAGATTGCTGGTTAGAGTTTCACATTATAGAACAGAAGTCAGGGGTTCGAAACCCAATAACCCTGACATCTCGTGCAGAGTTTCACCATCAATTTGTGAGCTTTTCTTCATCTCTTGAGTCTTTGTTAATTGAATTCAAAAAATGTTATATACTTATACTGTTAATTATATTTATAATTGAAGATTTGGGTAAATGATGTGAATTAGTAGAAAGTAGAATATTAATATGTATATATTCTGGCATTGAGATAAAAAGAGTATTATTGGAAAGAACGTATGTCAAAATCGCAAAAATCGTAGAATGTCGAGTTCAACTATAATTTAGTTAAACATTTTTTTGTTTTTTTTGTTGTAGTTGTAATTGACATGTATTGTGCGCACCGAATTAACACATGTAAATTTTATTTTGAATTATGATATTTGATATCCCTATAATTGTTTAGAGAATTCAAACCCATAATGAGCAATTCTTGAAATCGCCACTGATTTGTACACATGTCGCTTTCTCATAAAAAAAATGTCCACCTAAATGCTTTAATGACATCATCTTTATTTTTTTACTTTTTATTTTTAAGCTGAACTACTCTATTTTTAAGAATTTGAAATTTATGAGTTTTGACTAAAAATCAAATAGATGCTTCTACAAAATACTATACAAACTGTTAATTGTTGTAAGCTAAAATATAATTTTGATGACATTGGTGCTAATTAATTAAATACTATGTATTTTTTTCTTCAAATTTCATTAATATGCATTCCTTAAATAATTTTCAGTTCTTTTGGCTATTTTAATTATTAATTGTAAATAATGTGGTTCATATATATCCTTAAATGTAAATTATTTTTACATTTAATTCTAATATAATCTTTATATACAATGTAATGCAACAGAACAAAAATTACAAGAAAGATTAATTCTAACCGTGCTTCGCATGGGGATAACCTAGTTATTAAAACTATAACAAAGATGAGAGTAGGGAAAAATTAAATATCATACATTTATTCAAATCCTATTCATAAAGTGATTACAACTAACCTTATATAGATAAAGCCTGTTCTATTAGACTTAATTTTAAAAATTTCACTTCAGTTAAGTTAAACTCAGCTTAGTTTCCAATCGTTTTAGATTAGCGAAGTTCGATTTAGCTTGATTTAGTCAAGTTTAATCTAGTCCAAAAGAACATGGCTAGCTATGAGCCTATAACGCATTAATGCCCGTATTTTTTTTTTTTTGAAGAACCTATAATGTCCATAATAAGTTGAATTTGTCAAAAAAAAAAAAAAAGAAGAAGTTATTGAAGCACATCTATTGCTACTAGCCTATTTAATGACGGGGAATGGAATAGATGACTCCCCAATCTCTACTATTCATAACGTATAACACTTAGTGCAAGATTAATAATAATTATTAAATGAAAAATTTGAAAAATACCACCATATATTATAAATATTTTGTACATACCTTATGTTTTTTTTTTTTTTTTTTTTTTTTTTTAAAAAAAATATTGCATATTACTTCCTAGTTTTCTCAAAAATCTAAAAAACTCCCACCACTTTTGCTTGACTCCCCTATATTACGTCGCAGTGGGTCCCATTAACCAAATTTCTTTCGAATTTTACCTTTCTTCTTCCTTAATCATCCTAATTAACCAATTATACCCTTGATTTTGCATTGCGTTTGGCTTGAAGAACAAATTAGCGAATAAAAACCCTAAATAATGCATAATTGATTTGCAAATCAATATTAAAATGGGAAATTGGCTTAAAATAATACCAACTATCAACCGTGTGTGCAAAATAATACAAACTCAACTATTTGCTTTTAGTGATACCATCTTTTATACTATATGTGCAAAATAATATGTCGGTTACCGAAAAAGTATTTCAAGGTCTATTTCATCTATATTGATTATTATTTTAGTTATTTTAAGTTTTCTTTTCAAAATACATATTATGTCATCAATTTCCTTTATAATCCAAATTAATAATACCCCATCTTTTTGTTCGACTTTTTTTGGGAATCGTTTATATGTGTTTAAATATTTTTTTTTTCAAAATACCTAAAGTAATTTCTACTCACGCAATAGTATATAGGGTATTTAAATGAATTATTATGTTGATATAACTAGTTTCAAAAATCCAAAATTTCCCAACATTCACCAACCAAAAAATGTGGGGATATTTTTTTGGATTTTTTAAACAATTTTTGAAACTAAATATATCAAAGTAATGATGCAATTAAGCACACTATTTACTATTATGTGGTTGTAAAAATTACTACAGGTTTTTTGAAAAAAAAAATCCCAATAAAGGGGTGTGGTATTACGGAGTATTAATTTAAATTGTGTTATAAAAGATATTGTTAATATAATATGTATTTTGAAAGAAAACAGAAAAATAATAACAAATAATAAATATTTATAGATGGAAAATTCCTCATGATACTTTTCCGGTGAGCGGATACTATTTTGCACATATAGTACAAAAAGTGGTACTACTAATAACAAATAGTAAAGTTTGTTTTATTTTGCATACACTGTTGATAGTTGGTATTATTTTAAGTAAATTTTCCTTTTTAAAATTAGACAAAGAGGAAGAAGAAAGAAGAACAGAGGTGAAAATCGAGGGAAAAGAGAGGAACATTTAGTAGTGGGACCCACCGTGACTTCGTATAAGGGAGTCGGGCAAAAGTTGTGGGAGTTTTTTAGGTTTTTGAGAAAACTAGGTGGTAATATACAATAAAATAAAACTCGAAGTGGTATTGTACAAAATGTGAACAATACATGGTGGTATTTTTCAAATTTTCTTAATTAAAAAGGAAAATTTGCAAATAGCAACCACTTAAAGTTTGTATTTTTGCAAATTGCAGCCATTAAAAAAAAATTGCAAATTGCAGCCCAAGAGTTTATATAAATTGTAAATTGCAGCCCGATTTAACCTTTTCATCGGTTTACAAGTTGAAAAATCTTTGATTAAGGTATTAGGGGCTATTTTAGCCCTTAGGGATCCGAATTGAGCTCGGAATTAGCAAAAAAATAACGCAAGTATCTCGTTTTGTGTAACAAAAATGTATCGATTTGTGAGAAACTGTCAATATGAGACACTTACGTTATTTTTTTGCTAATTTCGAGCTCAATTCGGGCCTCTAAGAGCATTTTCAACAATGAGCAAAAATTGGTTTCCTCATTCTCTCTCTACCCACTTTCTTTCGCTTCCAACCCATGAGCATTTTTGTGATCATATTTTTATCTCATCAATGATAAAAAAAAAAAAAAAAAAAAATTCTTCCCCATTCTTTCTCTAGTACATCTTCTCTCTTACTTTTACTAATACTCTCTTATATTTCTCTCTACTATTTATTTTTAATTCTTTTTTTTACTTGCATTGTGGACCACACATGATTACTATTCA
This sequence comes from Chenopodium quinoa, assembly GCF_001683475.1. Classification (NCBI taxonomy): domain Eukaryota; kingdom Viridiplantae; phylum Streptophyta; class Magnoliopsida; order Caryophyllales; family Amaranthaceae; genus Chenopodium; species Chenopodium quinoa. The sequence goes on from NW_018745395.1 coordinate 519,020, forward strand.
TCTTAAAAAATGCTCATCCTATGAGCAATTTTCATTTTGCTCGTGAACATTTTTACTTTTGCTCATTGTTGGAAATGCTCTAAGGGCTAAAATGACTCCTAAAACCTTAACCGAAGATTTTGTAAACCGATGAAAAATTGATTCGGGCTGCAATTTACAATTTATACGAACTTTTGGGCTGCAATTTGCAAAATAAATTTTAATTGGCTGCAATTTGCAAAATACGAACTTTAAATGGCTGTAATTAAAGAAAATTGATGACAATTCATAAAAAAAAGAGGGAATATTGTCAAAAAGTACATTCTTAAAATAGAATTAGACATCTAATTTTGAAATTCCAAAAAAGAAAGTAGACAATAAGGGACGGAGGGAATATATTAAAGTATTTAAAATAGTATTAAGTACTAAATACATGACAAAATTACGCGTCAATCAATGTAATTAATATTAATAATACTTTTTTTTTTGTTTTGAAACTAATATTAATAATACTTTAATAATTCTACATTTATAAACACAAAATTTAAATTTGCGTAGATTCAAAATAATTGAAACAAAATGTTAATTTTATTAGTTTAATAATTTTATTAGTACAAAATGCATGACAAAATTAGTTAGCTCTTGCCAAGAAAAAAAAAAGAAGCAATTCAAAAGGTTCATTTAGTTATGAATTAGGAATCTAATTAAGGGACGAAATGAGTATTTTTTTTTTCATTTAGTTATGAATTATGACAAATTTAAAAATTTAAATTAAATTTTAAAAATTACACAAGGTTAAAGACTAAATGAATTATAATGAATTTTTTTTTTTAAAAAAACCAATTCACAAGCTAGTTATGAATTATAATGAATTAGGAATCTAATTAAGGACAATTGAGTATTTTTTTCATTTAGTTATGAATAATTGTGACAGATTTAAAAATTAAAATAAATTTAAAAAATTACACAAGGTTAAAGACTCCGTTGAATTAAGAAGAAAATGGTGATTCCTAAAAAAAAAAAAAAAAAAATTAAAAAAGAAATAAAAAAATGGTGAACTCATTGCGTAACTTGGGCACAGTACTTCTCGCTGATCATCCCACATTCTGGAAAAGACCATTTCTTCAAAATAATTTCCCAGTTCATCATCAATTCCAATTTCCTGCTTCATTCAATCGTAACTTCAAAACAACTCTAACAATGTCGCTAAACCCAGGTTTGATTCACTTTCCTTTCTCCTCTTGTATCACTACTTACTCGATTTCTTTCCAATTTTGGGTGTTCGATTTTCTCATTTAATTTTGTGTTTTTGATGTTTTTCGAGCCATTTATGTATTGGAAAGTATGTAAATTTGTAATGACATACCCACAAAAATTTCTGGCAATTGTATGAATTGTTGCATAAATTAATTGAAATTGATAAATTTCCAAAATTTAGTTGTGGGTGAGAATGATTGTTAAGTTTAATTTGTTCAATCAATAGGAAAGTCAGTGTTTTTTGAGAAGTAATTATTCTGCTAAATAATTGTAGCTGAGAAAACCTGATATATAAGTGGGATTTACTGTGACTGATTTTAACTCAGATGGTATCATATTTATACAGTAAACCAGTTACAGAAAATAACTGTACTCAATGATCGTAGCGAAAAGCTTGTCGGGCTGTTACATGATACGGGGTCCAAAGATGTTGTGATAGTTTGCCATGGGTTTGCAGGTGGTAAGGTTAGTAGCAAATTCATAAGCTACTTTATCCAATAGCAATTTAGACCCCATTTGGTTTGATGCAAAACAATTTTTTGTATGAAAAATTAGTTTTCTTGGAACATATTACAGTTGCAAATCAGTTTCCTTTGTTTGGTTCCTTGCAAGAAAAAATTATAGAGAAATTAAAATTAGGAGTGGAAATATAAGGATGGATGAGAGGAAAGCAAATGGAAGATAAAGAAAGATGGATGAAAATGTGGCTTTCCTTGTTTTGTGTAGGAAAATGGTTTTCAAGGATCTAATTTTTCACCATTGGAAAATTGTTTTCAACCCTTTCTCAAACCAAACAAAGGAAAATGGAAAAAAATGGGAATTATTTTCCATGAAAACTTTTTTCATCAAACCAAACAGGGCCTTAATTTAGATGGTTATAATTAGGGATGCTTATCGAGCGAGTCGATCACGAGCTGAGGGGTGCTCAACTCATCTCGAAAACTTTTTACATGTGCTCAACTCGTGCTCGCTAAAGTTTCGAGCAAATAAAACCTGGTCGACTCGTGCTCGTTAAAGTTTCGAGTTGAGTCGAGTAGCTCACGATATGCTTGCTAAAATTTTGGTCCTTCTATTATTATATCCCTTTATTTATTTTTTGTTCAATTTATATTGTTTTCCTTATTATATATAGATATTATTAAACATTTACTCTTTCTTTTTTTATGATATAAATTAAGACTTAATAAGTGTCAAAATTGTTCAAAGATAGTAACTTTGTTTGCAAATTCTATATTAATATTATATTATCGAGTTGCTCACGAGCTTATCGAGTTGAGTTAGAGCTTGCTCAACTCGTGCTCGTTAACATCTCGAGTCGAGTCGAGCTAACTCGAGTCGAGTTTTGACCGAGCATTGACCGAGTCGAGTACGAGTTGCTCGTGAGCTGCTCAACTCAATTAGCACCCCTAGTTATAATAAAATGTTAATGTTCTTTAGTTTATATGAGTCCGTGTTGGTGTTAAATTGGCTTCTGGTTGTACTTGTGTTCAGGAGCACAAACTCGTGGTAGACTTATGTGTTGCACTGGAAAGGGAAGGGATAAGTGCCTATCGGTTTGATTTTTCTGGAAATGGGTATGTGGTGATTGATAACCTTGTAAGGTGCATGCTTATTGAAAGAAATTTCCTTGGTTTGTAGAAAATCTTTAGGTTTTCACTTCAACTTGTTTGCATCATTGCGTGAGATTTTAGGATTTAGAACTTAGTATTAGTGTGTTTAGATTGCTTGTCAAGAACAATAATACTGCAATAGTCCATATTGTGGACTTACAAGCAGTTACAGCCAAGTAGGAAGGATGCAGTTGGCAATCTTCTGGAGCCATTTGCTAGACCCTTGAGCTACCTGCCGTGAACACCATTCAATTTATTGCTTTGAATTAAGTTTCTTGAATAAAGAAGTGGCTGATGGCTGCTGTTTGGAAGAAGTCAGGAAGGTTTTTGAATAACAATAAGAGAATTTGGATTTTTGGGATCTAGGGAGCAGAGAGTGTTCAGTTTTTTCTGGTTTGCTAGGAAAATGGCTAAACTGCTAGTCTTGAATTTTGTGGTGTTTGTTTCATTTTAAGTTTATGAGACAGTGTCATTCTATATTGCCCAAATTTACTACTGTCCTTGTTTGTTGTATTTGGTCAAAAGTCTAATTTAGGACATGCATTGTGGTGTTGTTAGGTGAGTTATGGTATTATTGAAGTATAATCTTACCTTGGAGCAAGTAATTTTTCGGGCATCAACAGCGACGTTGGTGGTAGATTAGGTTTTAAGGTTGTTTGTAGTCTGGATGTGGATACCAATGACCATTACTGTTTGAGTGTTTGGAAGAGGTTACATTTTGGTGGCAGATTATGGTCTTATTGATTTTTTAAAGTATTTGGAAGAGGTTTTTTTTTTTTTTTTTTTTTTCTGAGTTTTTAATGGCCATCATGGCTAATGAATAGGAGCTTCCCCCTCTTGTTAGTACTTCCAAGTCTGTTCTTTTTAATTTTATTCTCTAGTTTTTGGCACATAATTAATGGATTGAAGTTTTTTCTTTTATGTACTTCTACCTTTGAAACTTTTTTAGTGCAATCTTTAATCTTGCTTGCTTACGCTATGCAGAGAAAGTGATGGTACATGGGCTTATGGCAACTATATGAAAGAGGCAGAAGATATATGTGCTGTTGTCAAGCATCTTAATGGGGCAAATCGTACTGTGAGTGCAATTGTAGGCCATAGTAAAGGTTAGTTCCTATATCTTAGTACATAGATTTCCTAAATAAAGAACAAATTTCGATTTTAAAATTAGATTTTTCATGGTAGGTCCAATTGTATATCAGATACTGTTGTGAAAATTTTCTAACTGAGTTGCAAATCTTGCAATAAGCTAATAACCGTGATTTCCCTTTTTGCAGCAAAAATTTCAGTGTTTGTTGTTGTCTAATAGTTCTTCCTCTTCATCTTTCAATTATTAACCATGCTGTGGGATCTGTAAAGACAAAGTAGGTCCACCAGCTGAGAAAACATGGCTTCTTACTGGTGTAGAATTAGTGTAATTTAACAACTATTATTCTATTATTCTAACATTTAAGATCATATATGTGGGTGAACCTCCCTTCTCCCCTGTGTTTCCGTAAGGGTATACTCCATTATTTACCTGAACGAAATTAGTGCTTCAGCTACCAATATGGGGAGTGAACAAATGGAGATTTGCTTCAATATGCAAAAGCATGGCTTCTTACTGGTGTAGAACTAGTGTAATTTAATAACTATCTAACTTATATATTAATCATTAAACTTTATTCTATTTTTTCTGAATAACATTAGGCTGATGTAGAGCTATGAACTTTGAAAGATCTCCCATTCAAGCATTAATGTTATATGGATTTGTGAAAATTCAAGGGAAATTTACTGATTCATTGATGCTTTGTATAGCTGAAAATTTGCTGAAAGCATGTTCTTGCAGGAGGTAATGTTGTCTTACTGTACGCTTCAAAGTATCATGATATCCACACAGTTGTCAATCTTTCTGGACGTTATGACTTAAAGGCATAGCAGAACGTTTGGGTGAAGACTTCATGGAAAGAATCAAGGAGAATGGATATATTGATGTCAAGTGTAAAAATACAGGTATAGATCCATTAATCAGTTCATTGTTTCAGGTATGTGAATTTTTCCTCAATAACATTTTATTTAAGAAATTGTGCTAATTGAGTTTGCTCCAGATTTTCATTTCTGTTTGTGTTTCTGTTTTCCCCTTGATACTTGTGTCAAGTAGCAATTGACTCCTTAATTTCTGTTATAATCATCTGAATTTGGTAGATTTTAGTTTATATATTTGTAACCTTAGTGTTATTTTATGTCTTCTTTAACCAATAGTCAACAAATTTGACATGGCTGAGAGACTTTCATGCTTGGGAATGTGTAAATGATAGGCTAAATCACACACCTATTCAAAAGTAAACCTAACCCTTAAGTTTCTTAGTGTATTGAATGTTTTTCAAGATAGGACAGGGCATTTTACTCTATATCTTTAGAGTTTGTCAAATGACGCCCGCGTACCACTTACTAACGCCAACATATGGAGGAAAGTACCCTTATTCCCCTCTTATAAACCAAGTCCATCCCACACACTTTCATTTTCACTCACCAATGTTAGCACCACGTGCACAGCCACCACCACTAATTCCCACATGCACTCACTAGAAGCCACCACTGCTACCACCCGCGTGTTTTCTTTCTCCACACCACCATCCCACGTAGGTGAATATGTTCGATTAAATACATAAATATATATATATATATATATATATAAATAAATAAATAGAATAAAATAAAAAAGTTGTTTAAAGCTTGTTGGACTAATCTTAACCGAAAACTTTAGGAAGGGTTAAACATTTCTTGACCTATAACCTGAAGTGACCCGATCCAAAATGACTCCTGACCCGACCCGACCTGATTGACAGGTCTACATATTAATAAAACTATATTAGATTATTAAGTATATTATTTTAATTGATTAGAATATGTTATAAATGGATGTTTTACATTTTGAACTACCTCTTTTGCTCCAAAAAATATCTATTAAATATAACTAAAACAAAGCATTGTTGACATCATTTGCTAAACTATCCTACATGTCATTCTTACATTGAAAATTTTCCCTCCATTTCAATGTGTGATGTCATTAGTTATTATTTTTTTTTATAAATCTACACTATAATTTTTTCAAACAGAAAAAATAATTGCAACTCTTTTTTACACAGATGATAAGAACTATTTTTTATACATAATAAAAAAATCGTGCAATGCACGAATCTAATCTAGTTATGATATAATTAATAAATTTATATGATAATTATTGTGAAATATAATCTAATATTTTTTTGAATAAAGTTTTAATTTAGTTTGTACCTATGAAATATTGTTATCTTATTGAAAATTAATCTCTAAAATAACAATTTTATCCTAACATTAATACCAAGTGTTGCTGTCTCGTGACCTCACTAAAAGTTTAGCTTTATATATTAGTTATATGATTTTTGACTTTTTTACTACTCATTCTCTATTTTTTACTTTTATTTTTTTGCTTGAAGAGTTGTTATTGTTTAATTACTATGTACTATACCGTCTATAATACTTTTATTTAACGATAAATAAAATCTTAGTATATTGAATAAGAAAAAATCTATTTAAAGATTTAAATAAATTATCAAGAAATGTTTTTTCTTTAATAGATCTAAAATAAAAATTCTACCGCGATGACCGCAACCCAGTCCGTGCTCAACGCATCATTTCCGATACCGTGATACCGCGACCGTTTCCGCGATCACGACCGATACCACATTTTTATTCTACGCTGGCAACCCCTTGATTATTTGGTAATAAATCAGATTTAAATTAATAATGAATGTATTCTAAAATGGATTAAAGAAATTGTCGTCAATGACTAATTTTCTTTGCTGATTTTTTTATTTTATGAAATTTTCTGATCAAGTATAGATTTTGAAGTCAATATTGAATTTGATAATGAAATAGCATTTCATACAAAATTTGGAATAATATTAGTTTAACAAATAATATCTGAATAATTGGCAAATTAATCAACTTTTGGATTTTATTATTAAGCAAGTATTATAATGTACTCCTTCCATCCCAGTGTCTGCTTTATTTTGCACGGAGTTCAAGACATACCTTTGAGCTTTGACCATCAATATCTTAAATTATGTATCAACAAAATTATAAAATTGATATTACAAAACTACCGAATGAGACTTGTCTGTTGATATCTCACTGGAATATACATTATGTATATATTAATGAGAATTTGTAGTCAAAATTATTTAAGTTTGACCAAGAAAATGGAAATAGGTACTATATTATTATGTGATAAAAGCAGTTAATAAAATATTTACGGGTCATAAGATGTATTTTTACCTACCAAGACTTGGCCTAGTGGTAAGGGTTTGACCTCGTGACTTGAAGGTCATGAGATCAAACCCAATAGGGATGCTTTGTGTTTGGGAAACTGGGGATTCCCTTTCTTAGGTGCTAAAGTATGGAGATGTTTTTTGAATGTACAGGCTGTACAGCATGATCCTGCTTAGTCTCTTTCTTCTTATCTTCGGCTGAAAATGAAGTTCTCTCCGTATTATGGAAAAAAAAAATCAAATGAAAATTGTCTATTTGTCTAATCAGTCCTTGATGAAATTTACCCCAACAATGTTTCGGCATCTTTCAGGAAAAGTTTTATACCGTGTGACAGAGGAAAATTTGATGGATCGCTTGAGTACAGATATGCATGAGGCATCCCTTAGGATTAATGAAAATTGCAGGTTTGAGATAATATATTTCTTTCTTAAAACAAATTAGGTCATTGTAATTGTTATTGATGCTTTACTTTCGCTACACTATTGTTTTGATGTGCTCTCTTGATGAATCCAAGTTATATGCATAATGCATCAACTTCTGAAAATTGTAGAAAACCACTTGAATGATCTTTGAGAAAAGTTTCACACTCAACATTTAGATCCCTTATGAAGGTTTCATGCATAGATCCCTTATGAAGGTTTCATGCATAGAAACTAATATAAATAGTTCTTAAAATACACAATTGATTGTTAATTATTCAAATGATTGCGATATGTCTTTGTTGCATTTACTGCTCTCATCCTAGTTTCACTTGTTGGGGTTAAGGCTCGATGTGTTGGTATGATTCATGTGTTATTTGCAAATTGCAATACAATATAATCTGTCCATCTACAGCAAAATTAGAAGTCTTTATAGGTTTACAGTGAGTGTCTACTAAGTCAAGTCACTTATTGTAGTGCTGTTTGTTTATGCAACGAAGTTGTATGCCAGTGAGTTTCCTTTTTAGATTAATGGTTTAAAAAAAATCACCTTGTCTGCAATTGGGCGGATAAGGCTGAGAGCCACTTCGCAATTGCATGGGCATGGAACTTTGGAAGTCTTCCTTTGAGTCTCCTAGGTCCCAACTTGCCTTGGTGGGAGCTTGTTTTAGGCTGTGTAGCAATGTCATATTGGCAGCATATGTTATTATGGTAAGTTAGTACAACGCCATCTGGAGATGGCAAAACCTGAATTGTTTTGTATAGTAAAAATTGGGCGACTTATTCAATGGAACTCAATGTATGGAAGTATAGAGGTAAACGTGACAGGTGGTTGGTTAGTGTCTATTAATCTTCATTAAAGTGAAGATCAGAAAGCTATAAAGAAAGTCATTTAAAGCTTAAGATGCAATTTGAGTAGCTTGGAATCATATCACCTCTCATGTTAGTCTCCTTTGGGTGTTGGGGTGCAAGATCGATGGAGATTTTGTTTGTTAATTTTTTATCTTTTAGATGGGAAGTGAACTAAATACTAATAGTAGAAATGAGTGCTTCCTTCTAGACTGCATAGTGGGCTAGTCTTGAATATAGTTCTGCAATTGAAAAGTTGAAATGTTTACATGTAATAAACACTTGCAATTCGGACAATACCTGCTTGTCATATGTTGAGCTGACAATAAATAGATTAAGCAGTATGATCTTAATGTGTTTAGGATCACCAGTGTATCAGCTGTGGAGTGCATACTGTATTTCTGTAGCAATTTAAATTGATTTTACATATGGCACACTTATAACTCAGACTACCTGCATGCCGTGCATAGATTGAGACATTGAGTGATGTGTCTTTCATGTGTTTAGAAACATCTGCCTGCTATCTGGATGATTAAATGATGTACTTTTAAGAGACTGAAGGCTGAGTTTGTATCTGACAGCATTATTATGGCGTCATTTGTGAATGTTGACAGAAGCATCTTCTAACCTACCTCTATATTCGAAACTAGAAGTTATGACCTGTAATTTAGCATTTGTATACTACGGAGTACTATCTTTCATTGTATCATTTCACAAACTAGAGATGCTTATTAATTACCATTCAATTAGACGTTTTTCAGAAGTGAGTAAAGATTGTGTTACAAATTGCCCAAAAAAAAAAGAAAGAGAAAAGGTTGTGTTACAAATGGCCATATATTTAAGTGTACTGCAGAAAGGAACAGTTTCTAATTTTATGGTGATGCTCTCTTTTATATGATTATAGGGTGTTGACTGTTCATGGATCTGCGGATGAAATTATTCCTATTGAGGATGCATATGAAATTCACGAAGATAATACCAAACCACAAATTACACATCATAGAAGGAGCAAATCATTCTTTCACTGAACACCAACATGAACTACACCAAGTTGTCATCGACTTCATTAAGTCATCCATGCAGCAAGACAAAGAAAGTGCTGGCTAGGTATGAATCGTATGATGTGCTTACTACTACTACATCTAAAATGCTTTGGACTATTTCGTATGTTTGGAATTGAGCTCTTCAATTGCTTATTTATCCTTGACTTTCTTTGACAGGTGTACATTAGCAGATCATTTGTTCTGAAAGATATCGTCGATCAGAGCATCTGGTTTCTTCATTAGCTCAAGACCTCTTTCTTCAGAGCTAAGGTCCTTCATGCGTAGTATATATATGTATTCCACGAGCAAAACTTAAGTTATGCTACTTATATAATGGTGTATATTAACTTTAGAAGTGTTTAAATTGGCTGCTCCTGATTATGTTAGTATGATTTTGCTGTCACAATCTGTGGTAGCTCATTATCAGTTTCGAAACTAGAATCTTTGAGAAAGGACATTGTATATGATAATTGGCCCTCAAGATTTTTTTAACCTTTTATAAACACTACGTAGTATATATATATTGTAGCCTTCATCATAGCTTTGAATTTATCACCTGTCATCGATGGAGGGAGTATTTGTGCTTGTTGAAGTTATTTTTGTCTATAAAATAACTTATTTCGTTTGAAATTGTTTTATTTTTGTACTACTCATGTATGATATATATATATTTTTTTCGATAACTTACTACTACCTCCGTTTCATATTTATTTGCAACGATTTGACATAAAGTAGAGAAGAAAAATGTCTAATCGTTGCAAATAATATGAAACGGAGGCAGTACTACATAAGTGTAAAGACAATTTTAACTCTTCGAGTAACACAATTTGTTACTCATATTGTGTAACATGGAGTTTCCTCTTTTGAATCTTAATTCAATTATTGAGTAATTTTTTTTTTATTTTTTTTTTATAATAACCATAAATCCTCTTTAAAAATACAGTAAATAATTTTTTAAAAATATATCTTTATGTTTTGCTTGTAAAAAATAATAAAAAAAGTTTGTGACTGTGAGTCTGAGAGGCTAGATGATAACGAATCTATTATAATTAGCACTGTCAAAAACCGAACCGAACCGGTGAAACCGAACTGTTTCAACCGATCCGAATGAGAACCGAACCGATTAAAAACCGATTTTTTTGAAACCGAAAACCAACCCGAACCGCATGTTAGTAAAACCGACACCGAACCGATCCGAGAAAACGTTAAACCGATTAAGAACCGAACCAAATCTAAACCGAACTGAAAAGGAAACCGAACCGAAAATGAACCGAACCGTTTCTAACCCGAAACCATTTAAACTGGCATAAAAACCGCTTACACCGAACTGTTAGCAAACTGCTACTCGTTTGCACCGAACCATTTAAAAACCGAACTGATTGTAAACCGAACTACTTATAAACCGAACCGTTTATGAACCGAACTGCTTATAAACCGAACCGTTTATGAACCAAACCGCTTATAAATCGAACCGTTTACAAGCTTTTTTTGTATGTAATAATAATATTTTTTTTGGTGCACTTTTTTATGTAATTATTTGGATTAAGTATTAGAAATCTTAGAATATATATTTAGCATATATTCCATACTTATCAGTTTTTCTTGAGACCATATACTTATCATATTAATTGTATATATCTTAGTAACTTAGTTAATACTAAATTCCCTTAGAAATAGCACTTCGTTAGCTAATCCGTGAGTATTGACTTTAATTTGGTTTTTGGGGAATAATCTGCAATTTTGGTTTTTTGGGCAATAACCTACAATTTTTTGGCCTTTTGGGCCTTATTCATCAACATAGCAGTATTCCAGTAGCATAATAGGATTAATAGCATTAACAAGTTATAAAACTTCTAATTCAACAAGTTTCAACTTTTCAAAACCAAAACAAACTAATCCAATCCATACACATAATTAAACAATTTTTAACAACAAAGTAACAAAATCAAACCAACCAATCCATACAAACAAGTTTTAACAACAGAATTGTACAAGTTTTTAGCATAACAAGATTAACACCAGCACCACAGTCTACAGCAGAATGGCAGATCAGCAGCACTGCAGACTGCAGCAGCAGAATGGCAGAACTGCAGCGATGGAAGAAGAGCAGCAGAACATCAAAATGGAAGAAGAGCAGCAGCAGAATGGAAGAACAACAGCAGAACAGCAAGTCAGCAGCACAGCAAGTCAGCAGAACAACAGTAAGGAGAAGAAGCAGTCAGCAGTAGCAGCACCCTATACTTATCATTAGTGTAAGAAATGAAGCTACACTTTTCTCACAAAAAAAAAAAAAAAACAAGAAAGCTTGAATTAAGCAACACAATATAAATTAAGCATCAGTAAAATAGCAACATCCATACCTTTCTAATTAGATGCAAAACTTTCATCTATCACCTCTTTACCAATTTCAAGGACGTCTTCTTCAATATCACAATCATAACCACGTAACCAATTTTGTGTGGTAACCAACGCCTCAACATTCTTAGGCAAAAGTGCACTCCTATACTTGTTTAAAATACGACCACCCATGCTAAAAGAAGACTCAGAGGCTACCGATGTAATAGGAATGGCCAAAACATCCCTAGCCATAATAGCTAATATGGGGTACACATTAATTTGAGATTCCCAATACTTGAGAACATCATAATTCTGCCCTTCAATTGATGGTTGACGAGGAGTATTCAAATAATTATCAATCTCCATCGATGGTCGATTTAGGCTATCATCAACATCAACATCCTAGAAAAGTGCAAAAAATATGCTTTTATTAAATAATAAAAATTAAGACATATAATTATTATTTTAGTAAACCACAATAAACAGAAAATAATTACCTTGAATATATCATCATCATCCAAGAGACTATTTGATTTATCAACCCCAATAGGGATGGAGGGGGAAACAATTGTACTTGACTTAAAACCGGAACACATAGAAGAATAAAAGTTATACAACTCCAAAAGAGCATCTTTAATCACCTTCGCCTTTTCAACACATGCCTCCTCAACATAAAGCACTTTCAACATATTCGTCAATCGAAATAGCTTATAGCGAGGATCAAGAACAATAGCTATTGAAAGGATCAAACTATAGTCATCCCAATAGCCCTCAAACTTTTCAAGCATAACTTTTGCCATGGGTGCAAGTTTAGGGTCTATATGGGCTTTAGTTATTGTGTGCTCAATTTTCAAAACACTAGCAAAATACAAATTTGCGGTAGGATATTCAGAACCAGAAAATAACATAGTGATTTCATAAAATGGCTTTAGGAAATGACATATTTTTGCAAGGGTATCCCATTCATCATCCGAAAGTTTGAATTCATAACCCATATACTTATCGATAACCACTTTCAAGGCTTCCTTTGCTTCTAAAGCTTTTCGGAGCATCGTATAGGTGGCATTCCAACGAGTCACAACATCAAGACGTAACTTACCGTTAAATAGACAGTTAACCTCAGAAAGAGCATGCTCAAATTGAGTAAGTCTAGAGTCCGAAGAATCAATATATTTACAAACCTCACGCAATTTTTGAACACTACTATCAACTTCTTTCAAACCTCTTTGAACAATAATGTTCAAGACATGAGCTGAACATCGAATATGAAAAAATTTACCATTACAAGGAAGAGGAGAAGTCAACATTAAATCTTTCTTCAAAAGTTTAACCATAACATCCATAGATCGAGCATTATCAACAGTAATTGCAAAAGCTTTACCCTGAAGGTTCCACTCCCCAATAAGTTTAAACACAAATTTTTCTATCTCAACACCAGTATGAGGAGGACCACAATATCTAAAATTCAGAATTTTAGACCTTAGACACCAATTTTTATCAACATAATGTGCAGTTAAAGTGAGATAACCTCGATTAGTGCATGCTGTCCACAAGTCACAAGTGAAGCTAACTCTACCTTCAATTCCAGAAAAAGATTGCAACAACAAGGACTTAAACTTATCATGCTCAGCAATACAATATTTCAACATAGTGTTTCTACACACATGCTTCACATTAGGATTCAGATTCGTAAAAACTTCCCTAAGGCCATGATGCTCCACAATATTTAAAGGATAGGAATGCAAAATTATAGCTCTAGCAAGCAATTGTAAATGACGAGTTTGATTAAACGTAGGATCAACAACACTTTCAAGATTTGCAGGATGATGTATATTTTTACCCATGCATGCCTTAGTATGAGCTTTACAAGTGGAAGTACCAGCCTTACCTGGTGCTTTATATTCATTACCGCAAACATTGCATCGCGCATATCTTATCGGAGCAAGACCAACAATCTTATCAAAAAAGGTGTAATGCCTCCACACATCTGATGTTCGTCCACGCTTACTACCACTAGTGGTAGTGACTTGTTGCTGAGAAGAATCTTGATTCTGAATAGTGTTTTGAGAATCTGAAGTTTCTAAATAATCTTGTCTGTCCTCATCATAATTTTCATACCCTTGATCCATTGCTGAAAAAACAGGATCAAAACAACACATTTCAGCCTTATAACAAATAATTGTCCCTATCAATGCTAACACATTTAGGTACTTTTTACACTCTAGTTAAGAGTCGAAAACCCATTACATTGAGATGTACACTTAATAGTGAAACCAACAAATAGAATAGAGAGTGAAAAGTCATTAATCCCATATTATTTTTCTATAAACGCTAATAAACTCATATAATCAAATTTCAGTAGCAACCCATTAATTTTTAACTACTAGAAAATTAAATACTCATTAAGCTTAACCTAACTTACAATTATACAATTATATACTCATTAGGTAAAAAAGGCACCCAAGAAGTTTTCATTTTAACAGCTCTTTCTTGTACCATCTTTATAAAATTCATCTGCCTCTTTTTGATCCCATAATACCTTTCCTCAATTAGAGATTTTCTTTTCATTCTCATTTTTCCTGATTTAAGTGAGAAAAAAACAATTAATTTCACAAATTAGAAAAAACCCCTTTCTATTAAAACCTACATTATAGTATAAGCTTAACCTAATTTACTATTTCTAGCCCAAAAAAACATATACATGCAATTCCAATTTTTAACACAAAATTAACTCAATTAAACCAATATTCAAAAGGGTTTTCATATTTGGCATGATAAAATGAAAACCAGATAAAATTTTAACTCAGAATTGAACAGAAGGAAATCATAGCGAAATTATGAATCCATACTATTTTGAAATTAAATTAATCAATGCCATGAATGATACTATCTATACATGATATAAATAAAAAATCACAGATTATCATGATTTTTGTTACAAAAAATTAGCACATCAATGAAAAAGCAATTCATTGATCAATTTTCCCTCAAAAAAACTAATTTCAGTTAAAATGAAATCACAATAACAAGTACACAGAAAGCAAGGAACTTTGAATCAAACAACACTGAAATAGAGTAAGATTGATTACCAGTGAAGGAATTATACAATTATACAATTATATACTCATTAAGGGGAATTATAACTACAACTTTAATTCTTCTACTTCATAAATCAGATTAAATCAGTTGCAAGAAGTACGAGGAAGAGAGATATCATACCTGGACAAAAAAAGAGAGGTTTAGAGCAGCAACAACACTGATAAGCGAGGATTAGAGCAGCAACAACACCGATGAGCAGCAACAACGAACGAAAGGCGCCGTGAATGAATTAGGGAGAATTGAAAATGAATGAGAGAGACGACAAACGAAGAGGCGCCGTGAATGAATGAGTGAGATCTGAGAGGAGATGAGGAGAGAAAGAACTAGGAGGCGTGAAAGTGAAAGTGGAATTAGGGTATCAAAATGGTTGAGATGTAAATCTAACCATTGATTTTTTAATCTATGGTTGAGAATGGTTTTCCGTGTGTGTTGTGGGGAAAAAAATCTAACCGTAGATTGTTTTTAATCTATGGTTGAGAGTGGTGATCCGTGTGTGTTGTGGGAGAAAAAAATTAACCGTAGATTGTTTTTGATCTATGGTTGAGACTGATTAGATGATGTTTTGTGTGTTGTGTATTCATTTGATCGGGATCAGTCTCCAAGACGCGTATTAAAACATCTACGTAGTATATCTTTATTTTCATACAAGTAAAAATTATAAAAACGTTATATTAATAAAATATATAATGATACAAATTTAAAAAGATCACTCATGAAGTCATGAGTCATGACTCATGAGTCTCGTGACAAAATTAAGTTTTACTGTTTTATAGATTAGTGGTAATTTATGGTCAATATTTTCAAAGTTTGACCCCAAAAATGACAAAGGGACAAAATAAAGGGACGGGTGGAGTATTAAAATAATAGTTAGAGATGGTGTAGATCATTATACTTAAACTACACGAACAATGATCCTAATTTAATTTAAAACAACAGCTCAAGTTATTGATCCAATCAAAATAATGTTCACTAATTTATAACTTTGTACTAATACATACGAAGTATTTAACTATGAGATGGTTAGATGCTATGCGTTAATGTGTACATACGATCGATTGAACTAATCAATATTACCTTGTTAATAAATCATTAATGTTTTCTTTCATTACACAAATCAAACTACTTTGTAATATCTTCATAATTTCATGAAAATATATAAAGATAAACGAGCCATAATTACCAGTCTTGTTGATTAATCAAGTATCGAATTACCAAATTGCAAATTTCCATTTAATAAGAACTCATCAAATCATGACTTTGACACTAGTATTTAAATGATTAAATAAGAAACATATAACAACCTAGTTGTAAAACAATAATACATTAATTCACTAACTTTTATAATCTACTTCGTAATACACTAGTAAGATCAATATGACTAAACTTGAAACAGAACATGATATATATTTATAAAATCAATGTGAATTTGTTTATAATATGATGCCTAAATATGAAATGATGAAGTCTTTACTTTATATAAAACTTGTTAACCAGCAAATACTATCAAATTTCAAACCAAAACCATTTAACTGCCCAAATCCAAACGACTCGATAAACAATTGATTTTTTGAAACCGAAAACCGACCCGAATCGTAATTTAGTAAACTCGGAATGGAACCGATCCGAATAACGTTAAACCGCAGAAGAACCGAACTAGTTATAAATTGAACCAAAAAAGAACCGGATCAATTATAAACTGAACCGAAAAAAACCGAACCAGTTATAAACCGAACCATAAAAGAACCGAACTGTTTCCAACCCGAAACCGCTTCCAACCCGAAACTGTTTGAACCGGGATAAAAACTGTTTACACCAAACCATTAACAAACCGCAACCCGTTTGCATCGAACCGTTTACTACCCGGACTGTTTACAACCCGAACCGAATTAAAACCGATCAAGATTAAACCGAAACCGAATCGAACCGATAAATATTTAAACCGAACTAAAACCGACCCGCGAGACACTTAAACCGATTTAATACCGACCCGATTTAATACCGAACCGATTTCAAACCGAACCAAACCCGAACTGTCAAACCGTTTGACAGTGCTAATTATAATATTTTATTTTTAATTTGTTATTCAATTTGAGAGAATTTGGAAAAATAAATTTAAAAACAAAAAGAAAAATGGCGAGATCATTGCATAATTTGCACACTATATTGCTCGCCAATCATCCCACAATTGCAGAAACATCGTATCCTACAAAGAAAAACCCATTTCATCTTCAACTTCATCATCAACTTCGATTTCCAGCTTCATTCAATCGTCACTTCTCAAGAACTCTAACCATGTCGCTTAACCCAGGTACTTGTTTCACTTTTTCTCTCTCTTCAAATTAATTTAACTTGAAATTGATTTGCAGGTGAAATACCCACTAACTTTTATTTGCATTTGTTGAATTTTCTGCATGAATTTAGCTATAATATACTGAAATGGGTTTTTGTTTTTATATATATTTTCTGTTAATAATTATAATTTGTTGGAGTTTTTTTTTTTTTTTTTTTTTTTTTTTTTTTTTTTTTTTTGTTTTTTTTATGCATTTATATATTTAACTATGATTATTGTGATTTCAGTGCTTCTGGTTTTAGGTTTTGATTTACTGTATTGGATTCTTTCATTTGTTTATTTAACAAGTACTGAGTGTAAAATTTGTGGGCTTAGTATGAAACTTTAGTTTAAATTCAGAAACTATGCTGTTATTGTAAATGAGAATACTATCTTAAACAAAATGTTACTACATTGACTGAACCATCTTGTTCTTACAGTTAACCAGCCACAAAAGATGGTTGTAGTCAACGATCAAAGCGAAAAGCTGGTTGGGTTGTTACACGATACAGGATCCAAAGATGTTGTGGTAGTCTGCCATGGGTTCAAAAGTTCTAAGGTCGCAACAATTTCAATTAACTGATATTGTTATAATTGCTCTTGATCAATTTGAGTCATACATTATTGTGAATTAGGTGTTATTGTACTTATGTTCAGGAGCAAGAAACCATGGTTAATATCTGTGGTGCATTGGAGAAGGAAGGGATAAGTGCCTATCGGTTTGACTTTTCTGGAAATGGGTATGTGATGATTGATAATCTTGTAAATTGTATGCTAATAGAAAGAAATTTCCTGATTGATATTCTTGTAAATTGCATGTTAATATAAGGAAAGTTCCATTGTTTGTAGATTATGTCAAATTGTCAAAATGTTTAATAGTTTACATCGACTATCTTCAGGGTGGAGGAACACGGTGTAAAAAACCTTAAAACGGCCAGACTGGGATAACTTTGATAGAAAATAATGACACCATATCTTCCTTATTTGTATGGTGCTTGTAGCTTTTTATATGTTTTTTCATTTTTTGATGACTTTTATATGTATTATTATGAACAATGTATTTTGGCTGGCATTGGGAATTGGTTGCTTTTCATGATGAAAGGGTGGGAGTTTCTGCCCTTTCTGGTCTTCCCCCTCGTTGGGCACTTCAGAGTTTGGGTTGTCTTAAATACATTTACTATAATATGTGTTTTATAACTGAGAGGTGGAATATACCTTATATTTTATGCAACTCTATGTCCTAATTACCCTTTACATTTTTATCTCTTTTTAGTGCAATCTTCAATTTTGTTTGCTTGTGTTATGCAGAGAAAGTGATGGTGCATTTGCCTATGGAAACTACATGAAAGAGGCAGAAGATTTACGTGCTGTTGTCAAGAATTTCAATGGGGCAAACCGTATTGTGAGTGCAATTCTAGGCCATAGTAAAGGTTAGTTCCTATATTTAAGAACAGAAATCTTTAATATGCTCAGATAGAGAACAAATTTAGATTCCTTTGATGGATTTAAATTTTATGTTCCTTGACATGTCCAGTCTTTTGCATGCAATTGTCAAAGTCCTTAAGCTCCAACTTGGTTTGCAATTACCTAACAACCTTTGTTTCCCTGGATTTTTGGCATATCCTTAATTTTTCCTCGGGTAAATCAACATCCTACAATTGACCTGAAATGATTTGGACTCTGGTTTCGAATGCTACAGGTATAGTAGCTATAGCAACAAGTCATGTTATGAGAATATCTTTGTGTTGCGCTTTGCATAAAATAATTAGCTATTTTAACTTCATAGCTTACATATGGCTTAAAGAACAATTCAGGATCACTAGATAAGCATGGACTTTGAGGGGTTTCAAGCACCTTTATCATGTGTTTGGCCCTGTTCTCTAGAATGTGTTGTCTTTGATTTTATTCTTGCTTTTTATTATGATTTTGCTAATTGCATTAAGGTGTTGTTTGTGGAAAGGTCAAGGGAACGTAACATTAATATATTGATGCTTTGTTTAGTTGAGATTAATTTTTCTGAAAGCCTGTTCTTACAGGAGGTAATGTTGTCTTACTTTATGCTTCGAAGTATCATGATGTCCGCACAGTGGTCAATCTGTCTGGGCGTTATGACTTAAAGAAAGGCATAGCAGAGCGTATGGGTGAAGACTTCATGGAAAGAATCGAGAAGAAGGGATACATAGATGTGGAGTGTAAAAAAAACAGGTATTGATTTATCAACCAAATTAATGTCCCAGACTCCCAGTTATTTGTATTTATTTCTGCTTGTATTATTGCTTGACACCATGATACTTGTTTGGCATCCTTGATGAGAACGATGACATTATCTTGATAATGTGTGTGTATCTTCTAGGAAAGTTATTATATCGTGTGACCAAGGAAAATATGATGGATCGCTTGAATACGGATATGCAGGAAGCAGCCCTTATGATTGATAAAAATTGCAGGTTTGGAGAGTAATTTATTACTATCACAGTACAACACAAAAAAAGAACAAAAAATGTCTTTTAATTGATTTTTGTTTTCACGAAAAGAATATCACCTTTCCTCATTCTTATTATACATGCTTTACTTTTGCCGCTTTATAACATTATGGCACATTCTCACTCAACTATATCTGCTTATCAACAACCATTTAATAAAGTATCTGTTTTGGGAACCACATAAGTGGTTGTGTTCATGAACAGCCTTTCATTTTCTAATGAATTCTAGTTGATATTAAAAAGACCATATTTAAATTTCCTAGTTATTCTCTCTCTGATTAATTTTTTAGGGTGTTGACTGTTCATGGATCTGCTGATAAAACTACCCCTGTTGAGGATGCATATGAATTCTCTAAGATAATACCGAACCACAAATTGCATATCATTGAAGGAGCAAATCATCCTTTCTCTGAGCACCAAGATGAACTAATCCCAGTGACTGTCAACTTCATAAAGTTGTGCATGCAGCAAGACAAAGAAATCTCTGGCTAGGTATGTTGTGCTTATTACTATCATTCAAATGGTTTGCAATTTTTTGTTTGTGTGAGTCGCGAGCCCTGCAATGGTTTCCTTACTTGGGTTTATGCACACTTCTGTGACAGGTTTACCTCAGCTGACCCTGACCGTTTATTCTTACATAATTCCTGTATCATGGTGTTTAAATTTATGAAATTGGCGAAAGATCTTTTTGTTTAGAGCTATGGTTTTGATATTCACGTTACTTTCTCAATGTTATATATATAAACCTAAATGACTAAATTGTTATGTTCTTGATATTCACGCTATGTGCTCAATGGGGTGATGTATTCACCTGACAGTTTTATGGTATACTGTTGGTCACCAAAATCTATGATAGCATATAACAACCCTCTAGGCTTTAGTATGGGGGCTTTAAGTAAATTGCAGTACATTAAATGGTTCCAGCTTTGTTACTTAATATACCATAGGCAACCACATCGTGCTTTTGTTTTGCTCAGCCCAGGGGCTCTTAGGTCTAGTATTGGGAGCTTTTTAGTGGATTTTGCTTCATAATGTTTTTAACCTTTTGGAAACTCAGTAGTTTTGTGGCTAAAAAGATAATGCTTCCCTTCGTGTGCCATTCATTGGTCTATTTTGAGGTACGTAGCAACAAGATCAGCTACAACCAGATGTTGCACCTCCATTGCCCGTCAACAAGTATTCAGGAAAGCAGCCAGTGAAGGACAACCTGCAAGCACTTGCAGTCAGCAAGTTACCACTCAATAGAAGCTTTATGATCAAACTCCTGAATATATATTCAGAAGTTAGTTGCGACTATGTTAAAACAGAATCTTGTATTAATATCAGTTCTTTGTAATGACTTGATTCTGATTCATTTCGAGTTTCTAGGCTTAATGATGATTAGTTAGAATGCATCATCATTCATCATCCTGTTGTAAATACAAGTAAATAGTTCTTCTCACTCAGTCATAACAATAAAAAATTTCTTACATCTCTCTTTCTCTTGATAAATTATCTCTGTAGTTCTCCCTAAGTTTGTGAATCCATGAACTTCAAAATGAGATGTCGATCTTCTTGCTACTGCTTTATTAACTACTGTTTAATTACCAAAGTATTGGCGTAGTGGTAAGGAAAAAACCTTTTAACCTTGAGGTTGAAAGTTCAATTTTTACTAGTGGGAAAAAGTCACCAATTACGATAACCTTTAAATCAATGTCTTTCTTAAACTATGCAGATGCATTAAAAAAAAGGCTAAAGAACCAGCCCAACATGGGTTCCCAAGATCATTGCAGACGACTGCGATTTCTCCGGGGGCGTGCGCACTTACACCTCTAGCACCACCATCCAAGCGTCTTGCTTTGGAACTCGAGGCCGTGGCTACGGCATTGGTGGCCACCATCATGACAGTTATGGCAACAATGAGCAAGAGAACCTCAACATGTTTCCTTGCCTTAATTTTTTTTGGAGTTTTTGTACAGTTGTACTTGTCTTTGCCTTTCTTGTATTACCTTAAACAATCTAAGTCCAACGTTGTTATGTGACAGTTAATGATGTTCACATTTTTAAAATGCACTATTGAAAGTCAATGCTTAATCGTGGAGTGATACATCGTACAGGCTGGCAACGACTATACTATGGTATGCCATTTCTTCTGAGGTTGCTCTTATGATTCTTACTCTAATACTACCTCCGTTACACATTATGTGCAACGATTTGACATAAAGTAGAGAGGAAAAATGTCTAATCGTTGCACATAATATGTAACGGAGGTAGTAGATTAAAACCATGTAGTTTACCTTAATTTCACTAATATTGTGAAAAATGAATTTTGACAAGGGTTGATAAAACCACCAAAATTTGATTTACAACTAAAATTAATTGTGATAGGCTTACGTGTCTTACAATATTTTGACAAATTCAACTCAATCACATAAAGTCCACATCAGTTAAAAGGTCGAATTAAAAAAACAAAAATACTACATGTAATATAAAGTGACTTTAAAAAAATAATCAATTGAAAACTCAAATTATGACACACGTACTTCAATCAATACATCAAATAACAAAGTTGACAGCATTAAAATGAATTTTCAATTGAAAACACTAAGTCCATCAAATGGAGTCATACATACACAATTCATCTCATATACAACAAAGGGAGCATTATTTGCAAGTCATAAAAAAAAACTCCTTTAATATGTTGCAATTAATATGAAACAAAAGTATATTTAGCCATTTAGGAGACCATTGATCTCATTGGCAAGTGCCACCGAACCAGGCACTACAAGAGTGTATTAGGCAACATGTACCAGCCCAACAAGGTTTCCCGAGATCATTGCAGACCACTGCCAAATCACCGGGGGCATTGATGATTGTAACTGCAGGGGCACCGTGCAAGCGTCTTGCTTTGAAACTCGGGGCGGCAACAGCACTGGTGGCAACCATCAAGACAATAATGGCAACAATGAGCAGGACAACTTCAACGTTAACATGTTTCCTTCCCTTCATATTTTTAAGCTTGTTTTATGAGTATATGAATAAGTGAATAACCACGTACTTGCCTTTGCTCTTCTTATATAACCTTCAAAAATAATGACCAACTTTATTATTATGTGACAGTTAATGATTTTTCATTTTTAATTATGCAATAATGAAAGTCAATGCCTGATCATGGAGCATTGATCGTTGTTGAGTATAAGTTGTAAAGCTGGCAACAAATTGTACTATTTCTTCCAAGGTTGTTTGTTCTTACTCCAGATCTTTGAAATTTTTATGGTATAGTTGAGTATTGGGAAAAAACATTATACATATTAACACCTTTGAATATTTAGTTTCAATAGTTATTATTGCTCTTTTTTTTTTTTTCCTTTGTAATTATATTAGTTTATGCTTTATTGATCAAATAACAATTATTGATATTTAAAGTAAAACCCCGATGCATTGTCTTAGCCAAACACTAATAAGGGTTTGTTCAGATTTTTTGAATTGAGCTGAACTAAAATAAACTGAACTGAATTGTTTAGTGACAAGGAAATGAGTGGAACTGAACTGAACTAATTGGAGCTGAACTAAACTAAACTGATCTGATCTAAAATTAAGCAGAAGAGAACATAAAGTCATATGAAAACTATATTCCGGTGCGGAGAAAGTATAACAATTTGGCCCTATTCACTCCGCCTTATTTTTGTCGAATTTAGAGTCTGTTCTCATTGACTGAACTCAGCTGAATTGAACTGAATTGAACTGAGCTGAGTTGAACTGAGCTGAGCTGAACTGAACTGAACTGAAATGAATATTTTATAAGAGAAGAAAATTAGGAGCTGAACTGAACTGAACTGAATTTCAACGTAAGAGAACAATCCATTAATTTATTTTTGCTAAACTAAAATCATGTTTACAAATTCTTTATATCTATGTATTTTTTCTTTAAAATTACTAATTTTTCCTAAATTAAAACTATTTTTATTGAATATTATTTTTAATTTTTCTATTGAGTGAACAGACCTGATTCCATGTTGTTCATAAAATAAAAATAAAAAATAAAAAAAATGTCGAGATTATTGCATAACTTGGACACTATACTGCTCACCAATCATCAAACATTTGCAGAAACAGCATATCCTTCAAAGAAATACCCACTTCATCTTCATCATCAACTTCGATTTCCTCCTTCATTCAATCGTCGCTTCAATAGATTTCCAACAATGTCGTTTAACGCAGGTCTTTCTTAGTACTCATCTTCAGATATCCAACTTTAATCTTTTCATCTTTTCATAATATAAACAATTTTTAATCCAAGTTGAATTGGTTTGATGTATGAAATACCCACTAACTTTAATATACTTTTGGATGAATTTCCAGCAAAATATTATTATGGTAAAAATTGGGTTTTTATATTTTTAATTTTTTATTAGTTTTGTTTATGCTATGATATAATTGTGATTAGTGTGCTTCTAGTTCTAGGCTTAGATTTAATTTCAGCTTTAATTATTTATTTTGTTGGGTTTAAATTTCATTTGTTAAATTTTCAGTATGTAATTGAAGCTTGTTGTAAAAAAAAATGTGATGTTAGTATGGGTTTTTGGTTTAAGTTTAGAAACAATGCTGTTATTGTAGAAGATAAAATTTAAGTTGAGAGGTTTTTTTTTTTTTTTTCTTTTCTTTTAATTGATTGATTATAACTCAGAGAATATCATGTTATTTCAGCTAACGAACCACAAAAAATAGTCGTAGTCAATGATCAAAGCGAAAAGCTGGTTGGGCTGTTACATGATACAGGATCCAAAGATGTTGTGATCCTTTGCCACGGGTTCACAGGTCGTAAGGTTTGTAACATACAATGTATACAATGCTGTAACTGACGGGTACATTTAGTTTAACGTTCTAATAAAAAAGTGTTCAGGAACTTCATATAACTGATTTTGGTGGAAATGATATTTGATCAATTTGAATCATACATTGTTGTTGAATTGTGGATCCTATTGTACTTGTGTGCAGGAGAACAAAAACATGGTAAACATCTCTGATGCGTTGGAGAAGGAAGGAATAAGTGCCTATCGGTTTGATTTTTCTGGAAATGGGTATGTTGTGATTGATAATCTTGTTAATTACATGGTAATAGAAAGAAATTTTCTTGGTTTTTCGATTATGTCAAAGTTCTTAGTGATTACATCTAAGCTATGCTTGCTATCTTCAAAGACGTCAGAGTGGAGGAGCACGGTGTGAAAACAAAATCTTCAATTGGGTAGACTGCATAGGCAATTCAACAATATAGGGACAGCTTAAAGTAAATTTAAAAAAAAAAAAAAAAAAAAAAAAAAAAAAAAAAAAAAAAAACACCCTGTATTTCTCCCTTCTAAATGTTACGGAGTACTATATGGTTGAACTGTCTATCATGGAAGAGTAAAATTTAACATAAAGTTTTGGCAATGTTTTTTTTTTTTTTTTTACAAGCATCTCTGAATATGGTGCTTGCAGCCGTTTCTATCAAAAACATAATACATCTACATTTTTCTGGTTTATTGCTTTTGTTTGGCATCGCAAAAAGGTTACCTTACCGGCTTGCCCTTTGGCCTGGCATAGGGAGAAGGTTAATTTTCTTGATGAAAGAGTGGGAGCTTCCTGCCTTCTCCCTCTGTTGGCACTTCATTGTCTGTGTTGTCTTACATACATTCTCTTCAATTTATGTTTTATAATTGACAGGTGGAAAATCCATGTTTAATGCAATCTGTCCCTATTACTTTGCACATTATTTCTTTTTAGCACAGCCTTTAATCTTGCTTGCTTGTGCTATTCAGAGAAAGCGATGGTACATTTGCCTACGGAAACTACTCGAAAGAGGTGGAAGATATACGTGCTGTTGTCAATCATTTCAATGGGGCGAGCCGTAGTGTGAGTGCAATTGTAGGCCATAGTAAAGGTTAGTTACTATTTTTAAGAACAAAATTTATCTCTTAGGATCAGTTAAAGAACCAATTTAGATTCTTTTGATGAATTTAAATTATTTTTCTTCTCTACCAAATCAACATTCTATGATTGACATAATTGCCCTGATTATCAGCCTATATAGCTAGTCTTCTGCTGGACTTATTATCTAATTCATTCTTCTTTCCAATCTTTCTTCTACCAAAGACAAGCCTAAAACACGGGGTGTTGGTCTTTTATGACATTGAGATGCTGCCTTTGGAAAGAAATCCAAAACAGGCAAATATATCAGGAAAATGCTAATTTTTTGGATTAAAATGATTTCTACTCTGGTTTCTAAAGCTGCAAATATATTTAATTTAGCAAAGATTTTTATGAAACAACTTATGGCATACATTGCAATAAAGAAATCATAAACATCTTTATGTGTTGTGCTTTGCATAAAAACTAAGCTTTACTAACTTCACAGCCTACTTTTACACCAAAGAAGAATTCAAACAAGCATAATTTTACCATGTATTTGTCCCTGTTCTCTGGAGTGTGATGACTTTACTTTTCTTCTATCTATTTGTAATGCCTTTGCTGAATAGCATTACAGTTTGTTTGGGTAATGTTAAGGGAGGGAAAAGAAGGGAAGGGAAGGGAAAAGAAGGGGAAGGAAGAATGATGAGTTTTCCTTCCAAATCTCTCCATTGTTAAGGAATCATTTTCATAGAAGTTAATCCCTCCATTTTTCTCCCCTCCAATTCCCTTCATCCCTAATTTGTTATCCAAATGAAAGATACTCCCTCCCTCTGTCCATTTCCCTTCCCTTCCTTTCCTTCTCTTTCCTTCAATCCAAACACACACTTAGAGAAATGTTTGAGCTTTGAAGTTTACTAGATTTCTAGCACAAGCAATCAGGTGATCTGGATTTGTGTAAAACTCAAGGGAATGTAATAATACATCACTGCTTTGTATTTTTGAGATAAGTTTGCTGAAAGCATGCTCTTACAGGAGGTGATGTTGTCTTACTATATGCTTCAAAAGTATCATGATATCCGCACGGTTGTCAATCTGTCTGGGCGTTATGACTTAAAGGAAGGCATAGCAGAACGTTTGGGTGAAGACTTCATGGAATCTATTGAGAAGAATGGATACATGGATGTGGAGTGTCAAAAAACAGGTATCAATCCAATAACCAAAACATTGTCTCAGTTAGGTCTACTTTTCCCCAATACCATCTTGTATGTAATGAGATGTGCGAAGATTGAGTTTGATCTAGGCTCTCATTTCTGCGTGTATATTGCTTGGATTTGCTTCCCCTCTTGATACTTGTTTCAATTGTCAAAATTGAAGTCCTTGATGACATTGCCTTGACTATACTTAGGTATCTTGTAGGAAATGTATTGTATCGTGTGACCAAGGAAAGTTTGATGGAGCGCTTGAATACAGATATGCATGAGGCAGCCCTTAAGATTGACAAAAATTGCAGGTTTGAAATAAAATATTGCTTTCTCAACCCTATTAAAAAAATTGAAAAAGAAACCTTGTATTTGATTTTTGTTTTTAATGAAAAGAATTTCTTTTTTCCTTGTTCTTATTATAACTGCATTGTTTTCACACACTATAATATTAAGACAAACTCTTTATTTTCATGTTGAATTGTTGAAGATATTTACTTGCCCTTTCTATTCTATTATAATTGTCATACTTTTCTTTTGTATTCGCCCCAATTTTATTTTTACACTTTCTTATATGAACTGGATCCACTTATAATTGATTTCTTTTCTTTTCTACTTAAAGTGTTAAAGTTAAGATATTTACTTACTCTTTCTATTCTATTTTAATTGTCACTACTTAAAGACTTGAAGGAAACATGGGGTTGACAGATGACCTGTTCATTAAAAATCTAACATATGTCTTTATAGTGTTGAAAATGACTTTTGATTGGCAAGTGTCTATTATTCTTCAACAAAGTCAAAGTGGAGACCAGAGAGCTATACTAAGTTATCCAAGCATGAGAGGTAATCTGATTGGCTTGGGATCCAGTATGAGATGGACATTGTAGATTCATCTCTCCCTGTTTCATGTTTCATCTGTCATGCTGGACTAGTTCCTTCTTTTGGGAAAAATGGGAATGAATTATATGGAGCTTTTACTTAATCATACGGAATTCGATATAAGCGGTTTAAAGCTATGCATCCTTCTCTTACTAATTCTTGCTTATAAACTGCTCATTGGGCTAGTCTTAAATACTCTGTAGTTGAACATGAAATAAACACTTTTTGTACTTAGGACAAAACCTGCTTGACATTTGTTGGATTGTCAATGAATTATTAAGCATGATTCTCATTAGTTAAGAATCATCAGGCATAAGCACAGCGCCTTTGGAGTGTCTACAACATTTTTTTTATCAATATTTAATATTGATTGAACTCATCTATGGCCCAATTATTATTCAGATTTCCTGCATGTCAGGCATAGGTCTGATAATAATTCAAACTTTTAAAAGCTGCGTTTTCATAAATATAATAATCCATGCCTCTCTCCTGTAATGATTGTATGAGACACTTTTGAATAGCTGTAGGTTTATTTTGTAATCAGTAGCATCCATGGTCTCATTTGAAAGTACTGTCGAAGGTGATTTCGACCACCTCCTCTATCCAAAGTTTTTTTTTTTTTTTTTCAACTACCTCCTCTATCAATAACATTTTGGCCTTTGTAATCCACTCTCATAGTCTCATTGTTTCAACTTACAGAACTGCACTTCAGGGACATGGAAGCTTTTACCACTGATTCATCAGAATTTTCTTTGCATATTAGAGAAGAAATTAGATAAAATATAATTCTATTTTTTTCTGTGTCTGTGTGTGGGTGGGGGGGGGGGGGGTTCTCATCAACCAATAGGATATCTTTTATGGGATCTGTTTAAGTGATTATGTTCATGAATGGCTTTTTGTTTTGTTATGAATTCTAGTTTATTATAAAGGTACTATAATTTCAATTTCCTAATGATCTTCTCTCTGATCATATTTTTTCAGGGTGTTGACTGTTCATGGAACTGCTGATGAAATCATTCCCGTTGAGGATGCATATG
This sequence comes from Chenopodium quinoa, assembly GCF_001683475.1. NCBI lineage: Eukaryota > Viridiplantae > Streptophyta > Magnoliopsida > Caryophyllales > Amaranthaceae > Chenopodium > Chenopodium quinoa. Next base: position 547,701 of record NW_018745395.1, read on the forward strand.
AATTCTCTAAGATAATACCGAACCACAAATTGCACATCATTGAAGGAGCAAATCATTCTTTCACTGAGCACCAAGATGAAGTAGTCCCAGTCGTCATCGACTTCATTAAGTCGTGCATGCAGCAAGACAAAGAAATCTCTAACTAGGTATGCTGTGCTTATTACTTTCTCTTGATTGGCTAGCAATTTTTTGTTTGTATAATTGTGTCTCGAGCTCTTAAATGCTTGCCTTACATGGGTTCTTGCACATTTCTTTGACAGGATCAATCAAGCAGATATTTGTTCTTACAGAATTCCTGGATTGCTATGGTCTTAATATTAATGATAATTGTTCATTGTTGTGCATATTATTCACCCAAAAGATTAAATTGTCGAACAGTTTATATTAGCTGCTCCCAACAGTTCTTTATGGTATACTTTTGTTGCCAAAATCTATGATAGCACACATAAGACATAACAACCCTCTAGGCTTTAGTATGGGAGCTTTGAGGAAATTGTAGTCTTAATAAGTGGTCCTTCATGACTATCTTCACGTTTCGGAAACTCAGTTGTGGCCTACACTTTGTAGTTTCTTCTAACTTGGTAGTTGTCATGGTCTCATGATGAAGGCAATGTCCCCTTGCTTTCTAATGAGACATGCTTCCGATCGTATGCCATTCAGTTCCAGTCCGTTGTGATTTGTGAAGTACCAAGCAACAAGAACAGCTAAAATCCAGAATGGATTTCATCTTATCAAAGTATGACTTCAAATGTGCATATCCTTTTTGACATTTGAGGTTGATTTAATAGGTTAATGAATTAGTAAGAACTATTGGAATACATTAAATATGAATGAGAGGAACCACATCTATAATGTTGCAGTTGATGCTTACCTTGTGTAGGAGTATTTGATGATGTTATAAAGAGTGTCATCTAATCAAAGAATCTAAATCTAATTAGGCTATGTTCACCTCACCTTATTTTTGCTAAACTTAAATATTTTTGTTGAACTTAAATTATTGTTACTCATCTAAAATTATTTATACTGGTTATCTATTATATTTCTTCTTTAAATTTACTAATTTTTACTAAATTAAAATTATTTTTACTTCATATTTTTTTTTACGGTAGAGTGAATAGAGTACTTTCTTGTGTATTTTCCTTTTCCATATTTATTTCATTTATTTGTTCTTAAAAAAAATCTTTGGTTCCCTAACAACTCCGTACAATACTAAGGGTCTGTTCACATTTACTGAACTGAACTGATTGGAGCTGAACTGAACTGAATTGAGTTGAACTGAATATTTTATGAGATAGGGAAATTAGGAGTTGAACTGAACTGAACTGAAATGAAATTAAGTAAATGTGAACATGCCCTAAATGAAAAATGTGCAAAATTTTAAGTTGAAAAATGTAAATATGCAACCGATAAAAATATAATGTACGTAGTAATACTCGGGAAATGATTTTGACACACCTCTATATGAGAGCATAGGTTTTTTATATTCTTTTCATGTAGAGGTGTGCCAAAATCAATTAGTGGTGTGCCAAAATCAACTTCCTAATATTCCTTACGTCTCTATTTTTTTTTACCTCATTTGACTTTTTGCGGTATCCACCGTGCATCTTAGAACGCATATAACTTCACTTTTATATGCGTAAATATTATAAAAATTTGATATTAATAAAATATACAATGAGGCGAATCCAATAAGACCTCACTTGACTATATTATCTCTTATAGATTAATGAGAATTTACGGCCAAAGATTTTAAAATTTGACTCAATTATTTGGAACGAGGCAAAAAAATAAGGGATAGACAGAGTATTAGCTACTATGAATCTAACAACGATTTTTGTCTATTGATAAGGCCTCGTTTCGTTGCATTTGGGAAATAGAAACATATGGAAATTATAATCCATGGGAAGTTAATGTTCCTATGTAATGCTAAAAACATGTTTGGTTTATAAATTGAATTTCCCATAAATTAATTTCCTATGTTTTATTTGGTTAACATGTATTTCTCATGTATTATGATTACCTTAACTACTTTTTGTATAAATAAATATATTTTTCAATTTTTGAGGGTAAAATTGTAATTTTATACCAAGGTATAATGAGGAATTAAATTCCCATGTTTTGTAGGAATTTTATTTAGGAAGGAAATTCAACTTCCCACATATATGTCAACCAAACAATTATGCAAATACTCACTTCTCATGAATTTCTATTTCCACCATTAGTAAAGTGTAATCAAACAAGGCCTAAGTTATGCTCAATTTAGATGATTTGAATTGATTTTATAGTCTCATTACTAAGCATTTGATTTGATCTAATATAATCTAGTTTTAATCTTACACTTCATACTAAACATAAAATAAGTAAATATTAACTTTTTTAAAAAAATCTTGAATCTTAAAATTACCTAAAGTGGTATTAATTTGAGAAGGCATGACAAAATCACGCGCCAATTGGTGTGATAAATGTTAATTTTACGGGAAATTCTACATAGTGACCTCCAAGATTTTATTTTTCTACGTGGAAGACAAACTTTTTTCCAACTCTCTTTAGTGACACCCAAGTTTTGATTAATTAAGCATAGTGCCCATTTAAAGGTTTTATGGCTGACCTTTTTAATTTATAAGATTAACCTTAGATTTTTTTTTATTAAAAAAGTTATTTTATAAACAATAAATTTTATATAAAAAAAAAAAAAAAAAAAAAAAAAAAAAAAAAAAAAAAACCTTATCACCAACCCAGTCACCACCACCTAGCTGGAACCCTAACCCCACAGCCGGCCCTTACGCCGGTCGACCAGACCAGCTCAATCCCACCCCTTTTCTTTCCCCGATTCGACCCCCTCCCTTTCCCCCTAATCGGAATGAACACTCTTCCCTTCCACCCCCGCACGCGAGCCAGCTACCCATTCAGCCCCCACCTCCCTTATCCTCTTACCCTGACCTTCGCGAAGCCCTCATGTCCCCTTTTCGACAAGGACAACCCCACTAGTACCCCAACTTTCTTCTTGCGAGGGGAGAGGAGGGCTAGGGGAAGGTCGGAGTTAGAGGAAAAAGGGGGTATCTGCGAAGATCTGTTTGCCGACAGATATGGTGGTGGTGGGTTTTCCTTTTTTTTTATTTATTATTATTATTATTATTTAAAAGTATAATTTAATCAATTTAAAACCAAAAAACCTAAAAGGGTTTGTTTGGCATCAGTTTTGGTTTTCAATTTCCTGTTTTTTTGAAAATCAAAAACAGGAAATAAGAAAAAGGTGTTTCCACTTTTTTGTTGCCAGTTTTCAAAATTATCATAATTTTAATAAGTTTATATAATTTTCTATTCAATATGGGACTCATATCATATAATTTTAGAAAACAAAAAACCAAAAAACAGAAAACCACAGCAATGCCAAACGAACCCTAACCGTTTTGATTATTTTTTTTTTAAAAAAAAAGTTAGCCATAAAACCAAAAAAGGACACTACATTTAATTTTGGAAAACCATAATGCCACAGAATAGAACTGAAAAAATGTTTGTCTTTCATGTAAAATTTTTAAAACGTGAAGTCCTTCTTGTAGAATTTCCCTAATTTTAATTTAATATTTCTACATTAAGTTATCTTATCCAACAACTCGAAACCTTCGTTAGTTTTTACCTTTATCTTTTACGAGAACCTTTTTCAAGTGTTATACCTTAACCAACACAAAACTATAAATAAAATTGACTTGTTGAAACTCTATTAGTCTCCAAAACAACTCCGATTGTTCACTCATCCAATAACCACCATGTCGGACTCTTTTTCACCACCACCGCCGCCGGAATTCCCGCCGGTAGATCCAACCACCTTCGACCTAACAATAATCGGCACCGGACTTTCTCAATCCATCATCGCCGCCGCCGCCTCCACCGCCGGAAAATCCGTCCTCCATCTCGACCCCAACCCCTTCTATGGCTCCCATTTCTCCTCTCTCTCTCCTCCCGAACTCTCCTCTCACCTTCTCTCTCCTCCCCTTCAACCTCAAACTCCTCCCATTTCGGAAGAATACGACGTCGTTTCTCTCTCCTCAAAGTCTCTGTACTCCGATGTTGAGATCCCTCCTTTTCCGGCGGAATTGGGTGATTGTATTCGTAGATTTTGTTTCGATGTTTCGGGTCCTAGGGTTTTATTTTGTGCTGATTCCGCCATTGATTTGTTGTTGAAATCTGGGGTCAATAATTATTTGGAATTCAAGGGTGTTGATGCTAGTTTGATCTATGATGGTGAGAAGAAGGGGTTTTCGAGTGTTCCGGGTTCGAGGGCTGCCATTTTTAAGGATAAGAGCTTGAGTTTGATCGAGAAGCGAACATTAATGGAGTTTTTTAAGCTTGTTCAGAAGCATATGGGTGGGGAGAGTGAAGATGTTATTTCTGAGGAGGATTTGGAGAGTCCTTTTATTGATTTCTTGAATAAGTTTCGGTTGAATAACAATCCTTTGAATCAGAAGATTAAATGGTAATTCATCTTTTTATTAGTGTGATTTTAAATTGATAATATCTTTGCTTTAATTTCTAGAATGTTGGTAGAATTTGTTTTGAATCGAATTTGATGTTTGGAACTCATGTGGGAACTGAGAAGATTAGAGCTGATCATTGCAATAGATAGTGTTGTCTAGGGAATCATATAGATAGAATGTAGCTAGAATTCTTGTTTGATCGAATTTGATGTTTCGAACCTATGTGGGGAGATTAGAGCTAATCATTACAGTGGAAATTATTGTCTATGATATAGAAATAGATTTTAGCTATTAAATTGAACTAGATGTTCCGAACTCATTTGGGAAGATTTGAGCTAATCATTACAGTGGAAATTGTTGTCTAGGGTATTATAGAAATTGATTTTAGCTAGAACTCTTGTTAAATTGAACTAGATGTTCAGAACTCATTTGGGAAGATTTGAGGTAATCATTACAGTAGAAAGTGTTGTCTAGGGAATCATACAAATAGAATGTAGGTATGTAGCTAAAATTCTTGTTTAATTGAATTTGATGTCCTGAACTCATCAGGGAAGATTAGAGCTAATCATTACTGTAGAATGTGATGTCTAGGAATAATAGAACTACTGTAGAAAGTAGTTTGTAGCTGGGACTCTTGTTAAATCGAATTTGATGTTTTGAGCTCATATGGGAAGAATAAAGCTAATCATTACTGTAAAAAGTGGTTGTCTAAGGTATCACAGAAATAGAATGTAGCTAGGATTCTTGTGGAATTGAATTTGATGTTTGAAGTTCTTTTGGGAAAATTTGAGATAATCATCACAGTAGAAAGTATTGGCCATGGAATCATAGAAATACAATGAGTTCAAATTCGTATTAAATTGAATGGGTGATCTGGAATCGTCTAGGAAGATTAGAGCTAATCATTACGGTGAAATGTCCAAATGTTACATTTGATGTGCTTTGTATAGAAGATAAAAGTAAAGTTAAGACTTGATTGAATACGGAAAAAGTAACTTTGGTTTAGGACTTCAGGCTAAAATGGAGAGGACTAGGCGTTGATGGTTGAGACACTTTAAGCAGGGAAGTTTTGTGAGCCAAGTTTGGAGATTTAAGAGAATGCGGATTAGAAACTCTCGCGAAAGAAGTGGAGGGCCAAATATAAACATCGAGGGCTAGTAATTTTAATTAGGCATGATGAACTTCTACTAAACTTCACCAAGAAGTTGACTAGTTGAGAGGAGATTAAGTCCCTTTTGTCCTCTAGATTCACGTGTTTCATAGCAGTACCATTTTTTTAAGCTCAAAATAATCAATCTAGTTGGTACATCTTCTCATCTCCTCTGCCCCTTACCATTGTCACTTTGCAATGATGACTTCTTGTTATCCATTTGTGTTTCCTTGTTTTTGTTTCTTACCTTTAAGCTAACTGTACAAGACTATTGATTTAAATTAATTTTTATTGTAATAGTTACTCATGCTTCGTATTACTGTTATGTAAGATGGTGTTATTAGTCGAAGTTGATTCAACATTGGATTTGTTTGCTTGTCTGCCTATACAATGTACTTAATGACCTTTAACTTTTATCTCATTAGGATTATCTTGTACGCCATAGCACTTGCAGATTACGACCAAGAAAATTTAGAAGTCTGCAAAGATCTGCTCAAGACAAAGGATGGGATTAATCGTTTGGCTCTGTATCACTCGTCGATTGGAAGGTGAGCATTAGTTATATTAACATGATTATTGATATTCATATAGTTTTTCCTTTTTCCTTATTCCTTTTCTGTTTGAAATTGACAAAGGCTAAAGTTTTGTTTATCTACCTGTCAACTATCTTCCCATCCTGTTTAAGATTCCCAAATGCCCCAGGTGCTATGTTATATCCTATGTATGGCCAAGGAGAGTTGCCACAAGCTTTCTGCCGTCGTGCTGCTGTCAAAGGATGCATATATGTAGGTGCCTGAGAGAATTACTTAGAAAGTCTTGTCTTGGTTCAATCATTGTTTTACTTCCATCTACGTGTGTTTGTTCGGTTCCTTTTTGACATAGGAGTGAACCTTCCGATTTGATAGAATACTCTTGTGACTTTTTGAACTGTAACAAAAGTACTGCCTTTCCCATCATTTTTTTTTTTTTTTTTTTTTATTTAAAATATTTTGCTGTGAATGATAGTCAGCTGTCTATTAGAATATAAAGAAAACATCTTATTCTGAAAATGTGTAGGGATAAAATAAGCATAAGACATCTTCATTTTGTATGGGTAAGGCCAAGAGCCCAAGACAACTTCTTTTAAACTGTGTGAGTGAGAATGGTTGCCTAGCACCCCCCCCCCCCTCCTTTAATGGCCTTGTGTGTGAGCATTACTTGTAGACTTCATCTGTATAAAGACTTTATCTTTATAATCTGTATAACCAGGAGCTGGCTTTCCATTCTAAGAGGGAACTTCAAAAGTCATGTTGGCTGGGAAATTATGATAAGCTGACAATTAAAATCACTTGAGTGATGAAGTTTGCTACTAATATCTTGCAATTATGCTATAATTTTATCATTCATTGACCAGCTTTGATGATATTATTAAGATTTCTGTAGATGTTTTGCCCTTCATTTAGATTCCTTATCTGTTGAATTACCATGAAACCAAATTGAATTCATTTCATGTCCATGTTAATATTCTTCTCTTGTTTTAACATGGTGAATTTGATGCATTTCTCTTCTGAAGGTGAACTTTTGTCATTTTAGGCTTCTACTAAGCCTTTTTTTTTTCTTTTTAAATTTTACAGGTACTGAGAATGCCAGTAACAGCTTTGCTTGCAGATAAGGTGTGAAATGTGATTGTTAATAGCTGTTCAACTCCATAGCACGTAGGATATATCCAGATAATGTGACAAGTTTACTTTATATTGTTGATACTGCAGGGTAGTGGTCTTTATAAAGGTGTTAGATTGGCTTCTGGTCAGGATATCTTGAGTCAGCAATTGCTTATTGACCCACAATTTGTAGTTCCTCAAGCTTTGACTTTGTCTAAGCCGGATGGTTTACAAGGAAGTTCTCAAAATTTCATCCCAAGAGGTATAAAAAAGGTGGCTAGGGGAATATGTATTACTAGAACATCATTGAAGTCGGATGCTTCAAACCTTGCAATAGTATATCCTCCCAGATGTAAGATTTGTAGATGCCTTATTCGGTTCTTATATATAGTTTGAGGGGGGATTATAAGCTTACTAATTTATTTTATTTTTTTTCTCTAGCTTTGTACGCTGAGCAGGCAACATCTGTTCGGGTTCTCCAACTGGGCAGCAATTCAGCAGTGTGCCCCGTGGGCATGTAAGTTTGGAAGCCAACAAATCTTTGTCTGTCTCTATTTACATTATTCCTGACTCCAGAACTTTACTTATGAGATTGCTTGTGGTCTTTTATTGGTAATGCCTGAAGGGAGCAGCTGCACCTTAACTGTGATATACATTCGAAGTCAAATTTTGATCCCACTAGCAAATAGTGAGATCAGTGACTGTTGAGCAAATGGAAACCAGTTTCTCTCTTTTTTTTTTTTTTTTTTTTTTTTTTTTGGTGATAAATGCCAATATAAAACAGTCAATTATATGTTTTTTCCTCCTTGTTTCTTGGAATGTATTATAGCATCCTCTCATTCTGCAAATCAAATGGTAATCCTACATTCCTACTAGAAATTTGAGAACCTGGACAATCTTAGAAAATATATGTGTTTATCTAAGATATAGACCAGTTGTAACTTGTCTATGATTTGCATTTCTTCTTTGTTTTTGGGACAGAGACATGTGTAGCACCTCTGAGGCTCTGATTCTGCTAACTAATAATCTTAGATATTTAAAAATGTTGGGCGTATGAATACCATTGTGTACTTGTATGTGTTTTATGGTCTGTCTGATCTAATCTTTCCTTCCTTTTCTTCATTGCAATGTACATGTGGAAGAAATAAGAAGGAATTTGCAAATGACTCATGTTGCATACTTCCTGTTCAACAGGTTTGTCTTGCACCTCTCTGCTTTGTGTGATGATGCCAGCCAAGGGAAGAAAATTTTAAATGCTGCAATTAATACTTTATTCGAGCAACCTACATCCGGAAGCTCCAAGTTAAAGGCTCCAGAAATTCCTGAAGATAAGTTAGTAGATCAGAGTGCAGTTACAGAAGAGGAAAAACCAGCATTGGTGTGGACTGCCTTATATGTCCAGGAAATTACAGAGGTTTGATTGCTTCCCTTATAACCCACCTAAAGAAAAATGAAAAGATAAATTGGTGATTTTAATACCCATTTTCCTGCTCTTTAGGCTCAACCAAGTCATACTTTCTGGAACTGCATTCATTTGTGTTGCAACTTTTAGATTGAGTTATATTTAGTAGTGGCAATACTGGCAAAACTTCTTGGTATACCATGACTGGATAATCATAAGCTCGTGGCTTTTATTTTTGCTCAAGGCTATTCCTCATGAAGGTGCCTGTGTGCTATGTCGTTCTTGTTCAATGCCCTTTCCAGTCCGTATGGTCCTGGTCATTTCTTATTGGATCAATGCGGAATTCACATCATTGTGGGAATAGTTTATATATTCTATCAACTTAATGGATTCTTCATTGTTCATGTCATTTGGATGATCCTCAATTTTCTTTTATCCTATAGAACATGAAATTCTTTTGCTAAAGTCAGCAAAAAATGGCTTGGATTATTACGCAGACCGCCCACCAGGCCAGGTACTAGTGCTTGTTATTTTCAACTTAGACATGGTCAGGGGAGACCCATACCCCATACATGCAGCCTTGCTCTCACTAGTCAAAGGCTGATACTCTGTTAGAGAAGCTGTCTCCTAAATTATATATTTAAAGCAATAGCCATTTGGAGAGAAAGTGCAGCTGTAACGGGCTAGCAATTGATGCATGTTTCTTAGTCCCCCAACCCTTTTCTATGAAAAATAGGGGAGAACAGTTGTTGCCTAGGCTTACAAAGGCAGTCCCTTTTTTATTATTATTGTAAGCGGAGCAATGGCCACAATAATAGAAGATGGAGGCAAGGATAGAGGAGATAATTTGGGTGATGAGCATGAGATTGATAATTGCTGGTGCTGGGGATAGAAAAAGAGAAGGGGGGGGGGGGGGGGGGTTCATTTGCAACAGATAGGCTGTGTGGTGGGATGCTTTTGTTCAGATGGTTGATGTGAGACCAAGCATTTGGCCAACTGAGGTAGGTATGAGATTGATAATTTATGGATGTTTCTGAAGTTCATTGATTAATACATCAAGGTTATGAGCAAGTGAGGTAGGTATCAACCATGATGGCTGATATGAGACTAGAATGCTCTTCTGCCCCGCTATATCTTTTAAGTATGTCTCGTGCTTCTGGAGTAAATAAACTGTGGTTATAAGCTAGAGATTTGGGGATTCTTCTTTCTTTTTTCTTTTTTGGTTGTCTAGTCATTTTGTAGTCAGTACTCAGTAGCATCTTCAGCATTTCTTCTGAGTAGCGAAATATATTTGCATTTATTTATTTAAGTATTACTACAGTTGGGGAACTTGCAAGTTTCAACGTTGTGATGGTCGTTATAGCTCTTCTAATTTTAGTTCCTATTATCCTGTGAATGATATTTGGATATGCACAAGATAGATATGTATAGATTTGAAGGGTAATTATTATTATTCTCTTTATATGTTTAAGTTTTTAAAAAGCCTGCAGTTGATTATTTTGGTTTTCTGTTGCTTTGCGTCTTTTATCTATCATGATACTTAAACAAGGTTTTTGAGCAAAATTCCGATATGTGACAATTAGTTCGTATCCATGCTTCATTGCAGGAATCAGTGTCTACTATCAGCAGCAGTCCCTCTCCTGATGGAAATTTAAGTTATAATAACCTTATTGACACTACAAAGAAGGTATGTTAACTCGATTTTGTGCAGTGATACTTGTGCAAATCGACTATAGAAGATGCATCTACAATTTCTTGCAACTAGACCTTGTTTGGCCTTTATATGATTGCAGTAATATCTTCAGTTCTTCACTGCTTAAATTACTGTTCTCTGGGCTTTTGCAATGTTGTGCCAAGATGGGAATTCCCTTGGGCTTCCATTTGAAAGAAATTGAACCCCGAGTGTGCTAACTTTGTTAATATCTGGTTTGCAGATGTTTGAACAAATGTTCAATGGCGAAGAATATTTCCCAGAAGAAGCCTCTCCTGAGGATCCTGACAACGTCGAAGACCTTGGTCCTGAATAGTGGATAACCATATGAGAAAACTAAACACAGTTGTTAAAGTGCATGACTAAAGGAATTTTATTGTTTATGAATTATAAGGAAATTTGCTTGACCACATTGTTCAAACCATTCCCATATTCTACCAATTCTGGTGTGTTGTCATCTTAATATACTTTGCGCTATTGCCAGGAAGAACAGTGGAACACTATGATGTTGGCTTTGAAGTTCAAAATCATTAATGACATACCAAGGAGTAATCTTTTAGCTTTGTAAAGAGAGAAAAGCTCAAGTATCAAGCAACCGTAGTTACCCACATCATTCATGTTTTCCGGCGACTTCTTCTCCGGCCAGGGAATTGCTAGTTTACCCTCTTCTATGGCTAGGGAATTGCTAGTTTAGTACTCCGTAGTTTTTTCTTATTTAATTTTTATAGACTTTTTATTTACTTACTTATTTATTTTGAGTTAATAATTCATAATGTTAATTTCAATATGACTCCAACTATTTTTTCAACCATGTTATTCTACTCGTAATTATAATGACAATATATATTTTTTTGTTAGTTTGCATAGTAGTATTTGTATTTCGCGGTATATTTAAGTAACATCTTGAAAGTTTTTGATTTATGATTAATAATTAAAACATGGGTAAGATTGGGTATTCTAAAAGTAGCCAATCCCTAGGTATGGATGTAGAATCCATTCCATGATTAAACCAAACATGAGGTTTTCAATCTATACCACCCTAGTAAAATCTAACTCCATTCCACTCAATACTCGTACGTTGAACCAAATGACCCAATAAGGTATTCCCTATCCTTGCCAAGTCTAGCAAAAGTCGTATTACATAGTAGTATTTTTCTGTTCCTTGAAGACTTTTTTAATATGTCACTCGGTTCACGAATCTTAGCTTCGACTACATTTGGATTCAATTCAGGTAGCACACCTGGCTTATAGTGGGTGAGTCTCCCAAAAGTGTTTTCTACATTTGCTGAGGCTCGAACTCAAGCCTCCCATTTTAGTCAACTCTTGTTGTTATGAATTTTTCACTCAAATAATATATCATACATTGAACCCAAAGTTGAGCAAGAGCAAGCACAACATGATCACCTTTGTTAATCAAATGGCACTTTGGTATATATTTCTACTATTTTCGCCAGTTGTCGCCTGACGACCTATTGCTAGAGGTTATATAAACGGAGGGTTGAGAGAGATTTAAAAGTGTCTTGTAAGGGTAGATTGGTCATTTCATGCGGGATTTAAATTTTGCCATTTTAGATTCAGTGGTACAAAATATAATTTTAGTGGTATTTAAAAAAAGGTTCAAATGTCTAATTAGGCTGTCAAATAATACCATTACAGCTCAGTGGTACAAAATACACTTTCAGTGGTACTCAATGCGGTTTTAGTGGTACTTATAAAAATCCTCAGTGGTACAAAATATACTCTCAGTAGTTGTGGTCCTAATATTTTTTTTTTGTCGTTTTTGCACGTGAAACCATTTCTGACTCTAAAGGTAGGCCCTACCTCATCTTTTTTTTCACTCTCTCTATCTCTCTCTTTCTTTCTCCCTCTTCCAAGTACATTTGCTATATTATTTTATGTTGTGAAACATTTTATTTTGTCTCACAACCCTTCAAATGTACTTCCTCCTATTACTAAGGTCGTTACTTCAACGTGTTAAATAACTTCATCCTAAAAAAATATCTTAAAAGAAGAGAGAAACTAAAGAAAATAGCTCATCCGTTGTCATTGATGGCTCGTAGATGGCAGATTAAAGATCCTACTTTTCTCCCCAAAAAAAAATTAATGAAAGTAAGAAACCCATAAGAGCAACTCCAATGGTTGTAGCTAGGGACTTGCTTGCAATTTCAATAATTTCCTAGCTACTAGCTTGACCATTGGAGTTAGAAAACTCAATTAGCTTAGGTAAGCCAAGCTAATTTGCTTGGGAATTAAACTTGCCAAAATAAAAATGCAAATAACACCAATTAAGCTATTTTCATGTATTTTCTATCCAACAAAAACTACTAGTCATTGGAGTAAAAAGTAGCTAAAGTGATAATTAGCTTAAAAGCTCATGTGACATGACAAGCTAATTGTCAAATTAGTTGCCATTGGAGTTGCAAATGAGCCACCTTCTCCAGTCTACAATGGAGGAATGAAGGAAGTTGACGATGAAGTCAAATATCCATAAAGAACCTTGAGAAACAAAGTTAATGAGCAATCAATCCATATCCACCATCATGTTGCAGTTCCCCTTACATATCAATCTCCTCCATTAAAGTTGCTTGTGAACCATCCATTTCACCGCCATATTTCCGAAAACCCTAAGAAAATTGAGGTAAAGGGCATGATTAACCTTAAGGGTAGGGTTTATTGTCCTCCTCCATTGAAGCTACTCGTGAGGGTTTAAAATTTTTATTATCGGGGAAGAAGATGAAGTTTATTACTCACAAATGAAGAATGTAACGTCCAACTAACCACTTTTATTTGAATGCCACTTGCATGATTTTGAAATAACAAACCTATCTGTGAAATGACAAACCTATCACTACAGTTTATAAATATAAAGACCAACATATCCCTTGATAAACATACCAAGTTCATCGTAGTGATAAACTTGAATTTTCTCGTTGAGCAGACAGCGAGCTAAAAAAATTTAATGGTTTTTTCTAATATTCAGATTTGACTAATCATCAACCATATGTATAATAACTCCAGCAATTGCTGAATACTGTAAATTACAAATTTACTCTCACAATTCACCTTCGGTTCCCACACATACATACAATTATGAGGGCTCCAAGGGAAAATAAGTTTTACAATTTCATGCGACAATGTAATTTTCCAAAGGCACTAGCATTTGAGCCAATAAAGACGCATACTAGAGCAAATAAGGCAGCCAAAAACGAAAAAAAGAAGTATCCTTTCAATCTGCTTCCTGCATTTGTACTCAAAGATTTACTATTGATATTACCTGAAACTGCAGGTATGATGATTTTAGAACTCATTTTTAACCTACTAAAACTAGACATCCGCTGAAACGCCTTGTTCAACAAGGCGCTATCAGCTGCTGATGCTGGGGCAGCAGGTATGGAGTCCACAAATGACCATAAAGAAGACCAAGATTGAGAACTTTCAGCCTCCTGATTTTGCTTTTGATTTGAGTCAGACATACCATCATATACAACACCTGATGGACATACCCAAAAAGCTCTAATATCAACAACAATTAGTCTTTCTGAACCAATCAATTACAAGCAACATTGAATTTCACACACACCCACGCCCAAAAAAAAAAAAAAAAAAAAAAACTTTGAATTTTCCACCACTTGAATGATGAACTAAAGGAAAAGGTTAAGAAATTGAAAAGTGATAATCCTTCCGTTCTTTTATGTTCTATATAGAGTACTATAAGCACACATTTAAAGAATGTAAGTGGGTGTATGACAGTTAAGATAAATAAGAGAGAAGTAAAAAGATAGGTTTGTGAAAAGAAAAAAAAAAGATAAATCAAGTAATAGTGTGTGTGGAACGGTATATATATTGTAGAGTTCAGGAGATAAGATGATAATAAGGATAAGTCAAATATAGAGCAATGCAAAATGAATAAAACAAAAAATGAATGAACTAAAATAGTAAGCGAGTACAACAAAAAATAACAAAACGAAGTATGTTATAACTAGTTGCAATAACTGGTTTGACAAGTTTATATTAGAAACTTGATTAGCTGGTAAAATAACTGTTTGAAAAGAAGTGTGATAAAATTAGATAATAAAGAGCAGTTATTTTGTTGCTTAAAAGTTTGAAATGACAAATAGAAACTTTCTGTGAGTGTAAAGATGTGATAAATTGACAATATTGATAATGAGATGTAAACATAAACAACTTAAGATAAAATAGTCTTTTTATTGTAAAATCTTCTATTTGAAAAAGCTCCAAAACTAAGTTCATAAAAAAAGCTCTTTACCAAACAACCAAAAGAAAATATATTTTTTAAACAGCCAACCCTCTATGCTGATCAACAACAACAAAGCTTTAGTTCCAAAATAATTTGGGGACGGCTAACAAGAATCATCACAAGGAACCAAGCATAGCAAGACAATTGATTGAATATAAGTAGGCGGAAAAAGATGTGTAAAACGAAAAAACCAATTAGGATATACAAACTAAATTTAAGAGTTTAAAAGATTGGTAAAAGGTATTAAAAAGTAAAGAAATAAAGAAATAAATAAAAAGGAGTAAAACACAAAACGGTTTGAGACAACTTTAACAAAGGAAATACGTAGAGGTTGATATTAATTTGAATAAGCTGATTTTGATCAAATAAGCTAACATTTTGGCTAACTCTCTTTACCAAACAACCCCAAAATCTAACTAGATAGTAACTTAGATATGACAGACCAATAATTTTCCATTTCAATCTCCATTTCAATATACAGAAAACACCAACAATTTTCCACCCAATTGAGTGATTAAATGAATAGTGACTCATAAGGGTTAGTTTGACTGGTCAAAAGTATATAAATCCAGTCTATCTACTTAAAATAATGCATCATGCTAGGTTGAAGTGTTAGCATGGAAACTGTGAGTATGTACCTGTGGATGGTACTGTGGAGTTGACGACGCATAATTTCGGCTCATAAGTCCACGTCTCACTAGCTAATTCACTTACTTGTGAATGTGACCCATGGTATTGAAAAGGCATCGTCGGATCACTAGCTGCCACTTGATGTAATATGGCATCAGCATCATAATACAAATCAAATTCACCCAAACCATCTTCCATTCTGAAGTGCGAATTCCCCTGGATTTCTCCATTAGTAGGCTGTGAATTCTGAAGTGTAAATTCCCCATCTTCCATCCTAAAATTAGAATTCCTCAAGATTTCTGCGTTAGTTGGCAGTGAAAGTGATGTACTAAGGCCTTGGGCAGGTCCTGGACTGAAAAGATCATCCATCTCGATAAAATCATCACCTCGGAAAAAAGTACTAACTTCTTCAAACGATTGGTTTGTCACCAAACTATGCTCTTCTTCACCAATAAACTGAAACATGAATAACACCGAATTTCAGCATAAAATTTATATAAAAAAAATAAATAATAATTATAAAAATAAATAAAAAGCAGACTTCAAAAGCTATGCTATAATTACGGTGAGAAGCTAAGGTACATTCAGTAACAAGTACATTAGGTTATAATAACAAATACATTAAACAAACTATTCAGGTTAGTGCTAAATGAGAATTGATATAGTATGTGATTATCAAGCCAAATGAGAATGATCTTTGCAGGTGTACCTGACATGCTAATCACACGGGTCCATATAGATTTTCAGCAATTATATTTATAATTAAATCCTTATAATAAAAAAACACAGACACAAGGAGCGAGAGTAAAGTCAAAGGATTTCTAGCGCCATTTTGAAGCTCCATGGCAACTTTAGTGCTTTACGTTGATATAGGGAGGAGAGTAGGAGAGACAAAATGTGGGGCTGATTGATAAATGGAACAAGGCTAGGTTCTTTTTATTTAATCTTTAAATTATACCAAATAGCCATTAGATTTAGTAGATAATACGTTATAGATAATTCTCACAACCCTCACAACTTTATAAGCCTGACTATATATATTAACTAAAAATAATTAAAAAATCAGCAACGATGGAAAACACAACCAACCTGAGACAGAGCTTGATCAAAGTCGTCGTCATCATTTAGTGGCAATGGTGCAGGCTCATTAAGCACACCGTTCAAAAACTCATCAATGTCATTCACTGAATTATCTACCTGAGCATTCTGACAAATATCAATTGGAGGAATACTGACCATCTGCTCGGCAGTATAGAGCTCGTTGCAGTTGGACGTGCTTTTAGGGAAATCATCTTCAGGCCAATCTTCCTCCTTAAAAGGGGCTCCATACTGCTCACCGTTCTTAGGACCTGCACCACTCTTCTTAAAGACCTTATAGATCACATAATAATCGTAAACATTTTTGCACCTCTTCAGCTCATCTTCCTCTAATACGTACTCGTGCATAACCCAGTCTGTGCGTTTGCCAGTAGGAGCACGACCCAGGTAGAAAACCAAAGTTTTCTTGATACCAACATTCCTGGCATTACAGGTAATAGGACGGTCCTTTCCGGTTGCTTTCCAATAGCCTTGTTTAGTAGCTCTGTTCGACCTTGATCCATTTGGGTACTTCCTATCCCTGGGGCTAAAAAAGAACCACTGCCGATCCCCATTCTTCAGTAAAGATAGCCCTGCACCCAAATTACTATTAATAACCAGTAGCTCAATGCACAAGAAATTCATGACTTAAGCAATAGTCTATTAACAATGTGCGCAAAAACAGTGATATCATCAAACTCAGTCAAACCATGACATCAATAAAAACTAATCTATTCTCATAACTAGATGAAATAGCAGCAGTATTGCTAAATGACTTTTCGCACTGCAACAGACGTTTGTCATGTTATTAAAATTAAACATATGAACCATCTACAATCTTTAGTAAACAACATATAAGATAACCATCACCCCGCACACACACAGGCACAAATTCAAGATCTCATCGACATAACATAAACAACATTACCAAGTCACATAACTTCCGCTAAGAGGTGATCTAATAATTAAAACCTATCAAAGATGAGAAACCCTACAGCCTACACATAATTACACCACAATAAAATATGTATAAATAAAAAACGGAGTAACAAAATCACTATATTTTTTAGTAAACAATATAAAAGATAACATCCAATATTAGACATTTCGGTCAATTACACCATCAACCCCAGATACAAATTCAAGATAAGATCAACAAAACACAAACAAGATCAAAGAAATACCCACCAAATCGCATAAATTCCGATCAAGATGAGAAACCCTACACATAATTCAAATACAATCAGACAAATTAATTAATGGCTAAGTTTCTGGTCAAATTTAGGGAAAAAAAAAAACAAAACAAAACAAAATAAGAGGTCAACATCCCGAATCAAGAATCAACAAAGAATCATCCATAATCAACAAATCTTCCATGAAATCACACCGATCGAAAAAAATTGAAAGTCAATAATCATGAAAAAGAAACAAGATCATCACACCGCGTAAATTCACAACAAAAAAAACCCCTAAATTATATCAAGATTCATCATGTAAAAAAAAAAAAAGATAAACCCTAAATGGAATCAAGATTCATCATAAAAAAAATAATAAATAACAAAAAAAAACCTAAATGAAATTCAACAAATCTTTCCCAACATTGAACAATCAACAAAAGAAACAAGATCAAAGAAATACCCACAAACAACAAATTTTACGAGAACCCCAGAATTGAACAATCAACAAAAAAAAAGCCCTAAATGATATCAAGATTCATCATGTAAAAAAAAAAAATCAAACCGAATCAAGATTCATCATAAAAAAATAATAAATAAAAATAAATAAATAAACCCTAAATGAAATTGAACAAATCTTTCACAAAGTTGAACAATCAACAAAAGAAACAAGATCAAAGAAATACCCACAAACAACAAATTTCACAAGAACCCCAAGATTGAACAATCAACAAAAGAAACACAATCATACAATTGAAAAAAAAAAAAAAAAAATGTACCAGGTAAATCTTCAGGTTCGAACTTGTAAACATCAATTTCAGCGATAATATCAAGCTTCAAAGAACGACGAGAGACTTTGCGTTTGAGATAATAGAGGATTAATTCTTCATCAGTTGGATGAAATCGGAACCCAGGTGGCCATACTTCGTTAGCAACAGAAGAAGAAGCCGCCATTGATGTTGAAAGTGGAGAATAGAGAGAGAAAGTAAAGACTAGAGTAGAGAGAAAACAGAGAAAAATATAAAATAAACGGGAAAAAAATATGAAAAGCGGTAAAAAAAAAAATAAGAGGGTGTCAATGGAAAGCCTTATGAAGGAGAAATGGATGTGGTAAATGACTGAGTATACCTTTTCGTGTGAATTGCCAGCTTTTTTTTCGGATTTTAGGGTTTTTTTGTTTTTTTTTTTTTAACAAATTATAGTCAAAAGTTTTCTTTGAAAAAAAATTGGTAAGGGTTATTATATTCTTATTTTATGTTAAAAAAAATGTTATTGCGTATCCGAGACTTGTAGTTTTAATATTACTCTGTTTCATAGTATTTACAACGATTAGACATTTTTTCTCTCTTTTAATGTCAAATCGTTACAAATAATATGAAATGGAAGTAGTACAATATATTTCAAAAAAAAAAAAAAAATGTATGCTTTAAGAATATACTCTAATTTTTTATGTACTACCTCTATTGGTAAAAAAAATCTATGGTTATAATCTGCACACTTAGAAAATGTATTATAATTATAATGTGGGGGTAAATGTAAGAAAAAGGAACTAAGGGTCTGTTCTCTTCAGATTATTTTCAGTTCAGTTTAATTCTTAATTTTCTTCTCTCATAAAATATTCAGTTCAGTCAATTAGAACAGGCCTTAAAATTAAAGAAAGCCGACATAAACTAGGCGGCCGAGGGTAAAGTTAAATAGAAGAGTTTTACTTTGTAATACTGACATAATAGGAAGAGAGACGACTAAAACGCTTTAATTTGGTAAAGTGTATGTAAATACTAGTATATGTATTTAGATTTCGATTTAAGAGAGTGATGCTACACCTACAATGGTTGTATGTGGGCTACTACATACAATACCTTTAGTAAGTTTTGGCTACTATATACATACCTTTATTTAAGAGGATAACTTTAAAATGCAAGGAGTGAGAGAAATGGGAATAAAGTAGTTGATCTCTGTTTTGGTCAAATTCTTAAGGTGAGACACCTTCCAAGAAGGTGTGTTGTCTTTTTTGGGAAGTTTAGATTGGTTGTTATCTTTTTTTTGGTAAGTTTAGATTAGATTGGTTGTGAAATGGTCATGGGGTTTAAAGTCAAAAAGGATGAATTTACTATATTAAAAGTCTTGGTGCATGAATGATAATCACCAATCATCATGATAGATAGTCATTTAGTAAGAGATACGATTAGTAATAGAAATTATAGCTTATAATAAACCATTTTTATTTTTCATTTTCTCTACCAATGCATTAGAAATTCCATAGTGAGAAAGGTTTGCTAGTATTTTTTTTCTTTATCTTTTATATTACATATAATAAAAAAAAATCAAGATAAATAATGAATCATTTAATTGAGACATCATTTTCACCATATTTTGTGGAATATGAATTACTTGTGTTCTTTTATATTTATCCATTTACCATAAATACGCAATTTAAGAAAATATAGAAAAATGTGAGTAGTGTAAAATAAAGTATACTAATTACTAAAGAATTTTTAAAAAAAATTAAGTGAATAAATTAAAATCTAAGAGTGTGTGCATATGGTAAAGGGGCAAGCCTAGGGGGAAAAAATCAAAATGGAAAGTGAGTCAAAAAAACTGGATGGAGCATGATATGTTTTGGCGCAATATAATGCGAGTCACATATAATTTGAATAGGATTGGAAATTTGGAATGAAATGAGAAGAAATCAATGTATTACATGACATATGATGTATTTCAGTATTTGCTATCATTGTCAGTTTTAATTTTGAATTATTTAAGTTTAAAATCAGTAATGTATATACAAATTGTGTTCATATTGAAAAGTGATTTAAGTTTAAAATCAATAATATATATATACAAATTGTGTTCATATAATGACATATGATGTATCTGCTATCATTGTCAGTTTTAATTTTATAGTTTCTATAATTTTGTTTTAAATTTTAGATAAGCTACTAATAATAAATTATTAAAAAAAAACCTTAAATTAGGTATAAATAAGAATGATGGTGGTGTTGAGTGTTAATTGTTTCTCCCATAAAATAAAATAAAAAAATAGGTATAATAAAATAAGAAAGATGTAATTAGTAACAAAAAATTAATAAAAAGGATGTTAATATAATTTAAGGGTGAAGTTTTGTATGTAGGTTGTTTCGAGGTTTGTATCCTGCGGGAGAGTTACAACTCCTTGATTGGATATATATGTCGGCACCTGTACCTGCAAAACAACGAAAGCTCTGGTTGTTCGGAGTAACGGCTCTGACGATCAAGTTAGTACCAAGAGGAGTAAAGTAAATGCCGAAATTAAAATAGCTTTTCTCGGATCTAGAGATCTAGATGATTTCACTGTTGTAAGAACAATTGAACAAATGAACAATGTTTGAAAATAATGACTTATTTAAGTTTCATACTTCCTCCGTTTTTTAATAATTGCAACACACACTTTTCACGGTATTTAAGAAATATGGGGTTCACATGATATAATACATTTTAAAATGAGGCGTGTGGTTGTTATGAGTGTAATTTAGTGGGCCATGCAATGTTCTTTAAATAAGGAAAATATTACATCTTTTCCCTAAAACAACTTTCCATTTATAGTGTATTGCAAGTATTATGACATTTCTATTTTAGGAAACTGTTGCAATTATTAAAAACATAGAAAGTAATTGATTGTGTCCCCCAATGGTACTAAATGTTCCTGTGGTACCTGGTTTTTAGTGGACAAAGACTAGTCTATAAAAGGTTCTACTTAAGTGTCTAATAAGACTTATAATTAAAGACTTAGAGTCGCCACCTTATTTTTATTCGAATAAGGACGGATTTTAAAACAATCAATAAAAAAAATCAACTGTTGACTCCATAAAAAGAAATAAGGCACAGGGTTCGGGGCTTAGATTAAGAGAATCGAACGTCTGGAACTCGTCTTCCCTTCCGTTCTAAGGAACGGGCTCTTACTATTGCGTTGTTAAGAATCAAGTTTTAAGACATGTAAACCACATTAAAAAAAATTAATATAAGGTAGGTTTGAGCACCAAAGTTGCACTACGTACCGATCATAGTGAGATTTTGAATTCACTCACGGATCAAAACCTTCGTAGTTCGGACAGATGCCATGTTTTAAATAACCAATTCCATTGTTTTTTTTTTATTTGGGTTATTGGCATAAATGTCATTTTTGTAAGTGTGATTTTAGTGATCTTTGACGGATTCACTCATAAAAGTAAAATGAACCACCTTGGTTGAGGAAAATCACCCCGATTAGTGATCACCAAAAATGTCTTTTGAACAAGACAACTCAACAAATGTGTCCCGATTGACGACTTTTAAGTGGGTCAAGGTATTTTTTTTGGAGTGAAATTGTAAGGGTTCACTATATAATCTCACTTTGGGTTTAAAATCGCTCAAGGGTAATTTTTGTAAGGCTTTAAGGGTTATGTGTTTAAGCTTAATGGAATTGACCAAATAAAACACGATACCTGTCAAGGCCTTACTTCCAAATAAAAGGGAACAATAAACTACTTAATCATATCCGATTGTCAATTAATCCATCGGGTAATTATGACGAGATATAAGCTTATTTTTATGGAGATGGACAATTGTTACAACCTTATACAACTAAATAATTAATCTTAACCTCTTGTTTGGAAATAAGGCCATAACCTTATATTAACTATCATTAATTATTAGAAATAAACAAGCAAAGTTATGATTCATTCTTGTGTCACAAAAGGGTTTGAAATAAAAAGGTTCACGAAATTATAAAAGAAAACAATGTTTGCTAAAACTCTTATTTCTGAAGTCATCTTGAAATAAAATTAAAGTCCTTAAGACATCATTTAGTAAGATTAAAGATTTTTAAAACAACGACATTTAGAGTTAAAGGCTCTTATTTATGAAGTCTTCTTTAAAATAAGATTAAAGTTTCTTAAAAACACTTAGAATTAAGGCTTGTTAAAACTCTTATTTCTAAAATCATTTTTTAAATAAGATTAAAGACATTTTAATTTAAACTTCATAAGTTAAGGAGTATAATGTAATATAGGTTTCATACCACCATCAGTTTCTTAAAAAGAAATTAATACAATTTTAAAAAGCAATTAAGAGGAAAACGTGCATATTTCATCTCTTTGATAGCTTGAACTAAAAAAATCATTAAAAATCATAGAAAAATCGAAAAACTTATTGTCAGATATGGTTGGAAAGATATTGAAAAGTTCTATCACTTGAGATACAGAAATGGAACTGATTCTAGTTGTAAGGGTACTTCACAGGCCATCTTAGGGACGTGGTAAATAATTCTTTACTCTTGAACAACCTTTGCTTAAACTCTTAATTCCTTAGGTCTTTAAGCTCACTTTAAGAAATAAATCATTCTTTAAAATATATATTAGGCAATCACGTGAATGTATTAACCTTTCATATTTAAAATGCATTATAAAGAGATGCGATGCAAAATGCAATTAACCCCCTCTTTGTAACCTATCACCTCACCCACCAATAGGCTTGGCTTTCTAATGTGGAGTAATGAAAGATTTAGGGCTAATTTAGCACCTAATATCGCCATTACCCCTTTGGTAACATCACATGAAAACAAACACATTAGTTAGCATAATAATAATAATTAAGGAAATTAAGAAAGGAATAAAGATAATACCTCGAACTAGATGTAGCAATTTTTTTGGATAACCCTTCTTACTTATCAAGGATGAAAAGATGATCACTCCTTAATTAAAGTGCAATAAAAGAGACTAAGTGATTTTTTTTAGTTTTGAGATATTAAAGGAAATGAATGCAAAAATAAAGCTAAAGAACTTTATTTTTATTTTTTTATTAGAGAAAATAAACTTGAAAAATAAAGCTAAATCTTGAGAAACAAACCTTTTTTTTTTGTTTTTAATATAGACTAGGAATACTTAAGCAATTAAACTAATATTTTTTAACAAGGATAATATAGAAAAATAAAGCTTGAACTTGAAATATTTTTTGTGTTTTTTTTATATAGGAATTAAAGATGATAACAATAAAGATAACAATATCAACTTAATTATAAGATTCTTTTAATAAGCTAATAATTTAAGAATCAAGCTAAATTAGAGAGATTTTAGCTAAAGAAAAGATTAGAGGAGAAATTTTTTTAGAGAGAATTTGTAGGAATTTTTTGGTGTTTTAAAACTTGAGAATTAGGGGGTATTTATAGGAAAATAAAGGGATTAATTTGTAAATAAAAAAAGTAAATAAATTAAAATCAAGGATTATTTTGGTAAATATCAAGATTTTGGTAATAATGAGAATTTTGATATTAAATTCTTTCGTTTTATATGTAACAAACTTACTTAATCTGTTTTGCAACACTTAAACTGATAAAAATCAAGAAAACCGTAATAAAATCAACTCTAATATTCACATAATAAAAAGGTTTTAAAATGCCATGGTGTATAAAAAAAGAAAATATATGACCAAGTCATGTCATAACTCAAAAATAATAATCACATGGTATACGATAACAGGGTGCCTAAATTTAATTAGTGACTATTATACTCACCAAGGTACTAAAACAACACTTATAAAATAAATATCAGCTCTGAGATGTCAGCTGCGAAAGTTACACAAAGACATCAGATTATAATACTATAGGGTTGGACAAAATATTTCAGAGTAAAAAAAAAAAAAAAAAAAAAAAAAAAAAAAAAAACTGCCCTTATTAGGCAATACATATAAATTTACCCAAGAACATCTAAACATACAACAAAACCTTATAAATACAAGCATTTTAAATAATAACCCTTATTAAAAAACATAAAGTAAAGTAAATTATATAAAATCACAAGATTGACATGGTCAATGTGAAAATACATCATACAATATTAAGTCATATGACATAAATTTAAGGTGGTCAAGAGTAAAAAAAAAAATCCCTTGACCGAATGACCTTAAAAAATAATAATAATAAAATGAAAACCCTTATCTTGCCTCACTCTACTAAAACACAAATTTATACTTATCATAGTCGTAAATAAAAAAGATAAAAGATACAAAACTAGATTAAACAACAGAAAAACAAATAAAACGGAAGACCAAATCCACGTCAGCAAATCAAGTAAATGTAAAGGAAATTACTATTTTGAATAGTGTCAAATAGTGTTTGAATAGTAAAATACAATATATGACGCGTATGAAATCCAGTTGTTCTAATTAGTGTTAGATAAATATTAATACAATTGATCCAAATTGAAATTTATCGGATACAATATTAACCGCGGGGGATAAATAAAAGGTAACGTTAATTCACTATTAACAAAAGTTTATCAAAATTGACGAAAGAATACACAAAAACTAGGGCCAATTGACCAGATTGGTAAATAAAAAAGATCCTTAGCGACAATTTGGTAAAAAAACTTACTCCGGCGACAAATTGGTAAAAAAAACTAACCTTAAGCGACAATTTGGTAAATAAAATAATCTCAGGCGACACTTAACCCAAAAAATACAAAAAATTTCGATAAATTACTCGCGAATGCTTAATATAGTTCGTTTTTCTTGTTATTTTACCAATCCTTTTTTACGGAAATAACAATTTGAAGAAAAAAAACATTAAGTACCAATTTTCACTTAAGTTTCATACCCCTTATTAATGAAGTTTTTTAAAAAAGGGGTTGGAAATAAAAAGGGATGACATGTAAATTCAATATTTTAAATGGAAAAAATAAATTTAAGAACACAAAAACAAATTAAAATAGGATTTTTAAGAATTTGTCGGGAAAAAAAAAAAGATTTTTTGGTCAAAATGTCGCCAGAGTTTATTATTTTACCAAATTGTCGCACATTGTTAGCTTTTTTTTACCAAACTGTCGTCGGAGTAAGTTTTTTTACCAAATTGTCGCTAGTAGTCTTTTTTATTTACCAATCTGGTCAATTGGCCCAAAAACTAGACTAAAATATACAACATAAATAATAATAATAATAATAATAATAATAATAATAATAATAATAATAATAAAATTTAAAAAAATAAAAAAAGGAAAAAAATGAAATACTTGTACAAAAGGAATGTCAGCACCATGCATTTCCAACAATAAAAACACAAAAAGAAAAAAGAAATATGATAACTGAAACCAGGGGCAAGATCCAATATTTTTGCTATAAGTAATAATACAAACCAAAACGGTTTCTGACATGCACTATTGTCAATAATGAGTTCAAGTGAATGCAAATGGTTGAACAGTGGAGTACATAACAAAAATGCTACGTGAGCTTACTCCATAACCACTCAAATGCATACAAGGGAAAATAAGAATCCCTATTTTTCGCTCCTTCACTTGAATTGCAGATGATCTCACTGACTTAGTGATGAAAGTATGGCAGAGTTGCCTTTCATAAATTAAACTTACGTGATGTATTCATACATCCCACAAGTATTCTTCTTTTACTATCGTCCATACAATACTCAATTATCCTTAGCTAAATATCGATGGATTTGGTCCGAACATATATTTATCGAATCAAGTATTAACTGCGGGACAAAAAGACAAAGGCATTATAACAAGCGTACATAAAAGGAGGTCCCTTTAGCACTACAACATATAGCACCCATTTAGGTGTGGGGATGTTTATCATTTCCCTATATTGGTTGGGCAAGAGTCTTTAGAGTAGTGGACTTTATAGCTTAGGTAAACTGGTCATATAATAGAGTAGTGCACAAATCACAAAAAATCACTAGATAAAATAAAAAAGTACTCTAACAGTCTAAGTGAACATATTAATATACTTACTATACTATAAAGGGTTAAACAATGCTTGTTTATAAAGAAAATGACACATTCCCCTGGCGAGACAAAAAAAATATTGTACTTTATACTATACGATTATTATACATATGCGTATAAAAATATGGTCTAAAATACTTACTTTTTACTATAAAAAGAAATTACCCTTATCCAAAATCTCCACTCACCACTTAATTCTTATCTTTTTCCATCTTCCTCCTTACCCGAAAAAACCAAACAAAAAAACCACCATTAAACTCGGCCACCATGTTTCAAGAAAACCAAGAAGATCAGTCTGTCTTCACCTTTGAAGAAGACATGAGGATGGTAAGGGTGTACTTCATGTACATTGTGGGGCTAGTGGTCCTTCTAATAGCTGTATTAATTTACTTGTTAATCCACAAGTAAAGCCCGAAAATTACTTCGGTGGAGCAGGGTAAAAATACATGTAGTGTTAGCTATACTTCAATATTTTGTAATTTAGTAGTTTAGAAGTATAAACTGTAACATGTATTTTGGAAACTATGAATAAAAATCATTATTATTACTCGTTTCCTTCGTTTTAAATAATAAAACAAACGTTATTAAATTTATAAAAATATTTAGCAAAATAATAATAATTATTTGCAAAAAAAAAAAAAAAAAAAAAAAAAAACCGATAGATAATTATTAGTGATAATTAAAAAAAGTAGGATCAAAATCGGTGTATATAGTTCCTATTTATAGGGCATAGGGGAATGTGCCCTTTCTTAGGTCATTTTACCTAGGAGTTTGGGTCGTGCTATTTTACGGCGCTTCGGGATTTGGGTCCATGAAGGCCGCCAGATTCCCTAATTATTCCTACGTAGCATATCTTTTACTGGTTAGCTCATTTTGAGGGTCACCTAAAATGACATGTGTCACAACCTGATTAGTCCACATGTTTAGGGTATTTTTACCCTAAACATAGGTTATATTAGTAATAGTTTGTCGTGTGTATATTAAGATTTTTTTAGAATTACTCGGATTTGAGTAGATTTTTTGGGCTCGAAGTCCAAGTTTAGGCCGCCTTGACCTTTTTTTTTTTGAGAAATTTTCTTTGGTAATACTATATTTTTAAATTTTCTCAGTGGTGAATTGCAAAAAAAAAAAAAAAAAACTTATTAATCTTTGGTAAACTCGACTTTTTTATATTAAGCTAACTGTAGGCGTCGGACGAAGTGCGCCTACGTTAAGCATGTTGTGAATATGCTTGGCACTCATAGGAAGTGGGAATTGACATATACGATTAGGGACAAGGAAAGTAGGGATTCGCCAACAAGTTTTTAAGGAACTTGTAAACCGTTCACGGATCATAAAAGGAAACCACGAATACAGGGACAACGATAGACAACAACTATTGACCCGTGAAGGTTACACCCCATTCATAATCCATGAGATTACTAACTCCATATGGTTCGGAACCACAAAAGGAGGATCATGGATGCTGGTACGAAGTGAGTCATGGAGTCACATTCGCCCGTATTGGCCTCTACTCGATTCTTATAGTGAAAAGTGATTCCTGCGATCTCAAAGGCATACAAACAAAATATTCAATTTGCTCCAAACTATTATTATGCTAAATTGGTTGAATATTAGTGCAACACATAATTCTAAAATATTAGTGATCACTTGATTAAACAATAAGATTAAAATGGAACCTAAACCGGTTGTCCAAATTATCTTATTAGGCGTGATTTTCAATTACATATTCCCTTTAAACATGCAATATGGTGATCATAATAATAATAGAATAAACAATAATATTAGAAGCAATTTTACAGTAATAACGTTAGTCAAATAAAATATAAAATAACCTACACTACTAGAAAATAGCCTATTTCCGACGGATTCGTTCCGACGCACGTATAATTTCGTCATAAATTTTGGTATTTTCGACGGATTTTATTTCTGTCGGAAATTTACGACGGATTTAAATAATCCGTCGAAAATTTCCGACGAAATTTAAATCCGTCGGAAAATATGTACTTTACGACGGAATTTTCCGTCGTAATTCAAAATTTCCGACGGAAAATTCTGTCGCAAGACATTTTTTGTTTTAAATGTCCTTTATTTTATAAACCCTAACCGACACTCCTTACCCTTTAATTCTTTATTCCATCTGTTCTCTCTCCTTTACTATGCGCCTCCCTCTAATCCTCTCCTCTTTCTCTCTCCTCTCCTCTATTCTTCTCTAGTCATCTCCTCTATTTCGTTCTACCTTCTCCTCATTTCTATCTCCTCCTTCTCTTTCTATCTCCTCATTTATCTTCTCTTTCTCTATTTTCTTTTTCGGCGAATGATGTGGCGGCAACGCGGTGGTGCTTCTCGTATATTTCAGAAATTAATGGTTTTTTGGTCAAATTCGACCATAAAAAGTCTAGATCTAGACTCTTTATGGTCGAATTTGGCCTATTTAAACCAAATTCAACAATTCAAAGCCAATTTCTATTATTAAGGTATGTTTTTCGACCTTGTTTTTAATTTTTTTTTAATTTATGTTTTTATGTTTTTTTTTTAATTTTTTCGGTTGGTGGCGTCGTGGTGGGGGTGACTGGTGCCGTGGTGGTTTTTTTTTTGTTTTCAATTTTTTTTTTATGATTATTTTCGGGTGGCTGGTGGGTTTGGGTGTGTGAGTTTTAGGTGGGTTCGATTAGGAGATCGGTTCGGTTAGATCTAATTGGGTGGTTTTAGGTGGGTGGGTTTGGGTGGGTTCGATTAGGGGGTCGGTTAGGTTGGTGGGTGGGTTTGGGTGGGTTCGATTAGGGGGCCTGTTAGGTGGGTTGAGGTTCTTAGGGTTAGTTGGGTAGGGGTTCTAGTGGGTGTGGGTGGTGGATCGGGTTAGGTGGGTAAGGGTTTTAGTGGGGGTGGGTGTGGGTGGTGGATCGGGTTAGGGGGGCTGGTGATACGGGTTAGGGGTGGGCTTGTGATACGGGTTAGGGGCTGGTGGTAGGGGGTGGTAGCTGGTGGTTTGGGCTGGTGGTGGGAGGGTGGTAGCTGGTGGTTTAGGCTGGTGGTAAAGGTGGTGGATGCTTTTTTTCTTCTTTTTTTTTTAATAATTTTCCGACGGATTTTCCGTCGCAACTTTCCGAGGGAATTGTGTCCGTCGAAGATTTACGACGGATTTATCCGGTGTTGGAACACCTCTTCCGACGGAACTGAATTATGTCGGAAATTCCGTCGGAATAGTGTTTCCGACGGAATTTTCCGTCGGAAGGGTTCGTTTTCCTACAAACCATTTTCTGACAACACATTCCGACGGAATTCCGTCGGAACAACCTATTTTCGACGGATTTTGGGGTTTTTCCGACGTAATTATACCGTCGAAAACAGGCTGTTTTCTAGTAGTGTTAATCATGATACTAGCAAAATATTAAAATAAAATAAGAGTAATTAAATTAATTAATTACTCACATTCCACGCTGTAGACACCTAAAAATGTCTCCCCAAAACCAAACCTGTTGATGAACACCTTTCACCACCATTATTGGTCGGGTTGAGTATTTAATCTTTGGAGCGTTTAGATCCATGTTCTATTCAATATATTTCATGAACCAATCCAATTTCTAGCTCATTTTCCTAAACCATAACCTATTTTCCATTTTTCGTGTCCACATCGCAAAACCGAGATAAAATGATTTTATGGATTGATAGGCGTGTCGCGTACCTAACAAAAATAAACCTAACTGGACCACTACTATGTAGGCGGGCAAGCAAGGGTCGGATCCCAAGAGACTATGGTTCAACTAATTACATAGACTCAAGCAATTACTAAGCAAGTAACCAAATCAAATAAGTGAGAATCAATAACTAAAGAACTTATTAAAACGATTAAATCTAAACAATATTGACAATTCAATGCTAAAAACATCCAAGATCAAGCATCACCACGAATACAATTAATGCAATAGTCGTTCTACCCCTAACACATAATTTAATTGATTAAAGAGGAAAAGTAATCCATGAATAATACCAATGGTCTCTCCCGAGTTATCAATGGCTTCTCTAACCACAATCAAGCCTACTTCCGTGGAATCATGTAAATTAAAGACCTTGAGCACATTACTCTAACTTCCTAATCATCCATTCAACTACTTCCGTGATGAACTTCAAATCCTTAATTGATTTATTCAAATCCGTCAAAACCCAACTCCCGTTGCGATTAAAACAAAGGATTAATAACAATACCAATTATCCCTAATCTAGTATTGGCATAAGCATAATCAATTAAGCATATCAATTACAATTATTAGAGAATTTAAAGAATTAAATCATGCATTAATCATATTCGGGTTCCGCTAGATCTTGGAATAAAGAAACTACTCACACATATTAATGAAAGAAAAAACAATAATTAATGAAGAAAACATGATTAATAAGTATTTAAAAGTAAAAGAAGAAATAAAGATGAATACCAATTGCTTGAATGAAGAAAAGTACCAATTGTTGATGAATAAAGATTAAAACTTGAAAGTGAAATGTAATCTAGATCTAGAGAGAATATTAGGGTTCTAATGAATGTTTAAAAGCTGCAAAATAATAACTAAGTATGTTTTAGCCGGGCTTTACAAAGGGTATTTATATCCTTTAATTAAGAAAACCCGAAAAAATAGGAAAATGCGGTCATCGACACTCCGCCCGGTCTGACCGGGCAAAGCCGCCCGGTCGGGCGCGACAAACAATTTTGCTCCTCGCATAATACTTTGCTCGCCCGGTCTGCCAGGGAAATGCCGCCCGGTCCGGGCGGATGGGAGTTGAACTTTTCACTTCTTTTCTTCTTCGCCCTGGCTTCCAGGGCAATGTTGCCCTCCAGGGCGGACACGGGAAAAATCTCTTCCATCCTATTAAGCTCTCGTGGCTATCCAAAACACGTCCAAATCATCCGAAAATTTTCATATTCCTAAAAAATAAATCAAATAGACCAAGCCACACTAGAGAGGAGGATATTAGTGAGAAATAGCTCTGTAGAGCTTAGAAATCATACGAACATTGCTATAAAATGGGGGTAAAATATGGTATAGAATGTATACATCATGGATATACAATTTTGATCCAATTATTATTTTGTTGGATAGGCCTTTAAATAAGATTTCCAACCATATATCATAAGCCCAAGTCCGAGCTATAACGAAAAAGATATGAGCAAAACACTAAACTCGGCCTAAAAACGACACCCTTTCACTAAAACGGCAATATCCTAAAATATACAAATTATTTTGACCTGATTAAAATTGGGTTGGAAAGTATACTTGATAAGATTTCCAATGATATATTATATGTCTTATTCCAAGTTACGGATCAAAAGTTATCGCAATTTGAAAAACGCGTAAAAAAACTGGAATCGTCGCGTAGGCAACCAAACCACCGCGTCACGGGGGAAAGTGACGTGGCATGGGGCCTGGTATCGTGACACGGGAATTCTCAACGTGTCACGGTGCCTGGTGCCGTGACACGGGAATTCCCGTGCTCATTTCCGCCCTCTTTTAACGTGTAAATTTCCCGCGTCACGGGTGATGATGATGTGGCACGGGGTATGGTACCGTGACACGGGATTTTTCACTATGTCACGATGCTTTCCCGTAAGTTTTCCGCGTTTCATTCCCACGCGCTTATGAATTTGGACGCAAAAAATCCACCGTGTCATGGTATGTCTTTTTGTGTCACGGTGCACACCTCGTGACACGGAATTTTCTCGTGTCTTTTCCGCGTAAACCCTTCACGCGTTTTCACTTCCCGTAGGTCAAATATTTCCCGTGTCACTCCAGTTGTCCACCGCGTCACGAGATTTTTCCCCGTCTGACGGTGCCTGCCACCGTGTCACGATGTTTTCTGCCGTGTTGCGGTGTTAATTTTTAGGGTTTTTATCTTTTTAGGGTTCCACGTGTTCCCTCTACTCAATTTCCCTATAAATAAGACCCTCATTTCTACAGTTCGGGGCACCAATAATCATTCTCTCTCACCTTACACCAAAAATTATTCTCTTCTCCCTCTTTAACCTAATTTCTAGCCTCCTTATTCTTCCATAATAATTCCCCTAAGCGTTTCAAGGAGTCCATACTTAACCCGAGGGTCCATCCTTAAACCAAGGCGTTAAAGGTACAAATAACTGAGGGTTTGGACCAAATTAACTCTACTTTTTATTTAATTTAATTTAATTTTCATTTGCTTTATATTTTTTATTGAAGTTACTAACAGTTTGTTCATGATGTAGCAATTTAAAGGAGCGCGCGGAATGTGAGTAATTAATTAGTTTAATTACTCTTATTTTATTTTCTTATTGCTAGTATCATGTTTGGGTTATTTTATATTTGATTTAACTAACGTTATTACTGTAAAATTGCTTCTAATATTATTGTTTATTCTATTATTATTATGATCACCATATTGCATGTTTAAAGGGAATATGTAATTGAAAATCACGCCTAATAAGATAATTTGGACAACCGGTTTAGGTTCCATTTTAATCTTATTGTTTAATCAAGTGATCACTAATATTTTAGAATTATGTGTTGCACTAATATTCAACCAATTTAGCATAATAATAGTTTGGAGCAAATTGAATATTTTGTTTGTATGCCTTTGAGATCGCAGGAATCACTTTTCACTATAAGAATCGAGTAGAGGCCAATACGGGCGAATGTGACTCCATGACTCACTTCGTACCAGCATCCATGATCCTCCTTTTGTGGTTCCGAACCATATGGAGTTAGTAATCTCATGGATTATGAATGGGGTGTAACCTTCACGGGTCAATAGTTGTTGTCTATCGTTGTCCCTGTATTCGTGGTTTCCTTTTATGATCCGTGAACGGTTTACAAGTTCCTTAAAAACTTGTTGGCGAATCCCTACTTTCCTTGTCCCTAATCGTATACGTCAATTCCCACTTCCTAAGAGTGCCAAGCATATTCACCACATGCTTTTACGTAGGCGCACTTCGAGCGACGCTTACACACGCGTTCCTTTAAATTGCTACATCATGAATAAATTGTTAGTAATTTCAATAAAAATATAAATCAAATGAAAATTAAATTAAATAAAAAGTAGAGTTGATTTGGTTCAAACCCTCAGTTATTTATACCTTTCACGCCTTAGTTTAAGGACGGAACCTCGGGTTAAGTATGGACTCCTTGGAGTGCTTAAGTGAAAAATGGTGTAATTAGAAATATAGGTTTAAGGCTTAGAATATGAGAGATAGAGAGAAGAGAATGATTTTTGGTGTAAAAGAAAGGAAGAGAGAATGATTTGATGCCCCGAACTGTAGAAAAGAGGGGGGTATTTATAGGGAAAATGAGGAGAGGGAACACACGGAACCCTAAAAAGACAAAAACCCTAAAAAATAATGCAGCGACACGGAAAAATGTGCCTTGACACGGTACACCTTAGTGTGACGCGGGGACATATGATGTGTCGCGGGAAAGAATTAACCTACAGAAGATAAAAGCGCGTTAAGAATTTACGCGCAGAAAACACAGAGCAGCCCCATGTCACTGCATGGGCACCGTGACACGGGAAAATATGTCGTGACTAAGCACCGTGACACGGTACCAGGCCCCCGTGCCACGTCATCATCTCCCGTGACGCGGCAGTTTTAGCTAATCTGCGGTAATTCCAGTTTTTTACGCGTTTTTAAAATTATCAAAACTTTTGAGGAATAAGGCATATAATATATCATTGGAAAGCTTCACTACAAGAAAAAGGTCAAATTCCGACGGATCAGAAAATCCGTCGGGAATTACTATTTTTCCAACGGATTTAATTTCCGTAGGAAATTTCCGACGAATTTGGAATTTCCGTCGTAAATCCGTGGAAAATTCCGACGAAATTTAAATATGTCGAAAAATACTTAATTTCCGACGGATTTTATTTTGTAGGAAATTTCCTACTGAATAATCCGTCGGAAATTAAGTGATTTCCGACGAAATTAAGTCCGTCGGAAAATTTCCGACGGAATAAAATGTGTTTCCGACGGAATTTTGATTTTTAAAATTAAAAAAATTCTCTAACCCTAATATATTTTCTCAGCCGCCCTTACCCTTCATTTCTCTTTCCTCTCTTTCTCTCTCCTCCCCTCATTCTTCCTGTTCTCCTATTCCCTCATCCTCTCTTGTTCTCCGCCCCTTCTTGTTTCCGCTCATTCTCACTGTTTCTCCTTCTTCCTCCTCTCTCTTCTGTTTTCTTCTCTCTTCTTTTCCCTTTCCTCTTTTTTTCCCCTTTTCTATCAAGGACTCGAGATTATCATGCGATGTTTTTCTTCCACGGTTGACTAAATGACTAGTAACCCAAACCACACCAACAAAAGCCGACGAATTTGACCATTAAAGTTTTTGTTTTGCATATTTGAAAGGTTTTTTTAGGCCAAATTCGACCATTAAAAGCCTAGATCTAGACTTTTCATGGACAAATTTGGCCTTGTTAAACCGTTTCCGTGGTGAAATTTGAAGCATATTTCAATTTTAGGTATGTTTTTATTTTTCGATTTTTTCTGAGTATTTTTTTTTGGAACTTTTTGGATTTTGGAGTTATTTCCGATGGGTTTTGGTGGGTGCATATCTGGGTTAGGAGTTTCGATGGAAGCATATCTGGTCAACAGTTTGGGGAGAGTGGTGGTGTTGTTCGGGTTAGGGTGATTGGTGGTGGCTGGTTTTTGGGCTAGGTTGATTGGTGGTGTGGTTCGAGCTAAGGTGATTGGTGGTGTGGTTCGGGCTAGGGTGAGTGGTAGTGTGGTTCGGGTAAGGGTGGGGATAGTTTAGATCTGGGCTTAGGGTTAGTTTGGGGTGGGTGGTGGACTGGTGGTGTGAGTGGGGGTAGTGGCGGTGGTGGTGTGGTTTGGGTTAGGGTTAGGGGTTGGTAGTGGATGATGTGGCGGTGGTGGTCTGCTGGGGGTGAGGGTGGTGACACGCCGTGCCAGGGGTGGTGCGACGTGTTTATTTTTTATCTTGGCTGAAACATTTTCCGACGGAAATTCCGTCGCAAAGTTACGACGGAGTACTATTCCGTCGGAAATTTACGACAGATTTTTTCTGAGCCAAAAACTTTCTTCCGACGGAT
The DNA here is from genome assembly GCF_001683475.1 of Chenopodium quinoa. NCBI lineage: Eukaryota > Viridiplantae > Streptophyta > Magnoliopsida > Caryophyllales > Amaranthaceae > Chenopodium > Chenopodium quinoa. The sequence continues at coordinate 583,032 of NW_018745395.1, forward strand.
GAATTCCGATGGAATTTTCGTCAGAAAAGTGTTTCCGACGGAAATTTTGTCGAAAAAAGTCTATTTTCCTACAAAAGGTTTCCCGACAACAGTTTCCGATTCCGTCGGAAACACGTTTTTCGACGGAAAACAGGTTGTTTCCGAGGGATTTTTTCTGTCGGAAAACAACAGTTTTCTAGTAGTGCTTATCAAGTCTACTTTCCAACCCAATTAGAATCAGGTCAAAATCATTCGTAGATTTTAAGAAATGGACGTTGTAGACACCCATTTGTGTCTCCCCAAAACCAAACCCGGTGATGAGTACCTTTCACGTCGAATCATAATCTAATGAAGTGAAAGTGTGGAAAGTTTAGTGTTGCGGATAGTTTTAATTTCTTTTCTCTTCTCTCTGTTTTTGAAAACTTATTTTAAGAGAACAGACAATCCAGTTTGGTTGGTCCATGATATGGGTCCAATAGTAGTGTAGTTGGATGGGGCTTGACAAGAGGTTTCCAACGATATATTATAAGCCCAATTCCGATGAATATTGAGAAAGTTATGGCCAAATTACTGAACTGGGCCCGGTTTGAGCTTTATATGCGGCCCAATGATCTGGGGAAGGCCTAATATAGATTTATCATTCCTAATGCAATTAGGAATGGTTTTAGTCTTCTAGATTCTTCTAGAAGGTTCTTTTCATTCCTAATTCAATTAGCATTGATAAATTGACTTTTGTTGACTTTTCAGAGTTTTAATTAGAATCAAAGAGCATTTTCGATAAGATTTTATCCTCCTGTACGGCAATTTTATCTGATTTTAAGAAAACGCGTGAATTTCTGAATCAGCGTCAAACGCCAGCTGTAGCGCTTGGCGCCTGGCGCTAATGTTGGCATCTGGCGCCAATAGCCAACGTTGGCGCTAATTCAATTTTATCTGCGCCAGAACTCTGTTTTGATATTTTATCTTTTAGCTGATTTTCTTTATAAATAACGTCGTAAAAACTCCGTTTTCATTCATCAACAATCATCAATTCTTATTCTTTCTAATTTTCATTCATCCACAATCACCTACAATCACCAATTTTCTTCCTATTTTCACCAACTCTCATCAAGTTTTTCTTGATTACTCTTTTTCTCTCTCTTTTCTAAACTAGCTTCTCTCAAATACAAAATTCCGCATTCATTAGATTTAGAAACACCTAGCCATATTCGAAGTTGCCTTCGCCCTAGACGTGAAAGGTTTAATTTCTGAGGGTTTGGTCCCAAATCTTTATTTCAATTATTTAATTTAATTGTTTTGTTTATTATTTTCCTTGAAGTTACTAACGTGTGTATTTTGTTATTAGAAAGAGGTACGAGGCATCCAAGTAAGTGCTTTAATTGTTTTATTGATATTATGATATAGAAATCATGCTTAGATTGTTATTTTAATTCCTAGTATCATGTTAGGATGTTTTCCTTAATTTGATGTTTAGGATGTTATTATGATATTCCTAGTATCATGTCTAGGGTAACTTTAATATTAAGTATGATTAAAAGTATGATGCTTCCTATGTTCTTCCTAATATTTATGATTGGTAGTATCATGTTAGGGTTAAAGCTTTGATTTTTATTGGTTAGTGACATGCTAGGATTTGTTATTAATCTTGTTAATATCATGCCTAGGATCTTGCTATTATTATGCTTTAATATTAACATGAATATGATTATGATTATAATTGTTATAATTTATGATGATTATTATTGTTATGATTTTTATAATTATTGTTGTTTTTATTATTATGTTGCTTTATATTTATTATTATTGCTTGATCACACCTTTTATGCATGTTTAGGGTTAATATGATTATAATTCAAGTGATCGCCAATAATAGATTTATTTGTGCATTAATATTCAACCAACATAGATAAACAGGTTTAGGGTTAAACCTATTGATTGCATGTTAGTCAGAAAGCGCACATGAGTACAATCAGAATAAAGTAGAGGCCTATTATTAGGGCAGGTTCAATCTCTTTTAGGTTGGATTTGTACCTTCATCCCCGAACCCTATTTGGTTCAAGTCCTATTGGAGTTGACGATCTCTTGGATCGTTAAGGGGTGTAACCTTCACCTCGTGAACGGTTTACAAGTTTCTAAAACTTGTTGGCGTCTCTTTTGCTCTATCTTCTTTCCCTTTGGGCGCCACCGTACTTTAGTGTATGATCACAGTGGGGTTCAAGCTAGGGATTAATGCTTGAAATATTCCCTACAGACGTTTTAGTAGAAGGGTGTCGGTTTTGGGCCGAGTTTAGTGTTTGGCTCATATCTTCTTCGTTATAACTCAGATTAGGGCTTATGATATACTGTTGGAAAGATTATTAAAATGCCTATCTAAAAAAATAAAAATTGGATCAAAATTATAAGTAAAAAAAAAATCATTTTCTCTTGGTTTTGCGATGTGGACATGAAAAAAGGAAAGTAAGTTATGGCGTAGGGAAATGAGCTAGGAAATGGATTGGTTTATGAAATGTATTGAATGTAAACATGAATTTAAGCACTCCAAAGATTAAATACTCAACCCGAACAATAATTGCGGTGAAAAGTTGTTCACCATCGGGTTTAGTTTTAGGGAGACATTTTAGGTGTCTACACTAACTATAACATTAATGACTAATTTTAACTAAATAATTAACTATATTTAGGGTTTTTTTTTACATTAAAATTAAATGATTTTAAAAATAATTTTAAATCTAATTTCTTTCAATAAAAAAAATTCACCCCCTTCACTAACAAGCATCCCACCACGTCGGCACTGGTGCCCACTCCCCTGCCCCAACCCACGTTGGCGCCCAGCCACCTCCCTCACTGTTAGTCGGCCTCCCCACCTCGCTTCCCCTGAAAACCTTAATTAGAAACTCTGAACCACGACCAGTCCCTTCCCCGAAATGAACACCCTCAACCCCGAAACCCCCTCCTCGTAATCTCAAATTCTTAATCTCTTCTCCCTAAGCAAAGCTTTAAGGTTTGATTTCACTCGATTTTAGGGTTTGATTTAACTGGGTTAGATTTCACTCGGTTTTAGAATTGATTTTACCCGATTTTAGGGTTTATTTTGCTCGATTTAGGAGGTGTTTATCGGCGATAAAAAGGGGGTCTAGGCTGTGGTTTTGGGGTTCTGGGTTGTCGTTAGGGGTGTTCAAAAATACTCGACCCAGTTAACTCGACCCAATGAACCGCTGACCCAAAACAATTTAGTCGAGAAATTTTTCTATTTTTTTTAAATTGCGGGTTGGGTACTTGCTGACCCGTTTTTAGTAACTTTATTTTTTTTTTAAAAAAACAATTTGGGCCTTCCAGCTTGTAGTCTTACGCTCTTACCTACCTAGGTTACACAATCACGCCTCTTCCACTTCCAAGCCTCCATATTCAATTTCTCTCCTAATTCCTCTTCAATCAATCTCCTCATCACTTTCTCATGCCACCCATAATTCTCTCTCTCCTCCTAAGGCAATGTGCTTTTTATTAGACCAATTTCAACAGTAGAAGTATGGTTAGGAATAAAATTTTGCAAACTTAAATATCTTCTTGATGCTTCTTGATTTTTCGTCCCTCTTATTGTTTCAGATCTCCACCATAAGAAAATCATTAATCTTCCTCATTTGGGGTTGTGGACTTGTGGGTCCCAAATTCGAAGCCAAGATTGAGTTTGATGACGCCCAATTCGAAGCAATACAAGTTTTTGTATAGCCCAATTAATCCCAAATTTCTAGTTTGGTTTTTTTATTTTATATTTTTGTGAGAAATTACGTGGTTTTGATTAATTACCAATATTATTGATATTTTGTGAGATGGTTAATTGAATAGTTGAATTCTAAGTTTCAAATGTTATGATTAGCGTTCAAATACTCATTTTCATGGTGAATTATTTGAATATAATTTGAATTGAGGAAATTTTGTAAATTACCACCCGAAAAAGTATCAATTTCTAAATAACCACCCGTTAAAAATTTTATTTTAAATTACCACCCACTAAATTAATTTTTTTGCGCAGATTACCACCTTTTTTAAAATTCAAGTGGAATTCAGATGTGTGGGGCCCTCCTAATGGCTAATAACGACTAGTTCTTGCTTCCTAAATGAATTCCCCCTCGATTTTATCCTATATAACATATCTCCTACCCTAATTTACGATTTATACTGCAAATACTCCCCAAATTCCACAATATTCACCCCAAGCATATCATCTTGTAATTACAGAAGCGTCCTCAAGAAACTTCATAGGTGAATTCACATCAGTTAAAGTCTTTCATTCTTTAAATTTAGGGTTCTTATTGTACTTAAATTAGGGAAAACTGTTTGATTAGTTTATTAGGGTTGATTTTCTTCGCAAAAAAGGGTTCTTATTGTAATTTAATTGGGGGAAATTGAGTGTTAAGTTAATTAGGGTTCATGTACAATACTCAATTTTGGTTTTCTGTCATTGAATTGCTGCTAATTCTGGAAAAATTGTGATTGCAATTATTTTCGCAATCAAGCTTCAAGAAAAACCCCAATTAGACAGGAGTACCTTTATTTGTGAACTAAAACTAATTTAGGGTTTTAATCAGCAATTTAGGATCCTAATTTGAAGAGTGGGTGAGAAATTATGGAGATAGGTGGATTTGCAGAGAGAATTGAATGAGAGAGTTGAGAGAGAATTGATACTTTTTTGGGTGGTAATTTACAAAATTTCCTTGAATTAATGTTTTATTTAATTAATTTGAAAAGCTATTAAATTCGGCTATCCGTAACCCGACCCGGGATTACCGGGTACCCGGTTTTCGCAGGTTGGGTCATGGGCCGCCTTTTCAACTACCCGCAAAACCGGGTACCCGGTTATGAACATCCCTAGTTGCGGTGGTGGTATGGGAGAGCGAGGTAATGTTGTGGGCAGTGGTTTTAGGGTTCTGGAGAGAGAGGAAATGTCATGGACGGTGGTTTGGGGTTTTGGGTAGCGGACCTTGCGGCGGTGGTTTGGGCGTATGGGTTTCTGGGTTGCTGTGGTGGTTTGGGATCCGACCTGGGTTGCGGTGGTGGTTTGGACGGTTGGGTTGTGGCGGTGGTTTGGGCAGTAGTTTGAGCGTTTGGGGTCTTGGGTTGGTGGTGGAAGAGAGGTTGGTGTTTTTTTTAAAGTAATTTAATTATTAAAAAAATATAAGAAATTAATCATGGTTAATGAGTTTATATTAAAATAGCTATTCTATTTGGTAGTAAAAAATTTGAGTTTACCAGAGTTAATAAGTTTGTTTGCAATTCACCATTAAGAAAACTTAAAAGTATAGTTTTGCTAAAGAGTATTTTCCCTTTTTCTTTGTGGCCTAAAATACACTTCTTTAATGTTTAAATAACATATGCATTTTTCAAAATAAATAAAAAAAATAAAAATTCCCACACACCTTTTTACCATGTTAGTTAAGGAAATAATAATTAGAAATAAAGGTATAAGTTTATTGACGTAACAAATTATCGGTGGTAAAATTACTTCAATTTGTTCATTTACCTTATTACCTAGTCTAATATATTTCTAAACGTGAATGTCAAAATAATTTATTGCATGCACGCCCCATCTGGTTTGCTGTAAAATGTTTTCAATGAAAAATTAGTTTTGCATGGAAAATATATTTCTAAGAAAACCACAATTATTTAACTTTCCTTTGTTTGATTCCTTGCAAGAATACTTAATTAGTTATAAAGAAATGAAAATTATGAGTGAAAATGTGAGATTGGATAAGTGAAAAGTAAAAAGGAGGTGAGGAGGATGTTCCCTTGTTTTATAAAAGAAAATGGTATGTTTCTCATCACGCAAACTATTGGGTGCGTCCACCACCCAACAGTTTGTGCGTCCTGTAATTCTATTTCATTCTCTTTCCTTCGTCTCTTTCTCTCTCCTCTTCTTCTCATTATTTCTATATCTAAATTAAATCAGAAATTCACATCTCTAATCTCAACAGTTGAATCGAAATGTGGTGGCGTGGGTGCAATTTGTGATTTCCGATAGTTTGCGAATTGGTAAAGGGGTAGTGGCCGAAACTTGCTGCGTCGAGGAGCAGGGGAGTTGTGGTTTGGTGGTGAGCGTGAGCAGGGTTGCATAAATTGGAGATTAATTGGGATTAATTGATTGTTTTCTTTTATGTACCCATTTGCTATATGACTTACTCGTCACTATTTTATCTGTTAAATCTCAAATGACTGCATTTATTTGCTGATTTGTGGGTTTGGCATTCAAGTTTCGTTGCTGGTAGTTTAACGACTATAATCTGGTGGAAAAGGAAATGCAGTTTGATTGTTTAGTCTCAAATCTAAAAATGTTGCTTTTTTTAGTTGGAAAAACAGGAATGTGTCAAATGCATGACCATAATTTAGAGGTTATTGGTGGTGGAGTTGCGGTGGTGTGAATATGGAGGTGATTCGATGGGTGGCTGCTGCGATGGTGTGAGTCTGGGATGGTTTGTGGATGGTGGTTGGATGTTGCTGGTGGCGGTTTGTGCACTACTACATTTTGATCTATTGCAACCCCTAAATCTGTGGCATTAGGTGTCAAATTCCGTTGCAATAGGCCTAATGCCACGGCCATGTACCGTGGCATCTACTGGCGTTGCAATAGGTCTAATGCAACGGCTTATGACATCTAATGCCACGACATCAATGATCCGTTGAGTTAGATCAATACCTGATGCAACGACAATAATATTGCCGTGACATTAGCTATAATACCTAATGCCACAGTTTCCTATACCTAATGCCACGGTGCAATAATAATAATAATAATAATAATAATAATAATAATTATTATTATTATTATTATTATTATTATTATTATTATTATTATTATTACACATGAAGCAATATAAATGTATCAAAATAAAGGAAATTTTCATTGAAATTTAAAAATTAAGAGTACATGTATACAATTTCGCACTAAGAAAAATGAAGTTACAAGATCAAATCTCACTTAAAACTACATGTTTATTCGTCAATACATAATTTTGACGTTGTTTACAAAAAATAAATTACAAGGTCAAATATCTTCAACTAAGAACAAAATTCTCCCAGTTGGCTCTCCAACTATTTTTACATGAGAGGATACTTTAGCTAGCACTTTTGCCTGCATGTCTTGAACCTTATCAAAATGTAACAAGATCATCCATGCCAGGATCACAAATAGACATACCGCAGCCATTAACTTCAGAAGAGGTAATTGAAATTGAATACCACTTGTTCATATGCAAAAAGTCGTATACATCCAGAATCAAATAGGTGATACGTAATTGAAAGCAACAAAAAAGGTAGCATAATTAAATCTAGGCAAGGAAAATAAATTTACTTTAAGTAATATTAGAACAAAGTGCTAGCAATAACCTTGATAAAGTTCAGGTGAACACATTATATATCATTCCCGTGTCACTGTCAGTGATGCTAGACCTGCATCAACAACAAAACAATCTAAGATTCTTGCAGGTAAACAAAGCCAATTAGAAACAAATCCTAATCCTGTTAGTGAATGACAAACTACTATGGATTCGTATACAAAAAAAATTTAGGCCATAATTGGAGCAAATTTCCATATAAGTTGTGGACAAATCAAAACACAAGAAACTCACAATATGTTTGGATAGCGGAAGGGGAAGGAAAAGAAGGAGAGGGAGGAGAAGAGGAGGGGAGAGAAGGGGGAGGGGGGGGGGGGAAGGAATGGTGAGTTTACCATCCAAATCTCTCCATTGTTGGACAGATCAATTACCTACAATTTAATTCCTTCATTTCTCTTCCCTCCAATTCCCTTCCTTTTTCCTTCAATCCAAACATACCGTTAATTTATATGTCTAGATATACGGTTAATGGATAAACTCCACTCTAATCTTTCCCAACAATTCTAAAAATGAAATACATGGCCAATAACATAAAACTGAACCACAAAACTACCATCCAAAATATTTAGGAAATATATAAATTGAAACCCATAAAATAAAATTATTATTGGCCAAAGGATATGCTAGAAAATCATTTTGCCTTAATAAAAAGAAGAAATATCCATAATCATCATGCGTACTGTGCTCAGCAAAACATAGGACGAAATCAAACTCTGTGAAAGTTGACAAAGTGATACACTACTCTGTGAAAGTCCAAACATGAGACTTAAAAGTTAAATGCACTCAAAACCTCTTAATTTTAACTTTTTAAGTCTGTTTCTAGTTTACTTCATTTGAACTCTAGGTGTCTACTTTGAATTAATCTTTTCACATTGCAAAACTAAGCAGCCCAATGTAATATGTTTTCTCATATGATACATTAGTACTTTGAGACATTTGTCAAATAAAGTATGACAAAGGGGGAGCTGAAACATAAGTGCAGCTCATGCCAACTTTATAGTTTCTAATATTTGTGTCATACAATTAAATCAACTGATTTACGGAGTAATAGTTAATGAACCCAGACAATGCTAGTCCATGTATAAAAGCAGATTTGTATTCATGAAATAATGTCGGTCACATATGTCATGGTTGGACATACATACGATAAAGAGTATTGGATCAAAGACTTTGACATACATGCTAACAAAGGGCCATATAATAGAAAACAGAGAATATTTGTCACCAGAAAAATCCTGTAAAATTTTTGGGAACCTTTAATAGTTATAATCAGATTCAGATCTTAAGTTATAACTAAATTCTCTAAAGTTGTAAAAAAAAATCAACTACTTATGCCATTCTTAATCTCAATTACACATATTAGTAGTCATCCATAATTTTAATTGCGCTAATACTCAGGATTCAATTAATTAGAAACAATAATTGCTTGATTAATAATTCCATTAACTTTATAGAAATCATCATCTCTTAGCGTTAATTTATAATTTAAACCACGTACAATAAGCACACAATCACATGACCGCTCAAAACCACAAAAGACGGGAAGGGATGAAAGTATGAAACAACAGGGAAGTAGCAGGGCCACAACAACATAGCAATACGTAGCATCAGAAAAGAGGAAAAAAATTAAAAATTGTCGAGAGATTATCTCACCTCATAAGTTGTTTCAATGGATTGGAAAAGGAACTAAGAAATTACTTAAATGGAGAAGTTGGAATTCCCGCAAGTAAGAATTAGAAAAATCCTCAACATCTAAACAATTCAAAGAACAAGAACCCTAATTTGCGACCAATGGTGGTTGCTTGTTTTTGTGGCCGATTAAACTATACTACGGGCTTGAAACCTGCAACCAAACTCAGGCTTTCAAATCCTGGTTCGTTTGTCTAGTCTTCCCCAACAAGAAGAATATTCGATCTATTTCCTCAACAAAATCACTCTCCTCTTTACTGAAATCAATGGGGGTTAATTAAGGTGTTTGAGAGGCTTTGAACCCGATTTTAAAATGGTGGTATTGTCGCCGCAAGAAGAGAGAACGAGATGGTAGAGGAATGAGAAAAGAGAAGTCATACATTGGGTTGGGGAAAATATAGGAGAAAAATTATTTAAGGTTTCATAGTAAAAAAATTAAAATAAGGGTTTTGAAATTTGGGGAAAATATAGGAGGGAAATTAAATAATTTGACGCGCCCATGTAATGTTTTCATATTTTGACTAGACTAGAGTGGAATATGACCACCCTAATGCAACGATAATGAACCCTATTACCACGGCTGGGAATAAGGGCGTGGCATTAGAGAGTGGCCGTTGCAATAGAATATGTTATTACATTAGCTATGAAGTAGTCGTCGTATTAGATTCATCTATTGCAACGGTATTGTATCTGACCGTTGCATTAGTTATATTTCAGCCGTTGCATTTGATAAAAAATGTAGTAGTGGTGGACGGTGGTGTTGCAATTTGTGATGGTGGCGTGAGAATTGTGGTGGTGGAGTGAGGAAGTGGTGATGCTAATTTATGGGGGTGATGCTAATTTATGGGAGTGACGTGAGGAATTGCATATGTAAAAGGGGGAAAGAGGAGAGAAAGAAAGAAAGGGGGGGGGGGGGAAGAGGAGAGAGAAACAAGTAAAAAAAATTGGTGATTGTTAATGATTTAAGATAATAAATGATGCATATAAGCCAATAAAAGTAACATATAAGCCAATTAATATTTGATATTAGTCAACATTAAGGACATATTAGACATTATTAAAAACGTATTAGCCAATAAAAGGAATATATCAGCCAATAAAAGATACATATCAGCCAGCAAGAGGAGTATATCAGCCAACAAAAGGTACTTATTAGTCAATAAAAGGAACATATTAGCCAACAAATGAAGCATACCAGCCAACAAAAGGATGAAATCAGCAAACAAAAGCAATAGGTAAGCCAAAAAAATAAACATATCAACCAACAAAATGAAACATATAAGCCAATAATTAAAATATACATATCAACCAACAGAATAAATATATCAGTCAACTAAAAGAAACATATAAGTCAAATGATGTCTGATATCAACCAACAAAAGGGAAAAAGCATGTCAGCTAACAAAAGGAATATATTAGCCAACACAAAAACCATATCAGTAAACAAATGAAACATACCAACCAACACATGAAACACATCGGCCAACGAGTAAAATTTATCAGCTAAGCCTCTTGCACCAAACCATTCGTGCATCCTTACGCACGCAATACCTTCTCTTCGCATTATTAAGAATGTACTTGTATTCTTGTAATGCTTTACCATTGAAAAATTAATTTTCTTCCCTTTCACAAACCAATTAATGGTAAATGAGAATAATAGGAAAATGACTTTGACCCTACCCGAACATGACCCAAAAAACCCCGTTATTATTGTCCTTTTTGATTTCAAAGATCTTGAAATCGATTAACATCACTTACCTTTGTGCCTTGTGACTCTCTCCATACACTTACAAACATATCCCATCAATCCAAAAATGATCCGAAATTGGCCCGGCCAAGGCCACCCCACCCATAATTAGCTAAGAGCATGATATATTTTGTTTTTAAAGGTAAGGAGAATTTCTTTACAAGTTACAAATAGGGGAAAATTAGAAATTACAAATAGGCCAAACCCCTCTCGTAAAGAAGAAAGGAGAGCCTCTAACAACTAGGCCAACCTTCTCAAGGCATACAGAATTCTCCCTTATTGCTATTTTTTCTCTTTCTCTTCAAGGGTTTAACAGTCCCCTCAAAGTAACTAGTCAACAACCTTCCATTCTTCAAGCAGTTTGATTTCTCCTTCTTCCTGTATTTCGTTCAAGATCTGTTCTTACTTTTGCATTCAATATGAAGATGGTTACAGGAGCCTTCAATAGCAACATGAAGGTAATATCATCTCTTCTCTCCCTTTTGATTTTTTACATTTACTTATAATTTGTTTCAATTTGTAAATTATCACTTCTTATTCTGGGATTTCTAGGGTACCCTTTATGATTTCTGGGTAAGAAATTAGTACCTTAGTCGTTTTTAGTGCTTGAAACAAACCCACTATTGAATGCACGCTAAGTGTTTGTGAAAATTCCCAAAAGAACTGTGGTGTAATTACATGTATCATTGCTTTGTTTAATGATTGTTAGTTGTACTACTTGAACTATGGGGAAATGGGTAAGTTTTAGAATTTCACGTGTTTTGGTAAATTAGGTAGATTTATGAATTGGATTTTTGGGAATGGTTTTTGTTGAATTTCTCGGAGATTAGCAAATGAGGATATGAAGAAAGCTAATCGGTTGTCGAATAATAATGTTGATCATTGATGCGACATTTGCGCTGATTGAGGAGTTCAATTGTTACCTTTGCGATTAAACAGCAGCTTCCAATCATCTGCAGAGTCACGGTTTGTTTATTGTTTTCATTCAAAGTAGTGTCATGCTGATGGGAATTTTCGAAAACATCTAGCAGGCATATCTTTCTCTTGGAATTTGGTAGGTGATGCCGTGTTTAGCTATGTGTCTTGCTTAGTATTGTTTAAGAATTAGTGATCATTCAATAATGGACTGATTGCATTTGCAATGTTCTGAAGAGATAACCTTTCATTGAGAAAATTCCCTGTTGTATCTGGTAATATTTGGATATTCAAGTAATGTAGTTATGCATAATCTGGGCATAATTTAATTCAAAGTACCTTCATGCTTTATTCTTTCACAATGAAATTTTTTGAGACTAGAGTTTGGTAGGCATATCTTATTCCTTGATCAGCTGATGTTGTATTTGGCTATGTATCTTGTTTGACAATGTTTAAAATTCGTGCTCGTTCACTCTTGGACTGATTTGTAGTCCAATGTATTGAAGGGATGATATGCTATTAATTGTCTTCATTGAGATAGCTCCCTGTTGTATATGATTTTTTGTGCAGATTCATGTAGTATAGTCAACTTATATGCGTTTCCTGACATACTATATTTTTTCTTTGTGCAGAGAGCCTTGCTGGCTTGAGGCGTATTGATTTGGATGGTTTGCGTTGGAGGGTATTTGATGCCAAAGGCCAGGTTACATTTTTTCCCCCCATTTATGATGCTACCTGTTTAGGGTAATTTTACCCCGCCACGTGGTCCAATCAGAGGATGACACGTGTCAGCCCCAGGATGGCCCAAAGTGGACCAATTCCTGCTTGACACGTGTCAATCCAGAAATTAAGGGAAAAAGGCGGCCTTCAGGCCCAAATCCCGAGAAAGCCGCAAAGCGGCGCAACCCACCACTGATTAGGGTACAGTGACCTAATCAGGGGCACAAATCCCAAAGACCCTATAAATAGGAAGATGACCCTCTTTTTGGGGACACGTTTTTTGGATCATTTATTACACATTTACTCTTTGATAGAGACATCCCAAGCTTGGAATCCGAGCAGATCCCTTCCTAAATTTCCGCACCTTTTTTCTCCCTTCAAGTTACTAACTTGTGCGTCGGAGGCGGAGCACCACCCAACTGGTGTCTCCGTTTGTTTTGCAGGTACAACTCAACTGGTGTCTCCGTTTGTTTTGCAGGTACAGCTCACCCCGGATCAGTCTTCGTGTTGTAACTCTCCCGAGGGACAAAAACACCCAAAATATTTGGCGCCGTCTGTGGGGAGAGTACCTCAAAGATGGTTCAAGAGTCTGTACCACCCCCTAACCGTCTGGGTGAAGACCCAGGAGTCTTTACAAACTATGAGGATGAAGATCCTCAGGTCGAAACCTTTACATCCGAAGACGACTCTCTCAGAATCAAGCGCGTTCGGCCTAGAGAGACTCTGGAGCGGGGTGCCTCCCAGGCGGGTGCAAGTAGACCCCCTGTGCAGCCGGAAGGGGAAACTCAAACGGCAGCTGGATCAGCGCTTGTCACCCGGGACGAGCTCATGAGATTCATGACAAGTTTCAAGGGTGAAATTAAAGAGCTGATCACCCAGAGCCGGGCTGGCCCAAGTAGAGGTCAGTCGGCCAAGAAGACTCCTCTGGAAAAGGGGAAGTCAGTCAAAAATCGGCAGTCCACTCCTCATCCAAAGGAGAAGGCAGCCGGGACCATTGATTGGTCCAAAATTATTCTCCCCAAGGGGAATAACAATAACTCCCGCCGGACTCAGCCGGTGAGAAGTAAAAAATCAACTCTTGATGCCCGGGAGATCATTAACCGGAAGAGAAACCAGTCGTTGTCTAAGTCGGCTTCAACGTCGAACTTTCCAGATAGCTTCAACAATACCTCTGCCGGGAATGCATCTTCCTTGCATGAGAGTCAGACAGGCGGTAATACCGTCCATTCTGGCCCTCACATGATTGGAGCTGTACCGTATGTGCCTACTCAGGTTTACGGACAGTATCCTCCTCACTTTATGCAGCCTGCCCTCTTTGGAGGTCAGGCGGCATATCCAAATGTCCAGCCATTGGACTGGCAGCTTCGTCTGCTACGCCTGGGTGAACAGCCTTCTGCGTTCACCCGGGAGATAACCGAGGCGGCTCAGCTGACCAAGGTTAAGAATGTGTTGGTTGGTACCTATGACTAATCCTGGGCACCGTGCCGTGCCGGGCCGCCGCGGGCCGTGCCTGGCGGGCCACGGGCTGGTTCGTGCCGTGCCGGTCGTGCCGGCGGGCCCAGGATTTCGTGCCGTGCCGTGCCGGCCATTTTCACAAGCCAGCCCACGGCACGGCACGACCCTCGTGCCTGGCGAGCTCGTGCCGTGCCGGCCACGTGTCGGCCTGCGGGCTGGCAGCGGGCTGGTGCAGTTTTCAATTTTTTTTTTTTTTTTTTTTTAATGACAACATTATAAATTAATAAGTTTATAATGTATATAAGTTATAAAATTATAATTATAAGTTTTATAAGGTAACTTATAAGTTTATAACTTATAAGTTATAAGTTATTAAGTTATGAATTTTATAATTATAAGTTGAATATTTATGTTTTATAATTTGTATATTCAATATTATATTTATATATTTACTTTATACTATTACTTTAAAATTTAATGTTTATGATTTATTAGTAATTGGTATAATTTTATTTTTTTTTAATATGAATTTACAAATTGTAACAAAACGGGGAAAAAAGGCAAATTGGACTTTGGATGTGAATAATGCGTACTTTTTATTATTATTACTTGAGTTGAGAAAATTGTACAATAATAACAATGATAAAAATCATACAATGATGGTATTAAACAAAAATTGGAAAATGATAAAATTGATATTTTTAAAATCGTACAATATACAATAATTGTCTATTCTTCTTCTCCTTCTTCTTGCTCGTCTTCGTCTTCGTCTTCGCCTTCGCCTTCAAGGTCATCGGCTAGTTGCATAGATTGGGAACTAGCCGAACCCGAACCGGAAGCGGAGGTTCCTTCTTCGTTGTCGTTGTGGTCGTAAGAACGGTCTTGTGAGCGATTTTCCGCATCCAACCCATCTTTGAAACACACGCACATTTCTAGTGTTTCGGGTTTTAGACTTGTTCTTCTATCGTCTAAAACCCTTCCGGATGCGCTGAAAGCTCGTTCGGAGGCGACGGAGGAAACTTGGATAGCAAGAATGTCTCGTGCCATTGCCGCCAAAGTTGGATGCTTCGAGCTTTGTTGTTTCCACCATGCAAGGAGGTCGAGGCTGTTTATCTCATCGTCGTCCATGCCTTTGGTGAAGTCGTAACTCAGGTACATCTGCAACTCCGAGACGTCGCTTTGCGTTCTCCTGATTGATGAATCACCTGAAAACCTTGAAATCAAGTTAGTAGCTTGCGAAAATAAATGTTTAGCCTTCTTACTTACGTTTTTGGATGGTTGGGAAGGCCCTGAGCGAGGAACGGTGCCATATTTGGCTTCATAGACTCTATATAAAGCAAAAAACTGATCCTTCACATTAGTCCTATAGTTTTCTACATCATCGTCAAGAAACATGCATTGAAAGTAAATGTCAACTAACATAAATGTGTTTTCATACTTTTGCCTAGGATCTAATATGGAAGCAAAAATATAAATCAAAGGAATCTCACTATAATATTTACGCCACTTTTTTTCCATTGCTGGAAGATACTGATCATAATCACTTTGATCGCGATGATCAGCGAAAAGTTGGGCGAGTAAGCATGCATTAGAAAGAAAGTTTTGAGCACAAGGATTGTAAACAGTAGAAAAACAATACGTCATGTTATATAATAACTGTAAAAATTGCATATATCTTTCACAGTTTTTCCAATCATCATCATACAAAGCATTTTGTGGAAATTTTTGGTTGTAAAATAATGTTAACGGGCCCTTGTACTCAATTGCCTTTGTTAACATGTCATAGGTGGAATTCCACCTAGTTGGGTAATCGGTTCTAATTTTTATTACCCTTATCTTTTGTTGTTTTAGAAAACTCTTCCATTCTTAGTATCTCATGTTAGAGCTATTAATAGACATAATAGCATCTCTGATTTTGCTGTAGTATGGGCCAATTGCCCGAACTCCATCCTGTACACATAAGTTAAGTACATGGCAAACACATCTAGTATGAAGAGCTTCACCGTCTAATAGTACATCGGTTAAGTTTTGTTTGATAAGATTAGCTGTGTATGTCATAGAGGTTGCATTATCAAAAGTCATAGACATCATTTTATCTCGAAGGTTGTATTCGTCTATTGCTTGCATTAAATGGTGAGCAATGTTAATGCCGGTGTGTGGGTATTCCAGCATTTTGAAATGTATTATTCTTTTTTGTAACATCCATTGATCATCTACCCAATGGCAAGTCACACATAAATAGTGATATTTATAACCACTATCCCAAGAATCGGCTGTTAAAGATACTCTACAGTTAAGGTTACTCAATTCGGCTTGTAACCGGACTTTGTACTCTAGGAAATTTTTCATTGCGGCGGAACGAACGGTTTTCCTAGAGATTCTTTTATGTTGGGGTTGTAGTGCTTTGTTAATGTAGGTGTTGAATGCGTCACTTTCCGAGAAAAGAAAAGGTTGTTCGGCGTGTACTATCATTTTTCCTAGTTCATCCCTATCCCTCTCATAGTTGTATGTAAAGCCGTATGGATGGAATTGGGAAATTTTGGGCTGGGTTGGATCACTAGCTGGTTTTGCACAAGCTTTCATGTGTCTAGATAAGTGTCCCGTCCCGTTTTTGGTAACTGCCGTGAATACACTATTACATGTTTTACATTTTGCCCATTGTTCACCATCTTTACTTAGGACAAAATAACGCCATACCTCACTCCTTCGGTTTTTCAAAAGTAGCATCTCAGTTTCGGTTAACCATTCATGATGTGTGTGATGGTTAGTAGTGGGACTAGTGGGAGTGGCAGTAGAAGGGGTAGAACCGGAGGGAATTCGGGTACTTTCTTGGCTACCTTGGCTAGAACAATAGTTTTGTTGATTACCGATATAATTAGGTGGAAATTGGTATGGTGGTAGTGGAAATTGGTTTAGTGGTGGTGCTGGAAATCCCGACGTATTATATGGCTCATAGCCCGGGGGGAGTAAATGGGGTCATTGGTTTGACTCGTAATTTGGGGGGCTCGTTGTATTTGGTGGTTCCCTAAAACTACTACTACGGATAAGTCGGCCTTTCCCCCTAGACCTAGATGATGGGTTGTTCGATGCCATAATTAACAATTAATTTTTTAATAAAAAGTGGTTATAATAATAATAATTAATAACAACAATTTTAACAATAAAAATATCAATAATATTAATTAATAACAACAGCTATAACAATAACAATAACAACAAAAATAAATAATAACAACAATTGTAACAATAATAATAATTAATAACAACAACAATAACAATTAACAACAATAATAATTAAACAAGATTATTCTAATAATAACAATAAAACAATAATAAATTTAAGATTAGTTTAGATCTTACAACCGTGCTTCAACGCTCCACTAATTACGATTACGAACTTTTTAATTTTTTCCGATATTAGGAAAATAATTAGAGAATTTAAGAGAATAATTAGAGAATTTAAGAAAATAAGGATTATTAGAGATTTAGAGAATATAAGAGATAAGAAGAAGAGATTGTGATTTTGTGATTTGGGAATGAAATGGAGGTGAGTATTTATAGAATTTTTGGGGAGCAAATTGGCAAAAAACTAGCCGTTTTATAGCCGTTTTTTTGGCTTATTAGAGCTAGATGAAACGGTAACATTACCGTTGGCCCGCGGGCCGTGCCTGCGGGCCGTGCCTACGGGCCAGCACGGCGGGCCATGCCCGTGCTCGTGCCGGGCCGTGCCTGGGAATTCTCAACCCTGTCCGTGGCACGGCCCGTGGCACGGGAGTTGAACTTCGTGCCGTGCCGTGCTTGACTTCGGGCCGTGCCGGGCTGCGCCGAACGGCGGGCCGTGCCGGGCCCGTGCCCAGGTTTACCTATGACGGTACCACCAATCCGAAAGACCACCTCATGGCTTACACCAACCTCATGTATCTGCAGGGGTTGGATGATGCCACTTGGTGTCGGTGCTTCCCGACTACACTGAAGGGCATTGCTCAACAGTGGTTTGGCAACTTGCCGGCTGGGTCCATCGATAGTTTTAGGAAGCTCGCCTTCCTGTTTGCTTCCAACTTCTCAATGAACATCCCTGCTAAGAAAACAAGCCTTGATTTGAGCACTGTTAAGCAGGGAGAGAGAGAGGGGCTGCGCTCCTATGTCAGGCGGTTCAATCTGATCAGAATTCAGATTCAAGGACTGTCTGACGAGGTAGCTTTTACAGACTTCTTCAAGGGTCTGAGAGACGGTTCGACCTTCAAGTTCGACCTAGTTAGAAAAGGGGCTTTCACCTTACAGGCGGCCCTAAAGGAGGCGGAAAGCTACATCTAGGCTACCGACCTCTGCTCGCCTGGTAGCCAGTCGGACTCCAAGAAGTCCGACAAACAGAAAGACAGCCGGTCAGCTCAACCGGCCAAAAATAAAGAAGAGAGCAAGAAAAGAAAAGAAATCTGGGCGGTTAATGATTCTGACCAGCCGTCCCAGAAGAAAAAGAAAGAGTTTAAACCGTACGTCCCCAAGTACGAGTTTAACAAAGACGGCAACTCCATCCTCATGGAGGTAAAGGACCGGCTGTCCATTGAGAAGCCGAATCCTATGAAGAGTTCTGTCCAGTCACGGAACAAAAATAAATCTTGTCAGTTCCATGAGGAGGTCGGCCATGATACCAACGACTGCTTCAGTCTTCAACGGGCGTTGGACCGTCTGACTGACAAAGGGTTGTTGAAGTCCTACATTTCTAAGTCCCCAGCCGGGGCAAAAAAGAAAAACAAGGATCAGTCCTCCAAGACTGCTAGTAGCTCGGATACCGACAAGGAGCCAGTCTACATAATAGCAGGCGGGTTTTCCTGTGGTGGCCCTACCATCCGGGGCACCAAAAGCCATCTTCGAAAGATGGACAAGGATGAGGATGAGCAGGCGTCTGCGAGCACCTCCTTCCCAGACGTCTTGATTACTGAGAAGGATAGGGGCAGCATCCGTCGTCCGCATGATGACCCGGTTGTCATTGAATGTAAGGTTGCCAACCAGCTGGTTGGACGGATCCTTATTGACACCGACAGCTCATCTGACATCATCAGCCTCCGGTGCCTGCAAAAGCTGAAATACAATGTCAGCAGCATGCATCCGGTCACTCACCCCTTGGTTGGTTTTGGGGGTGGGATGGTCTACCCGGAAGAATTGATTTACCTATCCGGCTGGGAGAGAAAGGCCAGGGACGACATATTGTCGTCAGATTCTTGGTCGTTGAGGAGTTGACCGCCTACAACATTATCCTTGGCCGGCCAACCCTCAACGTAGCCAAGGCAGTAATCATCCCGTCTCTGATGCTCATCAAATATGAGAGGGATGACGACTCTGTTGGTTCTTTGAATGGGGATCAGAAGACGGCCCAGGAGTGCTATCTCTCAGCCGTCAGAGGCACTGTGACCCCAGGCGGTCAAGAACCAATTGACCTTGACAATGTCAAGGATGCCGATCCAGCACCTACCCCACCAGCAGCCGGAAAGAAAATAAAGGCACCTCTATGGAGGTAAAGAAAGAGAAAAAATAGCAATCACTGACCAGTGAACGGTCAGATGAGCTCCGTCCCCAACCGGCTGGTGAAAGCATTGATCTCGTTCTGGATGACAGCCGTCCGGAACGTACTGTAAAGGTTGGGACGGTCGCTCATGCTACTTTGGGTGCAGACTTGCACCTTGTGCTGAAGGAATTCGAAGACATTTTTGCCTTTGAAGTGGAAGAGATGCATGGCGTCAGCCCGGATCTTGCTGTCCACAAGCTCGCCGTGGATCCTAAAAAGAAGTCCATCCGGCAAAAGAAAAGAAACCACGGTGAGGAAAGAAGTCAGGCGGCAGCTGCCGAAGTCAAAAAGCTGCTAGACGCCAGGTTCATCCGGCCTTGTAATTTTCCCGACTGGGTGGCCAATGTGGTCCTCGTTAAGAAACCGAATGGGACCTGGCGCATGTGTGTTGATTACACAGACCTCAACAAGGCGTGTCCAAAGGACAGTTACCCGCTTCCAAAGATCGATAGTCTGGTCGATTCTACAGCCGGTCACGCCTTGATGAGCTTTATGGATGCCTACTCCGGCTTCCATCAGATACCCCTGTGGAAGAAAGATCAAGAGAAGACGGCCTTCGTCATTGATCAGGGTTTATTCTGTTATACTGTGATGCCGTTTGACTTGAAAAATGCACCTGCCACTTTCCAACGGATGATTAACACGGTCTTCATTAATCAGATTGGGAGGAATGTGGAGGCGTACATTGATGATATGATAGTCAAATCCAAGCTCCAGACGGATCAGCTGGCCGATCTCCGAGAAACATTCACCACCCTCAGGCGGCATAAGGTCACGTTAAATCCTAAGAAATGCGTCTTTGGTGTTGAGTCTGGGAAGTTTCTCGGATTCCTGATTGATCAAAGGGGGATAGAGGCTAACCCTGAAAAGATACAGGCGGTGATAGACATGAAGTCACCCCGTTCTGTCAAGGAAGTTCAGAGACTCACCGGCTGTCTGGCCGCCCTGGGGAGGTTCCTCAGCCGGTCAGGCGACAAGTGCCTCTACTTCTTCCAAGCAATCAGGAAGAAGACCAGATTTGAATGGGGGGATGATGCTGAGGCGGCATTCCAGAGGTTGAAAGAGCATTTACATTCTCTACCTAGGTTGGTCAGTCCTTTACCTAGGGAGACGTTGTACATGTACCTAGCCGTCTCAGATCATCCCCTCAGTGCCGTTTTCCTTGCTGAGCGAGACGACGTGCAGCTCCCGGTTTACTTCATTAGCCATGTTCTTAAAAATGCTGAACTCCGGTATCCCATGGTTGAAAAATTTGGCCTTGCTTTGTATATGGCTTTCAAAAAATTGAAGCCCTACTTTCTGGCACATCCGGTAGTGATTTACACCGACCAGCCACTCAAGCGGCCAATGTCTACCTTGGACTCATCCGGGAGAATTTTGAAATGGGCTATTGAAATGCAAAGTCTTGAAATCACTTACGAACCAAGAAAGGCAGTGAAAGGTCAGGCGTTTTCCGACTTCATTGTTGAAATGACCCGTCCGGTGGCCCCAGATAATCTTGACCAGGTTTGGATAGTGTATGTAGACGGGAGCTCTACAAAGAGCGGCTGTGGTGCAGGCGTAATCTACGAGTCTCCTGAAGGGGACAAATTTGAATATGCACTACGCTTCAAATTTCAGGCCTCTAATAATGAGGCGGAATATGAAGCCCTGCTAGCCGGCATCCGCATGTGTAAGGCGGCAGGGGCCATGAAAATTGACGCCTACTCTGATTCTCAATTGGTGGTTAGCCAATATGAGGGAAGCTACGAGGCTACTCATCCGGCTATGATTAAATATCTTCAGGCAGTCAAAGAAGAGACCAAGGCACTTGAGGAATTCCGGCTGAATCAGGTGCCTAGGTCGGAAAATAACCAGGCGGATGCATTGTCAAAGCTGGCATCTTCCGCCTGCCATGATACGCCTCGGTCAGTCTTCTGGGAAGTTCTTGAAAAGAGGAGCATCTATGAGGATCCCGTTGGAATTCTGGACCGAAGCCTTTCCTGGATGGATGGCATCCGGGCCTATCTCTCAGACGACACACTTCCTGACTCGCCACAGGAAGAAAAAAGCGAGCTGCAAGATTCGAGTTGAAAAATGGAGAACTCTTCAAGGCGGGGTTTTTGAAGCCTTTGTTGAAGTGTGTCACCCCAGAAAAGGGGAAAGAAGTTCTCGAAGACTTGCACTCGGGATTCTGCGCCTCTCACATAGGTGGCAAGTCCCTAGCCGTCAGAGCCAGACGACACTATTTTTGGCCAACTCTTGAGGGAGACGCCAAGGAGTTGGTGAAGAAATGTGACAAGTGCCAAAAATTTGGCAAACTCATTCACCGTCCGGCTACTGATCTGACGGCCATCCACTGCCCAATCCCGTTTGCAAAATGGGGCATGGACATTCTAGGTCCCTACACGCCTGCTCCAGGCGGAAAGCGCTACATCTTAGTGGCTGTGGATTATTTCACCAAGTGGGTAGAAGCTGAAGCGGTTAAAAAATCAAAACCTCAGACGTGATTTCCTTCATCTGGAAAAACATTATCACCCGGTATGGGGTACCTATGTCTATGGTGTTTGATAATGGTCCTCAATTCGAGACGCCTCAGGTAAAATCTTGGTTGGGAGATCAGGAGATCTCAAGCTACTTTGCATCCGTTGGCCGACCCCAAGCAAATGGCCAAGTTGAAGCCTTCAATAAACTCATCTCAGACGGCATTAAGAAGAAAATAGAAAGAGCCGGTGGCTTATGGGCAGAAGAGTTAATCCATGTCCTATGGGCCATCCGGACAACAGCAAAAGGGGCAACCGGTGAAACCGCATTTCTCATGGTTTACGGTGCTGAAGCTGTCTTGCCCATCGAACATTACGAACCGACTCTTAGAGTCATGCTATATGATGAAGAGGCAAACTGGGAAGCAATGCGCCTGGCATTGGATTCACTCCCAGAACGCAGGGGCAATGCCGCCTTGCGTCATGAGATTTACCGTCTGAGAATGACGAGAGCCTACAACAAAAAAGTACACAAGCGTCCTTTGAAAGTTGACGACTTAGTGTTACGAAAAATGGAGGCAACCGGTAGGGCCAATGAGCTGGGAAAGCTAACCCCAAATTGGGAAGGCCCCTACCGGGTCTATGAGGAAGTAAGGGACGACACCTACCGCCTGGAAACTCCAGACGGCAGGCGCCTGCCTAGAACTTGGAATGTAGACAATCTAAAAAAGTACTACTTCTGAGAATGTAAACTTTTTGTAAACATTGAGTTAATTAATGAAGATTCAGACTTTGTTTGCAAAATTGAGTTATCGTTTGATTATCCATCCGGGTAATATCCAGGCAGATTCCCCATTTACCTAACTAAGTTCGTTACTTAGTGAAGGTTGCATTTGTTTGACCGCCTGGGTAATACTCGGATCTCTTGTTTATTTAAGTTTGATACTTATGTTTATTCAACTGCTTGACTATCCGCCTGGGTAATACTCACACGGATTCCCCATTTATCTAACTAAGTTTGATACTTAGTATGATCAAATATTTGCCTGTCCGTCTGGGTATTACCCAGACAGACTCGTTTGTTTAAAAAAAAAAAAAAAAAAAACAGAGTTTGATACTTAGTGTAAATTTAATATTTTGACAAAAAACTAAGCACAAAAACGTTTAGTGGCTATACAACCGGTCTCAAACAAGACCAGAGGCTAAAATGGCCGGATGGTTGCTCATTTTATAAAATCGCCTGTCCTAACATGGACAAAGGCGTCCGGCGACACCCCTCCGGGTGCAATCGTAGCAGAGAACAGACTATTTGTCGGTTCTACATACCCATGCAGACGGCAAAGATTGAACGACCTAATTGGTCAACTCATAGCCGTCTGACCAAAATGACCTGTGAAGAATGATCAAGTTGCCGAATACCGGATGCCATGGGCATCAGTCGGTCACCGGCTGAAGGTTTCACTTAGGTTATCTATTCCAAAATTGCACTTCCCACCCCGATTGGGGCAAAAGAGTCGTGCAATGGCTATGAAATCTCTACCTAGACGGACAAACGCTGTCTGGGTAGTAACTGGATCGCCTGTTGATGTACGGCTGTGCACTTGGTTTGGGGCAATCACTATTGTGATTGATTGACTTGCAAACGTATCATGCTCTTTACAGCATCAGACGTTTTCAAGGCAATCAACCAACTCCACCTGAAACCAACCACACAGCCGTCCAGGGGCAAGGACAGCCGGACTATTGATTAGTTAGGCAAAAATGAAAAATCGCCGCATGCTTTTGATAAGTTGGGCAAAAATGAAAAATTAAAATTTGCACAAAATAAAAATTCAGATGCAAAATGATCAAAACCGACTCAGTCGGTACATTTAATAAAGTCCACCCAGCCAAACGGTCGTAGTGGATTAAAATGTTAACCGGACCCTGTCCGGAAGCAAGAAATTGTTAATTAACACGGCTCCACAGCCGGTAAATACAAGGATACTTGGCATGCTGGCATGAAAAAGCAAGTTTTGGCATACAACCGCTGAATAAAAGAAAAAATAAAGCAGAGATTGGCATTCTGCCGCTGAATGGTCACTTCTGGCCTGCAGACGGAGCCTCCTGGTCCTCCTTCTCATCATCTGAGAGTATCTCCTGTGCTTCACCAGGACCAGGAAGCTCAGGCGCGGGCAGCTCATTGTTGGAGTTGACCCAGGCTTCGAAAGAGGCAGGCTCTGGCTCACCTTGTTCTCTCAAGTACACCACGTCCTCGGCGTACCTGTGAGCCCAGTGCCCAGACGCCATAATCCACGTCCGGGTACAGGGCAGCCAGGAGATCTTCATCTGGGCGTCATTATCAGCGTCACTCTCATCAACAAGGCGGCTTTGCTCCGCCTCCAGGGTTGCTGCAAAGTTTATCTGAGCCTGAGCAGCCTCTGTCTCCAGCCTCTGAACCTTGGTCTTCAGTTTGGTGTTTTCTTCGAAAACACCTTTAAGTGTGCCAAGGTCCGTCTGGGCTTTCTTGAGCGCCTCACCAGCCTTTTTGGCGCTCTCGTCCGCCTTCTTTTGGGCCTCCTCCGCCTCCTTCTTAGCCGTCTCAGCATCCGTCGCCCGCTGATTGGCCGTCTTCATATCTGACTCCAGCTGCTGGATTCTAGACGCCTGTGTCATAATTATTGCTTTAGTTTCAAGTTCATTTACGATAGTCGAGTGTAAAGCAATATTATCAGCGTCTATGGCGGACTTCTTGGCCCTTTTTACCTCTTCTTGTTTGCGGGAATAAGGACGTTTGAGCCCGTCCACCCGCAACATGGCCTACAAAAAGTCAGGCGGTATATGTATTGCAGGCGGGATAAAACACTTGGAAAAACAAAATAGAATTGGCAAGTTTCTTACCTCAGCCAAAAGGGATAGAATGCGTTCAAGGTTGAACGTCTCTATCCCAGGGATATTGTCCTTATCCCTCTTCCGGACGGCTTCCAGCATGGCCTTGGCATGCTTCTGGATGTCTGGCCAGCGGGGAGATTGATCTGCACCACAATCAATACGTGATGAGTGCGAGACTAAGGCGACACCTATTTGTTGTCGACCGTCTGAAGATGACGTCTGTTGAGAGTGGGATTTCACCCGTAAAGGCCACCCCAGCTCAAGCGGGGATTCAAAAGGGTTCTTACCTTCAGAGCCGGCCAAGAGGGAACCGCTTGCAGGCATGGTGAACCCCGCGGCTGCTGATAAGGGGTTGACAAGATCAAGGCACAGGCTGCCGCCTACCTTCTCGAGTCGCCCCGCTATCCGCATCTGCTAATGCCCGGCTGAGGCACCAGGAGTTGATGCAGAGGTGGATTTTTTGATTTTGTTGAGAACGATAGGGTTCTCCTCCCTAGCCCGTTTGAGTTGTTTCTCAAACGACTTTCCAACCTCTCCTCCCTGCAATAATAGCCAAAGTTAAGGTTAGCATCCGGGAAAAATGATTTTTAAAGGATCAATTAATGAGAGGGTCAGGCGTTTGATACCTTGGCCTTGACCTCAGCCGCAGCTTTCTCCGCAAGATCTTTGCGGATGGTTGCAGAAGACCGCTTGGGAGTTTTCTCTGATTGCAACATGTTTAATGCTTCTTCTGCAAAAAGAAAGAAATTGGTCAATATCATAAATCAATTTCGATAGAAAAATACTACAGACGGATATAAAATCAGGCGCATACGTTTTGTAAACATGTGCCCTAGCCCGCAGGCGGCTAGGAAACACTCATCCCTGAACTAGGCGCTTCTGGGGATCCAGTTCTTGGGAACTTTTATTGTTTCCCCGGTTGACAGAGTTGCGTCCGTGAGGCCGAAAAAGCCTGCCTCAATTATCTTGTTAAAATCCTCCTCTGGGATCCGGGGAAGAGCGCACTTCCTGCCCAACAAGTCGGGCTTCTTATTGTACAGACGGAATTCGTAATTTTCCCGTCTGGTTGGGGCTGACATCAGGTAGAACCTGTGCTTCCAGCCATCGAACTTCGAGACCTTGTCCAAGGTCATCATATATTGAGGCTGCGTGGTTAGAGTGTACCACGCCCTCCAGCCGCCTGGGCTTCTGCTAAGATAGTGCATACTAGCAAAAGCCTCCCAGCCGGGGTTAAGCCCCTGAAACTCGCTGGCGGCAACATACCCCAGAATATTTGTCCAAGAGTTGGGGGTAAGTTTCCAGACTCCAAGGCCGTAGCCTCTTAAAATTTCCTTCACTGCCTGGTGAAGGGGGAAACGAAGGCCAGCTTTGAATGCCGCCTCATAACAGCCGAAATAGCTGTTGGCGTTCTGTTGATCGTCCCCCCAGGCGATGGTGCCATTCTCAGGCGGCACCCGGATCCTATACCCGTCTCCTAGTGGGTGCGTTTTAGTGAAATTCTTCAAGTTTTCCTCCATTTGGATCCGGTCCTTGGAGGAGACGTGGATATTGAAGGGATCATCCTTCTCGTTCCACTTTTTCTTTTCTTCCTCCTCGCTATCCGGAAGAGGGGGTAAGTCGTCACTGCTCTCAGAGGTAGAGGCGAAGCTGTCGCTCTCCGTCTCCTCCTCACTTTGATTCAAGGGGGCAGAGGCGACCTCGTCGCCGCCTTGGTCGCATTCCTCTAAGAAGGAATCAGCAGGAGTAGAAGGGGCGCGCGAAGGGGATCTCTCCAGAGCCGTCTGGCCTCCCGGACCAGACGTTTCTCCCTCAGGCGTTTGGCCGCCTGAGCCTTCGCTTTTGTAATCTGGATCAGTTGCCGTCTGCATTGTCCGAGCCATTGTGTCCTGCACAGACACGTAACTGGTCGGAATCTGAGGCAAAGGGTGGTCCCAACACCCCGAGACGGCACTCCCAGTCCTAGACTCAGCCGTCCCTGGTGACCGGATGGACTCTAACCTAGGCTGTGCCGTGTGTGTTGGTGATGCATCCATTTATTGCAAGAAATATGTACAAGCGGCGAAAAAAGAAAAAGAGCTGAAAGAGGCAGAGACGGTACCTTTTGAAGAGAGATCTGAAACTAGGCGGATCCAGCTGGGTCTCTGGAAGATGAGCTTTCTTGCTTGCATCTGACTCAAACGGGTGACGTCTGTTCTCTCAAAGTTCTCTCTAGAAAATTTTTGTAAGCGTACCAAAATTATGAGGGTAAACGGCTATATATAGAGGGTAAAAACGGGGGCATTTCCGTAATTTACCCGAAAGGTGAACGGTTACTCTTTAATGGTAAAATTACCACCAACCGGAGCGTGACATGTGTCACAGATGCCACGTGGCGTGCCACGTTACATCTGTGAGGGGCAAATGTTTAGGGTAATTTTACCCCGCCACGTGGTCCAATCAGAGGATGACACGTGTCAGCCCCAGGATGGCCCAAAGAGGACCAATCCCTGCTTGACACGTGTCAATCCAGAAATTAAGGGAAAAAGGCGGCCTTCAGGCCCAAATCCTGAGAAAGCCGCAAAGCGGCGCAACCCACCACTGATTAGGGTACAGTGACCTAATCAGGGGCACAAATCCCAAAGACCCTATAAATAGGAAGATGACCCTCTTTTTGGGGGCACTTTTTTGGATCATTTATTACACATTTACTCTTTGATAGAGACATCCCAAGCTTGGAATCCGAGCAGATCCCTTCCTAAATTTCCGCACCTTTTTTCTCCCTTCAAGTTACTAACTTATGCGTCGGAGGCGGAGCACCACCCAACTGGTGTCTCCGTTTGTTTTGCAGGTACAGCTCACCCCGGATCAGTCTTCGTGTTGTAACTCTCCCGAGGGACAAAAACACCCAAAACACTACCCCTCTGCATATATGTGACGAAGTATGAGGGTGTTACTTATCTACTATTTTTATTTGAATCCTATTAAATGAGCACTTTACCGAAGTTAG
Organism: Chenopodium quinoa; assembly: GCF_001683475.1. Taxonomy (NCBI): domain Eukaryota; kingdom Viridiplantae; phylum Streptophyta; class Magnoliopsida; order Caryophyllales; family Amaranthaceae; genus Chenopodium; species Chenopodium quinoa. The sequence continues at coordinate 610,804 of NW_018745395.1, forward strand.
CTTGTCAATCCTATATATTTCCAAAAATGCCGAAACTGATATATATATACATTGGACAAACTTCAAACAAAATACTTGTAGAAACTAGAAAGTATGGGTAAGATATAAAATGTATTTGAGTCGGACCCTTGAAAACAATAGATGATTCATCAATTGAGCTGCTTAGTTTTTCTCTACTATATCTATCTTGCTTAACCATCTTCAGGCTCCCTTCCTCCAATTTTGAAGGAAGCTCGGATCTACTATCTTTTTATACTCCACTTTAAAATGCATCCCAGTCCACCACCCGTGACTTTGGTTTACAGCAGGAGACAAAGGCAAGGACAGCAAATTACCACCAACAACAACAACAACAACATGGCTTAGCCAAAGAAAAGGGGAGCAGAGAACAGAGAACCGTTGAAGCAGTAGGGGACAGGAAGCAGCAGCCTTTTATTAGCCCTTGTTTTGTAATGAACTAAAGTAGTTAAATGCCAATAGTAGTAAGTTGTAGTAATTAAGGCTTGTTGCCATTTTTATGCTTGTATTGGTAGTATAAGTAGAAGTGGTCTAGCATGTATGAAGGTATCCTGAAAATTGTAGTGTGAACTTAGAGAGTGATGGCCTAAAGCCATTGACGTTATTTCGCAAGCCTTGAGCTTTAATCCCTTAATTAATACTACTACAACCATTCGACCTCTAATTCTTTGTGTGAGTTACGCTGTCCGTTGCAATTGGTATCAGAGCCGATATGCCACCAACACCGCTAACCGTGACGCCGAAGAGGGTGGCGGCGCTCGAAGAAAGGGTGGAGGAAATTTTTGAGAAGTTGGGGGATGGAGAAAATTCTCTTCAGAGGACGTTGCTGAAGCAACAGGAAGAGGACATGGACAAGATGAGGCAAATGAACGACGACAAGATGGACAGGTTCCGGCAGGATATAACCCAGCAAATTAACATGACCGCGAGCAGGCAAGACAAGGTCTTGGATGAGATTCGAAAACTCCCTCAAGACCCTGAATACACCACCAACTCCACAACATATTCCGGTGAACGAGGAGGTGGAGCAACCTCAGCTTGGGGGGTTCAACGGCCTAAGGTTCGGAAATTGGGAACCAGGAGGTGGGGGCGACTACCGCAACCACGGCGACAACCAGGACAGTCGAGGAACGTGGAAATATCGAAAGCTCGATTTACCGACGTTTAATGGATCTGATCCAGACGGTTGGATATTGCGTGGTAAGCAATATTTCCAGTTTTACAAGCTGACAGAAGTCGAGAGGATTCAGGCGGCAGTGGTGGCTATGGAGGGTGACGCTCTACGGTGGTATCAATGGGAGAATCACCGCCGCCCCGTCATCAGTTGGGAGGACATGAAACAGAGAGTCCTCACGCAATTTCGACCGGTCAATGCCGGAACACTACACGAGCAGTGGCTTGCCGTTGAGCAGACCACGATGGTGACGGAGTACCGCCGCGTCTTCATTGAGAAGGCGTCGCCGCTGACGGACATACCGGAGAGCCTCCTCAAAGGGCAATTCATCAACGGGCTTAAGGAAGATATAAGGGTGGAGATCCGAATGTTAAAACCGCATACCCTTGAAGACGCGATGGATCTGGCCATTCGGGTCGAGGAAAGGAACCGTGTCAACGGGTCAAAAAGGTAGGGTGGAGCCTTTTCCAAGCCAGGGCCCTACTCATATTTTAACAAGAGTCCAGCTACAACTCTGTTGGGAGGTGGGCCGGCCCACACTTCCCACACTAACAGCCCACTTAACACACCAGCCAAATCTAACCCACCATATAATCCACCCAAAGCAAATTCCCAACCCAGTCAATCCACCCAAGAATCCGTAGCCTCGACCCCCCAACACAGTAACAACAGTTACCAGAACAGAGCACCTTCAACGGTGAGGTCCGGCGACTCACTGACCGGGAAATACAAGACAAAAGGGCGAGTGGGTTATGTTTCAAATGTGACGGGCGATGGACTGGGCCCACACATGTATGTCCTGCCAAAGGCTTGAGTGTATTGATGGTGGAGGAAGGAGACGAGGAAGAGCAAGGAGAGTTTGCAGCCATAGAAGAACCCGGGGACTACGAAGAGAAGATTTCGGCCTCGGTTTCGATGAACTCCATTGTGGGGCTGACAAACCCCAAGACGATGAAATTACAGGGTTACATCAAAGGGCAGTCAGTGGTGATTATGATCGACCCGGGGGCGACACATAACTTTATTTCATTGCAAGTCATCGAGAAATTGGGGCTGCCAGTAGTAGGTAAGAGTACTTTTGGTGTTTCGCTCGGTAATAGGGAAACTATCAGAGGGCAGGACAGTGTAAGGGTGTGAAATTGAAACTCGGAGAAGTGATTGAGATCGAAGAGGATTTCTTGCCTCTTCAATTGGGGAACTCAGATGTTATTTTAGGAGTGCAGTGGCTCGAAAAATTGGGAATGGTGATGACGAATCGGAAGCTTCAAGAGATGACTTTCACGTGGGAGGGGAGGTCCGTCACAATCAAGGGAGAGCTGAGCTTATCAAAAACCGGTATCACCCTCAAGGCGATGATCCGGACCTCGAGAAAAGAGAGTGGGGGATGCTTGTGGAATTGAATCGGATGGAAGAGGAGAAAAAGGAACAGGAAGTCAGTGGGTTACCCACTTACTTGGAAGGAGTGTTATCCGAGTTTGAGGAGGTGTTTGCCGAGCCCAATGGGCTTCCTCCTATTAGGGGACATGAACATGCTATCGTCCTTAAGGATGGGAGTAATCCGGTTAGTGTGCGCCCATATCGATACCCCCAATTTCAAAAGGATGAAATTGAGAAGCTCATCCGAGAGATGTTGCAAGCCGGAATCATTAGGCCCTCCACGAGCCCTTTCTCTAGCCCGGTGCTACTAGTGAAGAAAAAGGACGGGTCGTGGCGTTTTTGTGTCGATTACCGGGCCCTCAACAAGGAGACGGTGCTCGATAAATACCCGATTCCGGTGATCGATGAGCTACTAGATGAACTTCATGGTGCACAAGTCTTCTCCAAACTCGATCTAAAGGCCGGGTACCATCAAATACTTGTGAGGCCGGAAGACACTCATAAGACGGCTTTCCGAACTCATGAGGGGCACTACGAGTTCCTTGTGATGCCATTCGGTTTGACTAACGCTCCGGCCACCTTCCAATCGCTCATGAATGAGGTATTTCGTCCTTATTTACGCAAATTTGTTCTTGTATTTTTTTATGATATACTCATTTATAGTGTAAACTGTGAAGAGCATGCTAAACACTTAACTCTTGTATTAGCTACTTTGAAAGAACATACATTATTTGCTAACAAAAAGAAGTGTGAGTTTGGTAAGGAAATTGTGGCCTACTTGGGCCATGTAATCTCAAGAGATGGAGTGGCGGTGGATCAAGACAAAGTCCAAGCCATGTTAACTTGGCCCACTCCGAAAACATTAAAGGAGTTAAGGGGCTTTTTGGGCTTGACGGGGTACTACAGAAAGTTCATAAGGCA